>NC_137430.1:5000-460000 GCF_964374335.1 Astatotilapia calliptera
AGAGGAAGAAAATGGAGAGGAAATGGATACGATTATTGGACACAAGAGAACCGGGGGGACTGAATATGAAATGTAATTAGGCACTTCTTTCTAAAACCAATGGTTGACCCAAAATATGGGCCAAATTAAAATTTGGGCTCAAAAATTTGGTTGGAGTCCCTGTCCCAGCCCGTACCCTAACTCCAACCTATTCGGGTTGGTTGGATTTAACCCCATCCCAATATCCTACCCTAACCTTAACCATCACGATTTAATTTTAACCCAACCCCCATATTTTGCCCTAACCCTAACCACTACAATTTAATTTTAACCCTAACCCCCATATTTTGCCCTAACCCTAACCACTATGATTGTAGCCCCAACCCAATTATTTACCCTAACCCTAACCCATGTTATTAAATCAAAATTTATTAAAACCCCTAAAAATACATGTTGATTAAATACACAACTCCAAGAAGCATAAAAACACAATTTGGCTAAAAACACAAATACAATTTTCGAATCATAAACTCATTTCTCTATATAACTCACCAAAATTCATAAAAACACGATTGGATTTAACACATACAAATGCAAATTTAAAATTTAATATACGTCACTTAAAAATTCATAAATACACGATTGGATTTAAAACATAAAAATGCAAATTTAAAATCTCATATACATCACTTAAAAATGCAGTTTTTTGAAAATTCACATAATATACAAAATAAAAATACATTTCATGCAATTTTATTACAAAGGTTAAAAAACACACATTCATTTTAGTCTAAAACCATCCCAGCCATTTCAAAATACATTGCCTAACCTAAAATTCGAAAAAAACTCACGTTGGAAACCAAGCCTATAAAAGGCTGCACAGTAGAGAGGAGCTCATTTGGGAGCTGACCGTTGAAGAGGCAACATCTCTCTCTCTCTGTGCATTCCCAGCTTATTCATTGTGCCCCAGCCTGAGGAAGACCTATCTTGGGTCGAAACGTCGCGGCAGTGGGCACTTTAATTCATTGGTTTTCACTTATTAAAAATTAAATAATTTTATTAATTTCATCTATTTTTGTTTAAAAACAAATTTCATTTACTTTTTTTACTTTTTCTTTTTTCTCGCCTTGTTTGTGATTATAAATTCATATACACATAATTTACATATCTAACTGAAATAAATAGCACATTAAAACAATTATTAAATAAAGATAACAAAGGCGACATCAAGAGATAGATAGAAAAAAATCCATGGGGTCCCGGATGGACTCAGAAGGCTGGACGGTGGTGCGTCACGGGAGAGGGCGGCTGCCTTCCCGTAGACGTGTCCAGCGGGGGACGAGTGGCAGGGGTGGAGGGATGGACCGAGCACCGTCTGGACCCTTTCGGGACCGGACTCAATTCCACATCCCTAACCAGCCAGTGCCTCCCTTCACTTCTAGCCGCTACCTTGGACCACAATCTCGTTCGTATGCGGCAGTGACACGTGGGATGAATGCCAGATTTGGATCGAGGGACCAACAAGGGCAGCCTAGATTTGGGGACCGCTTTAGGCAGCAACCCACAGACCCTGCTTTTGGAAAGCTGGTGCGAAAGTTGCACGCAGTGATCAAGATGGTTCACCATCTGCAAAATGTTTCCCCCAAACCGGGGAAAGCTAATCCACGGATGATTGCTCGGATGGTGGAGGTTTTGGCCTCAATGATTAAGCCTGCATCTCCCACACCAAATACGGTGGATCTCATTTGGGGGAATGCAACGAATTGGGGTTATAACACTTTGTTGATTCTTGAGGAACACTACATGGCGGGCCTTGAGAAACTGTTAGTGGACTTGGAAGGGGACTTGGTCCCGGACTGGAAGACGGCCTTTGAAGTGGCCACGCGCTGGGCCCGCAGGAACCTGCCCCGCATAACTCAAGATGTCTTGGACCATGCGGAGGCCCTGATTTCTTCCAGGAGGGAGAGAGAAGGAGACGTGCCTGCACAGCATGGAGCACAAGGTCCTGGAGATGGCCTGTTGGTTGAGTCCACCAGGGTGGAAAGGCAAGATACCCAACAGCAGACATCAATGGGGCAAACTGCACACCCACAGACCTTGTGCGGTGCACAACGACCCTCACCTCACCGGACGATTGGTACCATGACGGAGGTGATGGTACATGCAGTACCTCCTTCTCCTGTTTCACAACACGAGCAACCCTTAGAGCAAAGACCGAGGCGTGGAGGGTTTCAAAATGCTTGTGTGATTCCACAAGAGGATGATCTCCTACAGATTGAGGAGGTCCAGCAAGACTCCCCAGGTGAGGGGGGCCGTGGAGAGCCAGCGCCAGCCGCAGGGGGCTGGCCGCTGGATGTAGCAATCCAGGTGCACATTGGGGAAGGTGAAATGTTGACACCGGTTAGTGCACACACTCGTTCCAGGGAGCAATCCCAGGGGATGGAACAACAAATGGGCCAGATGAGTGCGGTAGGAGCAATTTCTCCGCAAGACACGTCTGGTGACTTGTTCAATTCCACGCCGAAACCGCAAATCTTTAGAGTGACAAAACATGTCAGAACCGAACGGAAGATGATAGATTGGGGCCTTAGTGTAAGGAAGAAGTGGCTCATCATAGGGGACTCCAATCTGGCTAGGATTCCGGGACACAGTATCCCTGACCTGCAGATGGACAGTTACCCGGGGGCTAACTTCAGGCATGCCCAGGCCTTGATGGCAAAATCCACGAGTGAAGTGGTTGTGGAAAAGGTAGTCTTGTCGTTTGGCCTTAACTGCAAAGGGCAGAGGGCCAAAGAGACTGCAGTCAAGCAGTTGCAAGGTGCGATCAGAGCTGCAAAGAAGCATTTCCCATATTCCGAAATTTGGGTCCCGGTGGTCAATTATTCTCCTTTGCTTTTGTGGGCAGAACGCACTACTTTGCACATTCTGAACGATCACATCATGAGGAACCAGCCCTTCATCCCGGCTCTTCCCAGTTCGTCCTTTCAGACTGAAGGTGACCACCTGCATTGGACTAGACAAACAGGGAGAGCAATGTTGGAACACTGGGTTTCCCATTTAAACTTAAAATCCCCTTAAGCCTCGTTGAGGAGGGGACCGGGGTGGACAGGCCCCGTCTGTTACAGAATGTAATGGTGGTGGCAGAGAACTTCAGCTTATCCAAAGCGCAACTGGATCTGCTGAACCGTGGGTTAACGTTCATCCCTATGGTGGGAGACAATAGGAAACAAAGAACACAATTGTTATTGGATATACAAAATTATCACAGAAAGATAAAATTGGCCACATATTTTGGAAATAAGGGGAAACGGGAGAAACCGCGTTTTACACCACCATCAAATTGGACACCACCACCACACAAACTACCACCGGAAATTCATTTTTTGATCAAACGGGATAATAAGGAAATTCATAAACATGAAAATATACACAAAGACAAGGGAAATCTGACGGAAGATGAATATCAGGCGCTCACAGAATTAAAACAAAACAAACACATAGTAATTAAGCCCGCAGACAAGGGGAGTGCGGTTGTCATTTTAAGTAGAGAGCAATATATTTTCGAAGCCATGCGTCAGTTGGAGGATACACATTATTATAGGAAATTAGACAGCCCAATTTACCTGCACACTGTGCCTATGGTGCAACACGTGGTAGATCGATTGTACAGGAAGAAACTCATCAACGCCAGGCAGAAACAATATTTGCGGGGGGAAGTGGAACCCAGGATAAGACGATTTTACATCTTACCCAAGATACACAAGGATCCCGACAAGTGGACAATACCATTCAGGATACCGGCTGGGAGACCAATTGTCTCTGATTGTGGCAGTGAGACCTACGCCACGGCCGAGTACATCGATCACTTTCTGAATCCACTCTCAACAAAACATCCATCCTACATAAAAGACACTTATCATTTCATTTCAATAGTTAAAGGGTTAAAAATTCCTCCAAATTCATTCTTCTTTTCCATTGATATAGACAGTTTATACACCAACATTGAAACAGAAGCTGGTTTGAGAGCAGTGAAGAAGATCTTTGGCAAATACCCGGACCATCAAAGACCTGATACAGAACTTGTGACTCTATTGGAAATAAATCTGGGACGAAATGACTTTGAATTCAACAATCAGTACTTCCTCCAGGTCAAAGGTGTTGCGATGGGCAAAAAATTCGCCCCCGCATATGCAAATATTTTCATGGCGGATTGGGAGGAAGCAGCCATCAACAAGTGTGAGAAGAAACCATTCACATATCTCAGGTATTTAGACGATATTTTTGGCATTTGGAACCACTCAGAGGATGAATTTAAGAAATTTATTAATACACTGGACACTCATGACCCCTCAATTAGGCTTAAATACGAATTTGATCATCAGTCAATTGATTTCTTAGACACTACTGTGTACAAGGGACAGCCTTTTCACGACCAACAAACACTGGACATTAAGGTATATTTCAAAACAACAGACACACACTCATTGCTGTTTAAATCCAGCTATCACCCCCGGCACACCTACAAAGGTCTCGTCAAATCACAACTCATTAGGTTTCATCGGATCTGCACTCAAAGGGCAGACTTTTTCGAAGCAGTCAGAACCCTTTTCCGGGCTCTTAGGAAGAGGGGATACTCAAGGTCGTTCCTAAGACATTGTCTGAAGACCTTCCACATACAAAGACCAAGTATCAATAAAGAATGGATTCCGCTGATCACCACCTTTTCACCTAGGAGCAGGTTACTGAATTGCAAATTCAAAAATAACTACAGGATGATCATGGAAAACCAGGGTCTCCTGAGTAGTTATCAAGTCATCTCGGCATTCAGGAGAAATAGCAACCTCAAGGACCACCTGGTGAGGGCAAGTCTTGCTCCCTTACAGCCATTGAAGAAAACCACAGTCTTGGCCGGTACATTCATTAGATTGGACTTTGTGCAAAATAGGCTCAATAAAACTATATTTAAGATCCCACAGACTTTTACACCACGGACTGTGAATTGTGTGTACATGATTTTCTGCTCCAGATGTGACACACAATACATTGGAGAAACCGGAAACTCAATATCCACCAGGATGTGGCAACACAGGTATAACATCAAACACAAAAGGGAAACACACACACTTTTGGTAAAACATTTCATTTCACATGGGTATCATTCGCTAAGGGTAGCAGGACTGCAAAGTAATTCAAGTTGGACGGAAGGGGAGAGGAAGAAAATGGAGAGGAAATGGATACGATTATTGGACACAAGAGAACCGGGGGGACTGAATATGAAATGTAATTAGGCACTTCTTTCTAAAACCAATGGTTGACCCAAAATATGGGCCAAATTAAAATTTGGGCTCAAAAATTTGGTTGGAGTCCCTGTCCCAGCCCGTACCCTAACTCCAACCTATTCGGGTTGGTTGGATTTAACCCCATCCCAATATCCTACCCTAACCTTAACCATCACGATTTAATTTTAACCCAACCCCCATATTTTGCCCTAACCCTAACCACTACAATTTAATTTTAACCCTAACCCCCATATTTTGCCCTAACCCTAACCACTATGATTGTAGCCCCAACCCAATTATTTACCCTAACCCTAACCCATGTTATTAAATCAAAATTTATTAAAACCCCTAAAAATACATGTTGATTAAATACACAACTCCAAGAAGCATAAAAACACAATTTGGCTAAAAACACAAATACAATTTTCGAATCATAAACTCATTTCTCTATATAACTCACCAAAATTCATAAAAACACGATTGGATTTAACACATACAAATGCAAATTTAAAATTTAATATACGTCACTTAAAAATTCATAAATACACGATTGGATTTAAAACATAAAAATGCAAATTTAAAATCTCATATACATCACTTAAAAATGCAGTTTTTTGAAAATTCACATAATATACAAAATAAAAATACATTTCATGCAATTTTATTACAAAGGTTAAAAAACACACATTCATTTTAGTCTAAAACCATCCCAGCCATTTCAAAATACATTGCCTAACCTAAAATTCGAAAAAAACTCACGTTGGAAACCAAGCCTATAAAAGGCTGCACAGTAGAGAGGAGCTCATTTGGGAGCTGACCGTTGAAGAGGCAACATCTCTCTCTCTCTGTGCATTCCCAGCTTATTCATTGTGCCCCAGCCTGAGGAAGACCTATCTTGGGTCGAAACGTCGCGGCAGTGGGCACTTTAATTCATTGGTTTTCACTTATTAAAAATTAAATAATTTTATTAATTTCATCTATTTTTGTTTAAAAACAAATTTCATTTACTTTTTTTACTTTTTCTTTTTTCTCGCCTTGTTTGTGATTATAAATTCATATACACATAATTTACATATCTAACTGAAATAAATAGCACATTAAAACAATTATTAAATAAAGATAACAAAGGCGACATCAAGAGATAGATAGAAAAAAATCCATGGGGTCCCGGATGGACTCAGAAGGCTGGACGGTGGTGCGTCACGGGAGAGGGCGGCTGCCTTCCCGTAGACGTGTCCAGCGGGGGACGAGTGGCAGGGGTGGAGGGATGGACCGAGCACCGTCTGGACCCTTTCGGGACCGGACTCAATTCCACATCCCTAACCAGCCAGTGCCTCCCTTCACTTCTAGCCGCTACCTTGGACCACAATCTCGTTCGTATGCGGCAGTGACACGTGGGATGAATGCCAGATTTGGATCGAGGGACCAACAAGGGCAGCCTAGATTTGGGGACCGCTTTAGGCAGCAACCCACAGACCCTGCTTTTGGAAAGCTGGTGCGAAAGTTGCACGCAGTGATCAAGATGGTTCACCATCTGCAAAATGTTTCCCCCAAACCGGGGAAAGCTAATCCACGGATGATTGCTCGGATGGTGGAGGTTTTGGCCTCAATGATTAAGCCTGCATCTCCCACACCAAATACGGTGGATCTCATTTGGGGGAATGCAACGAATTGGGGTTATAACACTTTGTTGATTCTTGAGGAACACTACATGGCGGGCCTTGAGAAACTGTTAGTGGACTTGGAAGGGGACTTGGTCCCGGACTGGAAGACGGCCTTTGAAGTGGCCACGCGCTGGGCCCGCAGGAACCTGCCCCGCATAACTCAAGATGTCTTGGACCATGCGGAGGCCCTGATTTCTTCCAGGAGGGAGAGAGAAGGAGACGTGCCTGCACAGCATGGAGCACAAGGTCCTGGAGATGGCCTGTTGGTTGAGTCCACCAGGGTGGAAAGGCAAGATACCCAACAGCAGACATCAATGGGGCAAACTGCACACCCACAGACCTTGTGCGGTGCACAACGACCCTCACCTCACCGGACGATTGGTACCATGACGGAGGTGATGGTACATGCAGTACCTCCTTCTCCTGTTTCACAACACGAGCAACCCTTAGAGCAAAGACCGAGGCGTGGAGGGTTTCAAAATGCTTGTGTGATTCCACAAGAGGATGATCTCCTACAGATTGAGGAGGTCCAGCAAGACTCCCCAGGTGAGGGGGGCCGTGGAGAGCCAGCGCCAGCCGCAGGGGGCTGGCCGCTGGATGTAGCAATCCAGGTGCACATTGGGGAAGGTGAAATGTTGACACCGGTTAGTGCACACACTCGTTCCAGGGAGCAATCCCAGGGGATGGAACAACAAATGGGCCAGATGAGTGCGGTAGGAGCAATTTCTCCGCAAGACACGTCTGGTGACTTGTTCAATTCCACGCCGAAACCGCAAATCTTTAGAGTGACAAAACATGTCAGAACCGAACGGAAGATGATAGATTGGGGCCTTAGTGTAAGGAAGAAGTGGCTCATCATAGGGGACTCCAATCTGGCTAGGATTCCGGGACACAGTATCCCTGACCTGCAGATGGACAGTTACCCGGGGGCTAACTTCAGGCATGCCCAGGCCTTGATGGCAAAATCCACGAGTGAAGTGGTTGTGGAAAAGGTAGTCTTGTCGTTTGGCCTTAACTGCAAAGGGCAGAGGGCCAAAGAGACTGCAGTCAAGCAGTTGCAAGGTGCGATCAGAGCTGCAAAGAAGCATTTCCCATATTCCGAAATTTGGGTCCCGGTGGTCAATTATTCTCCTTTGCTTTTGTGGGCAGAACGCACTACTTTGCACATTCTGAACGATCACATCATGAGGAACCAGCCCTTCATCCCGGCTCTTCCCAGTTCGTCCTTTCAGACTGAAGGTGACCACCTGCATTGGACTAGACAAACAGGGAGAGCAATGTTGGAACACTGGGTTTCCCATTTAAACTTAAAATCCCCTTAAGCCTCGTTGAGGAGGGGACCGGGGTGGACAGGCCCCGTCTGTTACAGAATGTAATGGTGGTGGCAGAGAACTTCAGCTTATCCAAAGCGCAACTGGATCTGCTGAACCGTGGGTTAACGTTCATCCCTATGGTGGGAGACAATAGGAAACAAAGAACACAATTGTTATTGGATATACAAAATTATCACAGAAAGATAAAATTGGCCACATATTTTGGAAATAAGGGGAAACGGGAGAAACCGCGTTTTACACCACCATCAAATTGGACACCACCACCACACAAACTACCACCGGAAATTCATTTTTTGATCAAACGGGATAATAAGGAAATTCATAAACATGAAAATATACACAAAGACAAGGGAAATCTGACGGAAGATGAATATCAGGCGCTCACAGAATTAAAACAAAACAAACACATAGTAATTAAGCCCGCAGACAAGGGGAGTGCGGTTGTCATTTTAAGTAGAGAGCAATATATTTTCGAAGCCATGCGTCAGTTGGAGGATACACATTATTATAGGAAATTAGACAGCCCAATTTACCTGCACACTGTGCCTATGGTGCAACACGTGGTAGATCGATTGTACAGGAAGAAACTCATCAACGCCAGGCAGAAACAATATTTGCGGGGGGAAGTGGAACCCAGGATAAGACGATTTTACATCTTACCCAAGATACACAAGGATCCCGACAAGTGGACAATACCATTCAGGATACCGGCTGGGAGACCAATTGTCTCTGATTGTGGCAGTGAGACCTACGCCACGGCCGAGTACATCGATCACTTTCTGAATCCACTCTCAACAAAACATCCATCCTACATAAAAGACACTTATCATTTCATTTCAATAGTTAAAGGGTTAAAAATTCCTCCAAATTCATTCTTCTTTTCCATTGATATAGACAGTTTATACACCAACATTGAAACAGAAGCTGGTTTGAGAGCAGTGAAGAAGATCTTTGGCAAATACCCGGACCATCAAAGACCTGATACAGAACTTGTGACTCTATTGGAAATAAATCTGGGACGAAATGACTTTGAATTCAACAATCAGTACTTCCTCCAGGTCAAAGGTGTTGCGATGGGCAAAAAATTCGCCCCCGCATATGCAAATATTTTCATGGCGGATTGGGAGGAAGCAGCCATCAACAAGTGTGAGAAGAAACCATTCACATATCTCAGGTATTTAGACGATATTTTTGGCATTTGGAACCACTCAGAGGATGAATTTAAGAAATTTATTAATACACTGGACACTCATGACCCCTCAATTAGGCTTAAATACGAATTTGATCATCAGTCAATTGATTTCTTAGACACTACTGTGTACAAGGGACAGCCTTTTCACGACCAACAAACACTGGACATTAAGGTATATTTCAAAACAACAGACACACACTCATTGCTGTTTAAATCCAGCTATCACCCCCGGCACACCTACAAAGGTCTCGTCAAATCACAACTCATTAGGTTTCATCGGATCTGCACTCAAAGGGCAGACTTTTTCGAAGCAGTCAGAACCCTTTTCCGGGCTCTTAGGAAGAGGGGATACTCAAGGTCGTTCCTAAGACATTGTCTGAAGACCTTCCACATACAAAGACCAAGTATCAATAAAGAATGGATTCCGCTGATCACCACCTTTTCACCTAGGAGCAGGTTACTGAATTGCAAATTCAAAAATAACTACAGGATGATCATGGAAAACCAGGGTCTCCTGAGTAGTTATCAAGTCATCTCGGCATTCAGGAGAAATAGCAACCTCAAGGACCACCTGGTGAGGGCAAGTCTTGCTCCCTTACAGCCATTGAAGAAAACCACAGTCTTGGCCGGTACATTCATTAGATTGGACTTTGTGCAAAATAGGCTCAATAAAACTATATTTAAGATCCCACAGACTTTTACACCACGGACTGTGAATTGTGTGTACATGATTTTCTGCTCCAGATGTGACACACAATACATTGGAGAAACCGGAAACTCAATATCCACCAGGATGTGGCAACACAGGTATAACATCAAACACAAAAGGGAAACACACACACTTTTGGTAAAACATTTCATTTCACATGGGTATCATTCGCTAAGGGTAGCAGGACTGCAAAGTAATTCAAGTTGGACGGAAGGGGAGAGGAAGAAAATGGAGAGGAAATGGATACGATTATTGGACACAAGAGAACCGGGGGGACTGAATATGAAATGTAATTAGGCACTTCTTTCTAAAACCAATGGTTGACCCAAAATATGGGCCAAATTAAAATTTGGGCTCAAAAATTTGGTTGGAGTCCCTGTCCCAGCCCGTACCCTAACTCCAACCTATTCGGGTTGGTTGGATTTAACCCCATCCCAATATCCTACCCTAACCTTAACCATCACGATTTAATTTTAACCCAACCCCCATATTTTGCCCTAACCCTAACCACTACAATTTAATTTTAACCCTAACCCCCATATTTTGCCCTAACCCTAACCACTATGATTGTAGCCCCAACCCAATTATTTACCCTAACCCTAACCCATGTTATTAAATCAAAATTTATTAAAACCCCTAAAAATACATGTTGATTAAATACACAACTCCAAGAAGCATAAAAACACAATTTGGCTAAAAACACAAATACAATTTTCGAATCATAAACTCATTTCTCTATATAACTCACCAAAATTCATAAAAACACGATTGGATTTAACACATACAAATGCAAATTTAAAATTTAATATACGTCACTTAAAAATTCATAAATACACGATTGGATTTAAAACATAAAAATGCAAATTTAAAATCTCATATACATCACTTAAAAATGCAGTTTTTTGAAAATTCACATAATATACAAAATAAAAATACATTTCATGCAATTTTATTACAAAGGTTAAAAAACACACATTCATTTTAGTCTAAAACCATCCCAGCCATTTCAAAATACATTGCCTAACCTAAAATTCGAAAAAAACTCACGTTGGAAACCAAGCCTATAAAAGGCTGCACAGTAGAGAGGAGCTCATTTGGGAGCTGACCGTTGAAGAGGCAACATCTCTCTCTCTCTGTGCATTCCCAGCTTATTCATTGTGCCCCAGCCTGAGGAAGACCTATCTTGGGTCGAAACGTCGCGGCAGTGGGCACTTTAATTCATTGGTTTTCACTTATTAAAAATTAAATAATTTTATTAATTTCATCTATTTTTGTTTAAAAACAAATTTCATTTACTTTTTTTACTTTTTCTTTTTTCTCGCCTTGTTTGTGATTATAAATTCATATACACATAATTTACATATCTAACTGAAATAAATAGCACATTAAAACAATTATTAAATAAAGATAACAAAGGCGACATCAAGAGATAGATAGAAAAAAATCCATGGGGTCCCGGATGGACTCAGAAGGCTGGACGGTGGTGCGTCACGGGAGAGGGCGGCTGCCTTCCCGTAGACGTGTCCAGCGGGGGACGAGTGGCAGGGGTGGAGGGATGGACCGAGCACCGTCTGGACCCTTTCGGGACCGGACTCAATTCCACATCCCTAACCAGCCAGTGCCTCCCTTCACTTCTAGCCGCTACCTTGGACCACAATCTCGTTCGTATGCGGCAGTGACACGTGGGATGAATGCCAGATTTGGATCGAGGGACCAACAAGGGCAGCCTAGATTTGGGGACCGCTTTAGGCAGCAACCCACAGACCCTGCTTTTGGAAAGCTGGTGCGAAAGTTGCACGCAGTGATCAAGATGGTTCACCATCTGCAAAATGTTTCCCCCAAACCGGGGAAAGCTAATCCACGGATGATTGCTCGGATGGTGGAGGTTTTGGCCTCAATGATTAAGCCTGCATCTCCCACACCAAATACGGTGGATCTCATTTGGGGGAATGCAACGAATTGGGGTTATAACACTTTGTTGATTCTTGAGGAACACTACATGGCGGGCCTTGAGAAACTGTTAGTGGACTTGGAAGGGGACTTGGTCCCGGACTGGAAGACGGCCTTTGAAGTGGCCACGCGCTGGGCCCGCAGGAACCTGCCCCGCATAACTCAAGATGTCTTGGACCATGCGGAGGCCCTGATTTCTTCCAGGAGGGAGAGAGAAGGAGACGTGCCTGCACAGCATGGAGCACAAGGTCCTGGAGATGGCCTGTTGGTTGAGTCCACCAGGGTGGAAAGGCAAGATACCCAACAGCAGACATCAATGGGGCAAACTGCACACCCACAGACCTTGTGCGGTGCACAACGACCCTCACCTCACCGGACGATTGGTACCATGACGGAGGTGATGGTACATGCAGTACCTCCTTCTCCTGTTTCACAACACGAGCAACCCTTAGAGCAAAGACCGAGGCGTGGAGGGTTTCAAAATGCTTGTGTGATTCCACAAGAGGATGATCTCCTACAGATTGAGGAGGTCCAGCAAGACTCCCCAGGTGAGGGGGGCCGTGGAGAGCCAGCGCCAGCCGCAGGGGGCTGGCCGCTGGATGTAGCAATCCAGGTGCACATTGGGGAAGGTGAAATGTTGACACCGGTTAGTGCACACACTCGTTCCAGGGAGCAATCCCAGGGGATGGAACAACAAATGGGCCAGATGAGTGCGGTAGGAGCAATTTCTCCGCAAGACACGTCTGGTGACTTGTTCAATTCCACGCCGAAACCGCAAATCTTTAGAGTGACAAAACATGTCAGAACCGAACGGAAGATGATAGATTGGGGCCTTAGTGTAAGGAAGAAGTGGCTCATCATAGGGGACTCCAATCTGGCTAGGATTCCGGGACACAGTATCCCTGACCTGCAGATGGACAGTTACCCGGGGGCTAACTTCAGGCATGCCCAGGCCTTGATGGCAAAATCCACGAGTGAAGTGGTTGTGGAAAAGGTAGTCTTGTCGTTTGGCCTTAACTGCAAAGGGCAGAGGGCCAAAGAGACTGCAGTCAAGCAGTTGCAAGGTGCGATCAGAGCTGCAAAGAAGCATTTCCCATATTCCGAAATTTGGGTCCCGGTGGTCAATTATTCTCCTTTGCTTTTGTGGGCAGAACGCACTACTTTGCACATTCTGAACGATCACATCATGAGGAACCAGCCCTTCATCCCGGCTCTTCCCAGTTCGTCCTTTCAGACTGAAGGTGACCACCTGCATTGGACTAGACAAACAGGGAGAGCAATGTTGGAACACTGGGTTTCCCATTTAAACTTAAAATCCCCTTAAGCCTCGTTGAGGAGGGGACCGGGGTGGACAGGCCCCGTCTGTTACAGAATGTAATGGTGGTGGCAGAGAACTTCAGCTTATCCAAAGCGCAACTGGATCTGCTGAACCGTGGGTTAACGTTCATCCCTATGGTGGGAGACAATAGGAAACAAAGAACACAATTGTTATTGGATATACAAAATTATCACAGAAAGATAAAATTGGCCACATATTTTGGAAATAAGGGGAAACGGGAGAAACCGCGTTTTACACCACCATCAAATTGGACACCACCACCACACAAACTACCACCGGAAATTCATTTTTTGATCAAACGGGATAATAAGGAAATTCATAAACATGAAAATATACACAAAGACAAGGGAAATCTGACGGAAGATGAATATCAGGCGCTCACAGAATTAAAACAAAACAAACACATAGTAATTAAGCCCGCAGACAAGGGGAGTGCGGTTGTCATTTTAAGTAGAGAGCAATATATTTTCGAAGCCATGCGTCAGTTGGAGGATACACATTATTATAGGAAATTAGACAGCCCAATTTACCTGCACACTGTGCCTATGGTGCAACACGTGGTAGATCGATTGTACAGGAAGAAACTCATCAACGCCAGGCAGAAACAATATTTGCGGGGGGAAGTGGAACCCAGGATAAGACGATTTTACATCTTACCCAAGATACACAAGGATCCCGACAAGTGGACAATACCATTCAGGATACCGGCTGGGAGACCAATTGTCTCTGATTGTGGCAGTGAGACCTACGCCACGGCCGAGTACATCGATCACTTTCTGAATCCACTCTCAACAAAACATCCATCCTACATAAAAGACACTTATCATTTCATTTCAATAGTTAAAGGGTTAAAAATTCCTCCAAATTCATTCTTCTTTTCCATTGATATAGACAGTTTATACACCAACATTGAAACAGAAGCTGGTTTGAGAGCAGTGAAGAAGATCTTTGGCAAATACCCGGACCATCAAAGACCTGATACAGAACTTGTGACTCTATTGGAAATAAATCTGGGACGAAATGACTTTGAATTCAACAATCAGTACTTCCTCCAGGTCAAAGGTGTTGCGATGGGCAAAAAATTCGCCCCCGCATATGCAAATATTTTCATGGCGGATTGGGAGGAAGCAGCCATCAACAAGTGTGAGAAGAAACCATTCACATATCTCAGGTATTTAGACGATATTTTTGGCATTTGGAACCACTCAGAGGATGAATTTAAGAAATTTATTAATACACTGGACACTCATGACCCCTCAATTAGGCTTAAATACGAATTTGATCATCAGTCAATTGATTTCTTAGACACTACTGTGTACAAGGGACAGCCTTTTCACGACCAACAAACACTGGACATTAAGGTATATTTCAAAACAACAGACACACACTCATTGCTGTTTAAATCCAGCTATCACCCCCGGCACACCTACAAAGGTCTCGTCAAATCACAACTCATTAGGTTTCATCGGATCTGCACTCAAAGGGCAGACTTTTTCGAAGCAGTCAGAACCCTTTTCCGGGCTCTTAGGAAGAGGGGATACTCAAGGTCGTTCCTAAGACATTGTCTGAAGACCTTCCACATACAAAGACCAAGTATCAATAAAGAATGGATTCCGCTGATCACCACCTTTTCACCTAGGAGCAGGTTACTGAATTGCAAATTCAAAAATAACTACAGGATGATCATGGAAAACCAGGGTCTCCTGAGTAGTTATCAAGTCATCTCGGCATTCAGGAGAAATAGCAACCTCAAGGACCACCTGGTGAGGGCAAGTCTTGCTCCCTTACAGCCATTGAAGAAAACCACAGTCTTGGCCGGTACATTCATTAGATTGGACTTTGTGCAAAATAGGCTCAATAAAACTATATTTAAGATCCCACAGACTTTTACACCACGGACTGTGAATTGTGTGTACATGATTTTCTGCTCCAGATGTGACACACAATACATTGGAGAAACCGGAAACTCAATATCCACCAGGATGTGGCAACACAGGTATAACATCAAACACAAAAGGGAAACACACACACTTTTGGTAAAACATTTCATTTCACATGGGTATCATTCGCTAAGGGTAGCAGGACTGCAAAGTAATTCAAGTTGGACGGAAGGGGAGAGGAAGAAAATGGAGAGGAAATGGATACGATTATTGGACACAAGAGAACCGGGGGGACTGAATATGAAATGTAATTAGGCACTTCTTTCTAAAACCAATGGTTGACCCAAAATATGGGCCAAATTAAAATTTGGGCTCAAAAATTTGGTTGGAGTCCCTGTCCCAGCCCGTACCCTAACTCCAACCTATTCGGGTTGGTTGGATTTAACCCCATCCCAATATCCTACCCTAACCTTAACCATCACGATTTAATTTTAACCCAACCCCCATATTTTGCCCTAACCCTAACCACTACAATTTAATTTTAACCCTAACCCCCATATTTTGCCCTAACCCTAACCACTATGATTGTAGCCCCAACCCAATTATTTACCCTAACCCTAACCCATGTTATTAAATCAAAATTTATTAAAACCCCTAAAAATACATGTTGATTAAATACACAACTCCAAGAAGCATAAAAACACAATTTGGCTAAAAACACAAATACAATTTTCGAATCATAAACTCATTTCTCTATATAACTCACCAAAATTCATAAAAACACGATTGGATTTAACACATACAAATGCAAATTTAAAATTTAATATACGTCACTTAAAAATTCATAAATACACGATTGGATTTAAAACATAAAAATGCAAATTTAAAATCTCATATACATCACTTAAAAATGCAGTTTTTTGAAAATTCACATAATATACAAAATAAAAATACATTTCATGCAATTTTATTACAAAGGTTAAAAAACACACATTCATTTTAGTCTAAAACCATCCCAGCCATTTCAAAATACATTGCCTAACCTAAAATTCGAAAAAAACTCACGTTGGAAACCAAGCCTATAAAAGGCTGCACAGTAGAGAGGAGCTCATTTGGGAGCTGACCGTTGAAGAGGCAACATCTCTCTCTCTCTGTGCATTCCCAGCTTATTCATTGTGCCCCAGCCTGAGGAAGACCTATCTTGGGTCGAAACGTCGCGGCAGTGGGCACTTTAATTCATTGGTTTTCACTTATTAAAAATTAAATAATTTTATTAATTTCATCTATTTTTGTTTAAAAACAAATTTCATTTACTTTTTTTACTTTTTCTTTTTTCTCGCCTTGTTTGTGATTATAAATTCATATACACATAATTTACATATCTAACTGAAATAAATAGCACATTAAAACAATTATTAAATAAAGATAACAAAGGCGACATCAAGAGATAGATAGAAAAAAATCCATGGGGTCCCGGATGGACTCAGAAGGCTGGACGGTGGTGCGTCACGGGAGAGGGCGGCTGCCTTCCCGTAGACGTGTCCAGCGGGGGACGAGTGGCAGGGGTGGAGGGATGGACCGAGCACCGTCTGGACCCTTTCGGGACCGGACTCAATTCCACATCCCTAACCAGCCAGTGCCTCCCTTCACTTCTAGCCGCTACCTTGGACCACAATCTCGTTCGTATGCGGCAGTGACACGTGGGATGAATGCCAGATTTGGATCGAGGGACCAACAAGGGCAGCCTAGATTTGGGGACCGCTTTAGGCAGCAACCCACAGACCCTGCTTTTGGAAAGCTGGTGCGAAAGTTGCACGCAGTGATCAAGATGGTTCACCATCTGCAAAATGTTTCCCCCAAACCGGGGAAAGCTAATCCACGGATGATTGCTCGGATGGTGGAGGTTTTGGCCTCAATGATTAAGCCTGCATCTCCCACACCAAATACGGTGGATCTCATTTGGGGGAATGCAACGAATTGGGGTTATAACACTTTGTTGATTCTTGAGGAACACTACATGGCGGGCCTTGAGAAACTGTTAGTGGACTTGGAAGGGGACTTGGTCCCGGACTGGAAGACGGCCTTTGAAGTGGCCACGCGCTGGGCCCGCAGGAACCTGCCCCGCATAACTCAAGATGTCTTGGACCATGCGGAGGCCCTGATTTCTTCCAGGAGGGAGAGAGAAGGAGACGTGCCTGCACAGCATGGAGCACAAGGTCCTGGAGATGGCCTGTTGGTTGAGTCCACCAGGGTGGAAAGGCAAGATACCCAACAGCAGACATCAATGGGGCAAACTGCACACCCACAGACCTTGTGCGGTGCACAACGACCCTCACCTCACCGGACGATTGGTACCATGACGGAGGTGATGGTACATGCAGTACCTCCTTCTCCTGTTTCACAACACGAGCAACCCTTAGAGCAAAGACCGAGGCGTGGAGGGTTTCAAAATGCTTGTGTGATTCCACAAGAGGATGATCTCCTACAGATTGAGGAGGTCCAGCAAGACTCCCCAGGTGAGGGGGGCCGTGGAGAGCCAGCGCCAGCCGCAGGGGGCTGGCCGCTGGATGTAGCAATCCAGGTGCACATTGGGGAAGGTGAAATGTTGACACCGGTTAGTGCACACACTCGTTCCAGGGAGCAATCCCAGGGGATGGAACAACAAATGGGCCAGATGAGTGCGGTAGGAGCAATTTCTCCGCAAGACACGTCTGGTGACTTGTTCAATTCCACGCCGAAACCGCAAATCTTTAGAGTGACAAAACATGTCAGAACCGAACGGAAGATGATAGATTGGGGCCTTAGTGTAAGGAAGAAGTGGCTCATCATAGGGGACTCCAATCTGGCTAGGATTCCGGGACACAGTATCCCTGACCTGCAGATGGACAGTTACCCGGGGGCTAACTTCAGGCATGCCCAGGCCTTGATGGCAAAATCCACGAGTGAAGTGGTTGTGGAAAAGGTAGTCTTGTCGTTTGGCCTTAACTGCAAAGGGCAGAGGGCCAAAGAGACTGCAGTCAAGCAGTTGCAAGGTGCGATCAGAGCTGCAAAGAAGCATTTCCCATATTCCGAAATTTGGGTCCCGGTGGTCAATTATTCTCCTTTGCTTTTGTGGGCAGAACGCACTACTTTGCACATTCTGAACGATCACATCATGAGGAACCAGCCCTTCATCCCGGCTCTTCCCAGTTCGTCCTTTCAGACTGAAGGTGACCACCTGCATTGGACTAGACAAACAGGGAGAGCAATGTTGGAACACTGGGTTTCCCATTTAAACTTAAAATCCCCTTAAGCCTCGTTGAGGAGGGGACCGGGGTGGACAGGCCCCGTCTGTTACAGAATGTAATGGTGGTGGCAGAGAACTTCAGCTTATCCAAAGCGCAACTGGATCTGCTGAACCGTGGGTTAACGTTCATCCCTATGGTGGGAGACAATAGGAAACAAAGAACACAATTGTTATTGGATATACAAAATTATCACAGAAAGATAAAATTGGCCACATATTTTGGAAATAAGGGGAAACGGGAGAAACCGCGTTTTACACCACCATCAAATTGGACACCACCACCACACAAACTACCACCGGAAATTCATTTTTTGATCAAACGGGATAATAAGGAAATTCATAAACATGAAAATATACACAAAGACAAGGGAAATCTGACGGAAGATGAATATCAGGCGCTCACAGAATTAAAACAAAACAAACACATAGTAATTAAGCCCGCAGACAAGGGGAGTGCGGTTGTCATTTTAAGTAGAGAGCAATATATTTTCGAAGCCATGCGTCAGTTGGAGGATACACATTATTATAGGAAATTAGACAGCCCAATTTACCTGCACACTGTGCCTATGGTGCAACACGTGGTAGATCGATTGTACAGGAAGAAACTCATCAACGCCAGGCAGAAACAATATTTGCGGGGGGAAGTGGAACCCAGGATAAGACGATTTTACATCTTACCCAAGATACACAAGGATCCCGACAAGTGGACAATACCATTCAGGATACCGGCTGGGAGACCAATTGTCTCTGATTGTGGCAGTGAGACCTACGCCACGGCCGAGTACATCGATCACTTTCTGAATCCACTCTCAACAAAACATCCATCCTACATAAAAGACACTTATCATTTCATTTCAATAGTTAAAGGGTTAAAAATTCCTCCAAATTCATTCTTCTTTTCCATTGATATAGACAGTTTATACACCAACATTGAAACAGAAGCTGGTTTGAGAGCAGTGAAGAAGATCTTTGGCAAATACCCGGACCATCAAAGACCTGATACAGAACTTGTGACTCTATTGGAAATAAATCTGGGACGAAATGACTTTGAATTCAACAATCAGTACTTCCTCCAGGTCAAAGGTGTTGCGATGGGCAAAAAATTCGCCCCCGCATATGCAAATATTTTCATGGCGGATTGGGAGGAAGCAGCCATCAACAAGTGTGAGAAGAAACCATTCACATATCTCAGGTATTTAGACGATATTTTTGGCATTTGGAACCACTCAGAGGATGAATTTAAGAAATTTATTAATACACTGGACACTCATGACCCCTCAATTAGGCTTAAATACGAATTTGATCATCAGTCAATTGATTTCTTAGACACTACTGTGTACAAGGGACAGCCTTTTCACGACCAACAAACACTGGACATTAAGGTATATTTCAAAACAACAGACACACACTCATTGCTGTTTAAATCCAGCTATCACCCCCGGCACACCTACAAAGGTCTCGTCAAATCACAACTCATTAGGTTTCATCGGATCTGCACTCAAAGGGCAGACTTTTTCGAAGCAGTCAGAACCCTTTTCCGGGCTCTTAGGAAGAGGGGATACTCAAGGTCGTTCCTAAGACATTGTCTGAAGACCTTCCACATACAAAGACCAAGTATCAATAAAGAATGGATTCCGCTGATCACCACCTTTTCACCTAGGAGCAGGTTACTGAATTGCAAATTCAAAAATAACTACAGGATGATCATGGAAAACCAGGGTCTCCTGAGTAGTTATCAAGTCATCTCGGCATTCAGGAGAAATAGCAACCTCAAGGACCACCTGGTGAGGGCAAGTCTTGCTCCCTTACAGCCATTGAAGAAAACCACAGTCTTGGCCGGTACATTCATTAGATTGGACTTTGTGCAAAATAGGCTCAATAAAACTATATTTAAGATCCCACAGACTTTTACACCACGGACTGTGAATTGTGTGTACATGATTTTCTGCTCCAGATGTGACACACAATACATTGGAGAAACCGGAAACTCAATATCCACCAGGATGTGGCAACACAGGTATAACATCAAACACAAAAGGGAAACACACACACTTTTGGTAAAACATTTCATTTCACATGGGTATCATTCGCTAAGGGTAGCAGGACTGCAAAGTAATTCAAGTTGGACGGAAGGGGAGAGGAAGAAAATGGAGAGGAAATGGATACGATTATTGGACACAAGAGAACCGGGGGGACTGAATATGAAATGTAATTAGGCACTTCTTTCTAAAACCAATGGTTGACCCAAAATATGGGCCAAATTAAAATTTGGGCTCAAAAATTTGGTTGGAGTCCCTGTCCCAGCCCGTACCCTAACTCCAACCTATTCGGGTTGGTTGGATTTAACCCCATCCCAATATCCTACCCTAACCTTAACCATCACGATTTAATTTTAACCCAACCCCCATATTTTGCCCTAACCCTAACCACTACAATTTAATTTTAACCCTAACCCCCATATTTTGCCCTAACCCTAACCACTATGATTGTAGCCCCAACCCAATTATTTACCCTAACCCTAACCCATGTTATTAAATCAAAATTTATTAAAACCCCTAAAAATACATGTTGATTAAATACACAACTCCAAGAAGCATAAAAACACAATTTGGCTAAAAACACAAATACAATTTTCGAATCATAAACTCATTTCTCTATATAACTCACCAAAATTCATAAAAACACGATTGGATTTAACACATACAAATGCAAATTTAAAATTTAATATACGTCACTTAAAAATTCATAAATACACGATTGGATTTAAAACATAAAAATGCAAATTTAAAATCTCATATACATCACTTAAAAATGCAGTTTTTTGAAAATTCACATAATATACAAAATAAAAATACATTTCATGCAATTTTATTACAAAGGTTAAAAAACACACATTCATTTTAGTCTAAAACCATCCCAGCCATTTCAAAATACATTGCCTAACCTAAAATTCGAAAAAAACTCACGTTGGAAACCAAGCCTATAAAAGGCTGCACAGTAGAGAGGAGCTCATTTGGGAGCTGACCGTTGAAGAGGCAACATCTCTCTCTCTCTGTGCATTCCCAGCTTATTCATTGTGCCCCAGCCTGAGGAAGACCTATCTTGGGTCGAAACGTCGCGGCAGTGGGCACTTTAATTCATTGGTTTTCACTTATTAAAAATTAAATAATTTTATTAATTTCATCTATTTTTGTTTAAAAACAAATTTCATTTACTTTTTTTACTTTTTCTTTTTTCTCGCCTTGTTTGTGATTATAAATTCATATACACATAATTTACATATCTAACTGAAATAAATAGCACATTAAAACAATTATTAAATAAAGATAACAAAGGCGACATCAAGAGATAGATAGAAAAAAATCCATGGGGTCCCGGATGGACTCAGAAGGCTGGACGGTGGTGCGTCACGGGAGAGGGCGGCTGCCTTCCCGTAGACGTGTCCAGCGGGGGACGAGTGGCAGGGGTGGAGGGATGGACCGAGCACCGTCTGGACCCTTTCGGGACCGGACTCAATTCCACATCCCTAACCAGGGGGGTCCCCTAAAACACAAAGAAAAAGAAACAAAGTAACGGAAAGACAAGAAGTCCCGTACAACAGAAAATACAGAAAAGAGAAATAAAGAGAAAGAATAAAGAATAACGGAAAGACAAGAAGTCCCGTAAAACAGAAAAGACAGAAAAAAGAGAAATAAAGAGAAAAGAATAAAGAATAACGGAAAGACAAGAAAGTCCCGTAAATAAAAGGCCCAGAGTGGCAGAAACATAGTAAGACAAGAAAGTCACGTAAAGAGAAAAACAGAAAGAAAAACAAGTAAGACAAGAAAGTCACGTAAAGAGAAACACAGTAAGAAAAGCAAGTAAGACAAGTAAGTCACGTAAAGAGAAAACCCAAGAGTGGGAGGAGCTAAGAAAGAGTATAAAAGCCAAGAGAGGCACAGACAAAGCAGAAGTCAAACAGACACAAGAGAACACACATGGGGCCAGCCTGAAGAAGGCACAGATATGCCGAAACGTCGCGAAGGCCCCCATGATGTACAATGCGCATACACCCAAGATGGGTAATTTTTTGAAACAGGGCAGGGGTATCACCACCCAGCCCCATCGATGGCCCGTGCACCTCAGGCTACCAGCTTGCTGGTGGCCTGTTTCTTTTCTAACACCTAACCAGCCAGTGCCTCGTGGGGTTGGGGATGCCCCTGCCCAAACCCAAGACCCTAACCCTAACCAGGGGGGTCCCCTAAAACACAAAGAAAAAGAAACAAAGTAACGGAAAGACAAGAAGTCCCGTACAACAGAAAATACAGAAAAGAGAAATAAAGAGAAAGAATAAAGAATAACGGAAAGACAAGAAGTCCCGTAAAACAGAAAAGACAGAAAAAAGAGAAATAAAGAGAAAAGAATAAAGAATAACGGAAAGACAAGAAAGTCCCGTAAATAAAAGGCCCAGAGTGGCAGAAACATAGTAAGACAAGAAAGTCACGTAAAGAGAAAAACAGAAAGAAAAACAAGTAAGACAAGAAAGTCACGTAAAGAGAAACACAGTAAGAAAAGCAAGTAAGACAAGTAAGTCACGTAAAGAGAAAACCCAAGAGTGGGAGGAGCTAAGAAAGAGTATAAAAGCCAAGAGAGGCACAGACAAAGCAGAAGTCAAACAGACACAAGAGAACACACATGGGGCCAGCCTGAAGAAGGCACAGATATGCCGAAACGTCGCGAAGGCCCCCATGATGTACAATGCGCATACACCCAAGATGGGTAATTTTTTGAAACAGGGCAGGGGTATCACCACCCAGCCCCATCGATGGCCCGTGCACCTCAGGCTACCAGCTTGCTGGTGGCCTGTTTCTTTTCTAACACCTAACCAGCCAGTGCCTCGTGGGGTTGGGGATGCCCCTGCCCAAACCCAAGACCCTAACCCTAACCAGGGGGGTCCCCTAAAACACAAAGAAAAAGAAACAAAGTAACGGAAAGACAAGAAGTCCCGTACAACAGAAAATACAGAAAAGAGAAATAAAGAGAAAGAATAAAGAATAACGGAAAGACAAGAAGTCCCGTAAAACAGAAAAGACAGAAAAAAGAGAAATAAAGAGAAAAGAATAAAGAATAACGGAAAGACAAGAAAGTCCCGTAAATAAAAGGCCCAGAGTGGCAGAAACATAGTAAGACAAGAAAGTCACGTAAAGAGAAAAACAGAAAGAAAAACAAGTAAGACAAGAAAGTCACGTAAAGAGAAACACAGTAAGAAAAGCAAGTAAGACAAGTAAGTCACGTAAAGAGAAAACCCAAGAGTGGGAGGAGCTAAGAAAGAGTATAAAAGCCAAGAGAGGCACAGACAAAGCAGAAGTCAAACAGACACAAGAGAACACACATGGGGCCAGCCTGAAGAAGGCACAGATATGCCGAAACGTCGCGAAGGCCCCCATGATGTACAATGCGCATACACCCAAGATGGGTAATTTTTTGAAACAGGGCAGGGGTATCACCACCCAGCCCCATCGATGGCCCGTGCACCTCAGGCTACCAGCTTGCTGGTGGCCTGTTTCTTTTCTAACACCTAACCAGCCAGTGCCTCGTGGGGTTGGGGATGCCCCTGCCCAAACCCAAGACCCTAACCCTAACCAGGGGGGTCCCCTAAAACACAAAGAAAAAGAAACAAAGTAACGGAAAGACAAGAAGTCCCGTACAACAGAAAATACAGAAAAGAGAAATAAAGAGAAAGAATAAAGAATAACGGAAAGACAAGAAGTCCCGTAAAACAGAAAAGACAGAAAAAAGAGAAATAAAGAGAAAAGAATAAAGAATAACGGAAAGACAAGAAAGTCCCGTAAATAAAAGGCCCAGAGTGGCAGAAACATAGTAAGACAAGAAAGTCACGTAAAGAGAAAAACAGAAAGAAAAACAAGTAAGACAAGAAAGTCACGTAAAGAGAAACACAGTAAGAAAAGCAAGTAAGACAAGTAAGTCACGTAAAGAGAAAACCCAAGAGTGGGAGGAGCTAAGAAAGAGTATAAAAGCCAAGAGAGGCACAGACAAAGCAGAAGTCAAACAGACACAAGAGAACACACATGGGGCCAGCCTGAAGAAGGCACAGATATGCCGAAACGTCGCGAAGGCCCCCATGATGTACAATGCGCATACACCCAAGATGGGTAATTTTTTGAAACAGGGCAGGGGTATCACCACCCAGCCCCATCGATGGCCCGTGCACCTCAGGCTACCAGCTTGCTGGTGGCCTGTTTCTTTTCTAACACCTAACCAGCCAGTGCCTCGTGGGGTTGGGGATGCCCCTGCCCAAACCCAAGACCCTAACCCTAACCAGGGGGGTCCCCTAAAACACAAAGAAAAAGAAACAAAGTAACGGAAAGACAAGAAGTCCCGTACAACAGAAAATACAGAAAAGAGAAATAAAGAGAAAGAATAAAGAATAACGGAAAGACAAGAAGTCCCGTAAAACAGAAAAGACAGAAAAAAGAGAAATAAAGAGAAAAGAATAAAGAATAACGGAAAGACAAGAAAGTCCCGTAAATAAAAGGCCCAGAGTGGCAGAAACATAGTAAGACAAGAAAGTCACGTAAAGAGAAAAACAGAAAGAAAAACAAGTAAGACAAGAAAGTCACGTAAAGAGAAACACAGTAAGAAAAGCAAGTAAGACAAGTAAGTCACGTAAAGAGAAAACCCAAGAGTGGGAGGAGCTAAGAAAGAGTATAAAAGCCAAGAGAGGCACAGACAAAGCAGAAGTCAAACAGACACAAGAGAACACACATGGGGCCAGCCTGAAGAAGGCACAGATATGCCGAAACGTCGCGAAGGCCCCCATGATGTACAATGCGCATACACCCAAGATGGGTAATTTTTTGAAACAGGGCAGGGGTATCACCACCCAGCCCCATCGATGGCCCGTGCACCTCAGGCTACCAGCTTGCTGGTGGCCTGTTTCTTTTCTAACACCTAACCAGCCAGTGCCTCGTGGGGTTGGGGATGCCCCTGCCCAAACCCAAGACCCTAACCCTAACCAGGGGGGTCCCCTAAAACACAAAGAAAAAGAAACAAAGTAACGGAAAGACAAGAAGTCCCGTACAACAGAAAATACAGAAAAGAGAAATAAAGAGAAAGAATAAAGAATAACGGAAAGACAAGAAGTCCCGTAAAACAGAAAAGACAGAAAAAAGAGAAATAAAGAGAAAAGAATAAAGAATAACGGAAAGACAAGAAAGTCCCGTAAATAAAAGGCCCAGAGTGGCAGAAACATAGTAAGACAAGAAAGTCACGTAAAGAGAAAAACAGAAAGAAAAACAAGTAAGACAAGAAAGTCACGTAAAGAGAAACACAGTAAGAAAAGCAAGTAAGACAAGTAAGTCACGTAAAGAGAAAACCCAAGAGTGGGAGGAGCTAAGAAAGAGTATAAAAGCCAAGAGAGGCACAGACAAAGCAGAAGTCAAACAGACACAAGAGAACACACATGGGGCCAGCCTGAAGAAGGCACAGATATGCCGAAACGTCGCGAAGGCCCCCATGATGTACAATGCGCATACACCCAAGATGGGTAATTTTTTGAAACAGGGCAGGGGTATCACCACCCAGCCCCATCGATGGCCCGTGCACCTCAGGCTACCAGCTTGCTGGTGGCCTGTTTCTTTTCTAACACCTAACCAGCCAGTGCCTCGTGGGGTTGGGGATGCCCCTGCCCAAACCCAAGACCCTAACCCTAACCAGGGGGGTCCCCTAAAACACAAAGAAAAAGAAACAAAGTAACGGAAAGACAAGAAGTCCCGTACAACAGAAAATACAGAAAAGAGAAATAAAGAGAAAGAATAAAGAATAACGGAAAGACAAGAAGTCCCGTAAAACAGAAAAGACAGAAAAAAGAGAAATAAAGAGAAAAGAATAAAGAATAACGGAAAGACAAGAAAGTCCCGTAAATAAAAGGCCCAGAGTGGCAGAAACATAGTAAGACAAGAAAGTCACGTAAAGAGAAAAACAGAAAGAAAAACAAGTAAGACAAGAAAGTCACGTAAAGAGAAACACAGTAAGAAAAGCAAGTAAGACAAGTAAGTCACGTAAAGAGAAAACCCAAGAGTGGGAGGAGCTAAGAAAGAGTATAAAAGCCAAGAGAGGCACAGACAAAGCAGAAGTCAAACAGACACAAGAGAACACACATGGGGCCAGCCTGAAGAAGGCACAGATATGCCGAAACGTCGCGAAGGCCCCCATGATGTACAATGCGCATACACCCAAGATGGGTAATTTTTTGAAACAGGGCAGGGGTATCACCACCCAGCCCCATCGATGGCCCGTGCACCTCAGGCTACCAGCTTGCTGGTGGCCTGTTTCTTTTCTAACACCTAACCAGCCAGTGCCTCGTGGGGTTGGGGATGCCCCTGCCCAAACCCAAGACCCTAACCCTAACCAGGGGGGTCCCCTAAAACACAAAGAAAAAGAAACAAAGTAACGGAAAGACAAGAAGTCCCGTACAACAGAAAATACAGAAAAGAGAAATAAAGAGAAAGAATAAAGAATAACGGAAAGACAAGAAGTCCCGTAAAACAGAAAAGACAGAAAAAAGAGAAATAAAGAGAAAAGAATAAAGAATAACGGAAAGACAAGAAAGTCCCGTAAATAAAAGGCCCAGAGTGGCAGAAACATAGTAAGACAAGAAAGTCACGTAAAGAGAAAAACAGAAAGAAAAACAAGTAAGACAAGAAAGTCACGTAAAGAGAAACACAGTAAGAAAAGCAAGTAAGACAAGTAAGTCACGTAAAGAGAAAACCCAAGAGTGGGAGGAGCTAAGAAAGAGTATAAAAGCCAAGAGAGGCACAGACAAAGCAGAAGTCAAACAGACACAAGAGAACACACATGGGGCCAGCCTGAAGAAGGCACAGATATGCCGAAACGTCGCGAAGGCCCCCATGATGTACAATGCGCATACACCCAAGATGGGTAATTTTTTGAAACAGGGCAGGGGTATCACCACCCAGCCCCATCGATGGCCCGTGCACCTCAGGCTACCAGCTTGCTGGTGGCCTGTTTCTTTTCTAACACCTAACCAGCCAGTGCCTCGTGGGGTTGGGGATGCCCCTGCCCAAACCCAAGACCCTAACCCTAACCAGGGGGGTCCCCTAAAACACAAAGAAAAAGAAACAAAGTAACGGAAAGACAAGAAGTCCCGTACAACAGAAAATACAGAAAAGAGAAATAAAGAGAAAGAATAAAGAATAACGGAAAGACAAGAAGTCCCGTAAAACAGAAAAGACAGAAAAAAGAGAAATAAAGAGAAAAGAATAAAGAATAACGGAAAGACAAGAAAGTCCCGTAAATAAAAGGCCCAGAGTGGCAGAAACATAGTAAGACAAGAAAGTCACGTAAAGAGAAAAACAGAAAGAAAAACAAGTAAGACAAGAAAGTCACGTAAAGAGAAACACAGTAAGAAAAGCAAGTAAGACAAGTAAGTCACGTAAAGAGAAAACCCAAGAGTGGGAGGAGCTAAGAAAGAGTATAAAAGCCAAGAGAGGCACAGACAAAGCAGAAGTCAAACAGACACAAGAGAACACACATGGGGCCAGCCTGAAGAAGGCACAGATATGCCGAAACGTCGCGAAGGCCCCCATGATGTACAATGCGCATACACCCAAGATGGGTAATTTTTTGAAACAGGGCAGGGGTATCACCACCCAGCCCCATCGATGGCCCGTGCACCTCAGGCTACCAGCTTGCTGGTGGCCTGTTTCTTTTCTAACACCTAACCAGCCAGTGCCTCGTGGGGTTGGGGATGCCCCTGCCCAAACCCAAGACCCTAACCCTAACCAGGGGGGTCCCCTAAAACACAAAGAAAAAGAAACAAAGTAACGGAAAGACAAGAAGTCCCGTACAACAGAAAATACAGAAAAGAGAAATAAAGAGAAAGAATAAAGAATAACGGAAAGACAAGAAGTCCCGTAAAACAGAAAAGACAGAAAAAAGAGAAATAAAGAGAAAAGAATAAAGAATAACGGAAAGACAAGAAAGTCCCGTAAATAAAAGGCCCAGAGTGGCAGAAACATAGTAAGACAAGAAAGTCACGTAAAGAGAAAAACAGAAAGAAAAACAAGTAAGACAAGAAAGTCACGTAAAGAGAAACACAGTAAGAAAAGCAAGTAAGACAAGTAAGTCACGTAAAGAGAAAACCCAAGAGTGGGAGGAGCTAAGAAAGAGTATAAAAGCCAAGAGAGGCACAGACAAAGCAGAAGTCAAACAGACACAAGAGAACACACATGGGGCCAGCCTGAAGAAGGCACAGATATGCCGAAACGTCGCGAAGGCCCCCATGATGTACAATGCGCATACACCCAAGATGGGTAATTTTTTGAAACAGGGCAGGGGTATCACCACCCAGCCCCATCGATGGCCCGTGCACCTCAGGCTACCAGCTTGCTGGTGGCCTGTTTCTTTTCTAACACCTAACCAGCCAGTGCCTCGTGGGGTTGGGGATGCCCCTGCCCAAACCCAAGACCCTAACCCTAACCAGGGGGGTCCCCTAAAACACAAAGAAAAAGAAACAAAGTAACGGAAAGACAAGAAGTCCCGTACAACAGAAAATACAGAAAAGAGAAATAAAGAGAAAGAATAAAGAATAACGGAAAGACAAGAAGTCCCGTAAAACAGAAAAGACAGAAAAAAGAGAAATAAAGAGAAAAGAATAAAGAATAACGGAAAGACAAGAAAGTCCCGTAAATAAAAGGCCCAGAGTGGCAGAAACATAGTAAGACAAGAAAGTCACGTAAAGAGAAAAACAGAAAGAAAAACAAGTAAGACAAGAAAGTCACGTAAAGAGAAACACAGTAAGAAAAGCAAGTAAGACAAGTAAGTCACGTAAAGAGAAAACCCAAGAGTGGGAGGAGCTAAGAAAGAGTATAAAAGCCAAGAGAGGCACAGACAAAGCAGAAGTCAAACAGACACAAGAGAACACACATGGGGCCAGCCTGAAGAAGGCACAGATATGCCGAAACGTCGCGAAGGCCCCCATGATGTACAATGCGCATACACCCAAGATGGGTAATTTTTTGAAACAGGGCAGGGGTATCACCACCCAGCCCCATCGATGGCCCGTGCACCTCAGGCTACCAGCTTGCTGGTGGCCTGTTTCTTTTCTAACACCTAACCAGCCAGTGCCTCGTGGGGTTGGGGATGCCCCTGCCCAAACCCAAGACCCTAACCCTAACCAGGGGGGTCCCCTAAAACACAAAGAAAAAGAAACAAAGTAACGGAAAGACAAGAAGTCCCGTACAACAGAAAATACAGAAAAGAGAAATAAAGAGAAAGAATAAAGAATAACGGAAAGACAAGAAGTCCCGTAAAACAGAAAAGACAGAAAAAAGAGAAATAAAGAGAAAAGAATAAAGAATAACGGAAAGACAAGAAAGTCCCGTAAATAAAAGGCCCAGAGTGGCAGAAACATAGTAAGACAAGAAAGTCACGTAAAGAGAAAAACAGAAAGAAAAACAAGTAAGACAAGAAAGTCACGTAAAGAGAAACACAGTAAGAAAAGCAAGTAAGACAAGTAAGTCACGTAAAGAGAAAACCCAAGAGTGGGAGGAGCTAAGAAAGAGTATAAAAGCCAAGAGAGGCACAGACAAAGCAGAAGTCAAACAGACACAAGAGAACACACATGGGGCCAGCCTGAAGAAGGCACAGATATGCCGAAACGTCGCGAAGGCCCCCATGATGTACAATGCGCATACACCCAAGATGGGTAATTTTTTGAAACAGGGCAGGGGTATCACCACCCAGCCCCATCGATGGCCCGTGCACCTCAGGCTACCAGCTTGCTGGTGGCCTGTTTCTTTTCTAACACCTAACCAGCCAGTGCCTCGTGGGGTTGGGGATGCCCCTGCCCAAACCCAAGACCCTAACCCTAACCAGGGGGGTCCCCTAAAACACAAAGAAAAAGAAACAAAGTAACGGAAAGACAAGAAGTCCCGTACAACAGAAAATACAGAAAAGAGAAATAAAGAGAAAGAATAAAGAATAACGGAAAGACAAGAAGTCCCGTAAAACAGAAAAGACAGAAAAAAGAGAAATAAAGAGAAAAGAATAAAGAATAACGGAAAGACAAGAAAGTCCCGTAAATAAAAGGCCCAGAGTGGCAGAAACATAGTAAGACAAGAAAGTCACGTAAAGAGAAAAACAGAAAGAAAAACAAGTAAGACAAGAAAGTCACGTAAAGAGAAACACAGTAAGAAAAGCAAGTAAGACAAGTAAGTCACGTAAAGAGAAAACCCAAGAGTGGGAGGAGCTAAGAAAGAGTATAAAAGCCAAGAGAGGCACAGACAAAGCAGAAGTCAAACAGACACAAGAGAACACACATGGGGCCAGCCTGAAGAAGGCACAGATATGCCGAAACGTCGCGAAGGCCCCCATGATGTACAATGCGCATACACCCAAGATGGGTAATTTTTTGAAACAGGGCAGGGGTATCACCACCCAGCCCCATCGATGGCCCGTGCACCTCAGGCTACCAGCTTGCTGGTGGCCTGTTTCTTTTCTAACACCTAACCAGCCAGTGCCTCGTGGGGTTGGGGATGCCCCTGCCCAAACCCAAGACCCTAACCCTAACCAGGGGGGTCCCCTAAAACACAAAGAAAAAGAAACAAAGTAACGGAAAGACAAGAAGTCCCGTACAACAGAAAATACAGAAAAGAGAAATAAAGAGAAAGAATAAAGAATAACGGAAAGACAAGAAGTCCCGTAAAACAGAAAAGACAGAAAAAAGAGAAATAAAGAGAAAAGAATAAAGAATAACGGAAAGACAAGAAAGTCCCGTAAATAAAAGGCCCAGAGTGGCAGAAACATAGTAAGACAAGAAAGTCACGTAAAGAGAAAAACAGAAAGAAAAACAAGTAAGACAAGAAAGTCACGTAAAGAGAAACACAGTAAGAAAAGCAAGTAAGACAAGTAAGTCACGTAAAGAGAAAACCCAAGAGTGGGAGGAGCTAAGAAAGAGTATAAAAGCCAAGAGAGGCACAGACAAAGCAGAAGTCAAACAGACACAAGAGAACACACATGGGGCCAGCCTGAAGAAGGCACAGATATGCCGAAACGTCGCGAAGGCCCCCATGATGTACAATGCGCATACACCCAAGATGGGTAATTTTTTGAAACAGGGCAGGGGTATCACCACCCAGCCCCATCGATGGCCCGTGCACCTCAGGCTACCAGCTTGCTGGTGGCCTGTTTCTTTTCTAACACCTAACCAGCCAGTGCCTCGTGGGGTTGGGGATGCCCCTGCCCAAACCCAAGACCCTAACCCTAACCAGGGGGGTCCCCTAAAACACAAAGAAAAAGAAACAAAGTAACGGAAAGACAAGAAGTCCCGTACAACAGAAAATACAGAAAAGAGAAATAAAGAGAAAGAATAAAGAATAACGGAAAGACAAGAAGTCCCGTAAAACAGAAAAGACAGAAAAAAGAGAAATAAAGAGAAAAGAATAAAGAATAACGGAAAGACAAGAAAGTCCCGTAAATAAAAGGCCCAGAGTGGCAGAAACATAGTAAGACAAGAAAGTCACGTAAAGAGAAAAACAGAAAGAAAAACAAGTAAGACAAGAAAGTCACGTAAAGAGAAACACAGTAAGAAAAGCAAGTAAGACAAGTAAGTCACGTAAAGAGAAAACCCAAGAGTGGGAGGAGCTAAGAAAGAGTATAAAAGCCAAGAGAGGCACAGACAAAGCAGAAGTCAAACAGACACAAGAGAACACACATGGGGCCAGCCTGAAGAAGGCACAGATATGCCGAAACGTCGCGAAGGCCCCCATGATGTACAATGCGCATACACCCAAGATGGGTAATTTTTTGAAACAGGGCAGGGGTATCACCACCCAGCCCCATCGATGGCCCGTGCACCTCAGGCTACCAGCTTGCTGGTGGCCTGTTTCTTTTCTAACACCTAACCAGCCAGTGCCTCGTGGGGTTGGGGATGCCCCTGCCCAAACCCAAGACCCTAACCCTAACCAGGGGGGTCCCCTAAAACACAAAGAAAAAGAAACAAAGTAACGGAAAGACAAGAAGTCCCGTACAACAGAAAATACAGAAAAGAGAAATAAAGAGAAAGAATAAAGAATAACGGAAAGACAAGAAGTCCCGTAAAACAGAAAAGACAGAAAAAAGAGAAATAAAGAGAAAAGAATAAAGAATAACGGAAAGACAAGAAAGTCCCGTAAATAAAAGGCCCAGAGTGGCAGAAACATAGTAAGACAAGAAAGTCACGTAAAGAGAAAAACAGAAAGAAAAACAAGTAAGACAAGAAAGTCACGTAAAGAGAAACACAGTAAGAAAAGCAAGTAAGACAAGTAAGTCACGTAAAGAGAAAACCCAAGAGTGGGAGGAGCTAAGAAAGAGTATAAAAGCCAAGAGAGGCACAGACAAAGCAGAAGTCAAACAGACACAAGAGAACACACATGGGGCCAGCCTGAAGAAGGCACAGATATGCCGAAACGTCGCGAAGGCCCCCATGATGTACAATGCGCATACACCCAAGATGGGTAATTTTTTGAAACAGGGCAGGGGTATCACCACCCAGCCCCATCGATGGCCCGTGCACCTCAGGCTACCAGCTTGCTGGTGGCCTGTTTCTTTTCTAACACCTAACCAGCCAGTGCCTCGTGGGGTTGGGGATGCCCCTGCCCAAACCCAAGACCCTAACCCTAACCAGGGGGGTCCCCTAAAACACAAAGAAAAAGAAACAAAGTAACGGAAAGACAAGAAGTCCCGTACAACAGAAAATACAGAAAAGAGAAATAAAGAGAAAGAATAAAGAATAACGGAAAGACAAGAAGTCCCGTAAAACAGAAAAGACAGAAAAAAGAGAAATAAAGAGAAAAGAATAAAGAATAACGGAAAGACAAGAAAGTCCCGTAAATAAAAGGCCCAGAGTGGCAGAAACATAGTAAGACAAGAAAGTCACGTAAAGAGAAAAACAGAAAGAAAAACAAGTAAGACAAGAAAGTCACGTAAAGAGAAACACAGTAAGAAAAGCAAGTAAGACAAGTAAGTCACGTAAAGAGAAAACCCAAGAGTGGGAGGAGCTAAGAAAGAGTATAAAAGCCAAGAGAGGCACAGACAAAGCAGAAGTCAAACAGACACAAGAGAACACACATGGGGCCAGCCTGAAGAAGGCACAGATATGCCGAAACGTCGCGAAGGCCCCCATGATGTACAATGCGCATACACCCAAGATGGGTAATTTTTTGAAACAGGGCAGGGGTATCACCACCCAGCCCCATCGATGGCCCGTGCACCTCAGGCTACCAGCTTGCTGGTGGCCTGTTTCTTTTCTAACACCTAACCAGCCAGTGCCTCGTGGGGTTGGGGATGCCCCTGCCCAAACCCAAGACCCTAACCCTAACCAGGGGGGTCCCCTAAAACACAAAGAAAAAGAAACAAAGTAACGGAAAGACAAGAAGTCCCGTACAACAGAAAATACAGAAAAGAGAAATAAAGAGAAAGAATAAAGAATAACGGAAAGACAAGAAGTCCCGTAAAACAGAAAAGACAGAAAAAAGAGAAATAAAGAGAAAAGAATAAAGAATAACGGAAAGACAAGAAAGTCCCGTAAATAAAAGGCCCAGAGTGGCAGAAACATAGTAAGACAAGAAAGTCACGTAAAGAGAAAAACAGAAAGAAAAACAAGTAAGACAAGAAAGTCACGTAAAGAGAAACACAGTAAGAAAAGCAAGTAAGACAAGTAAGTCACGTAAAGAGAAAACCCAAGAGTGGGAGGAGCTAAGAAAGAGTATAAAAGCCAAGAGAGGCACAGACAAAGCAGAAGTCAAACAGACACAAGAGAACACACATGGGGCCAGCCTGAAGAAGGCACAGATATGCCGAAACGTCGCGAAGGCCCCCATGATGTACAATGCGCATACACCCAAGATGGGTAATTTTTTGAAACAGGGCAGGGGTATCACCACCCAGCCCCATCGATGGCCCGTGCACCTCAGGCTACCAGCTTGCTGGTGGCCTGTTTCTTTTCTAACACCTAACCAGCCAGTGCCTCGTGGGGTTGGGGATGCCCCTGCCCAAACCCAAGACCCTAACCCTAACCAGGGGGGTCCCCTAAAACACAAAGAAAAAGAAACAAAGTAACGGAAAGACAAGAAGTCCCGTACAACAGAAAATACAGAAAAGAGAAATAAAGAGAAAGAATAAAGAATAACGGAAAGACAAGAAGTCCCGTAAAACAGAAAAGACAGAAAAAAGAGAAATAAAGAGAAAAGAATAAAGAATAACGGAAAGACAAGAAAGTCCCGTAAATAAAAGGCCCAGAGTGGCAGAAACATAGTAAGACAAGAAAGTCACGTAAAGAGAAAAACAGAAAGAAAAACAAGTAAGACAAGAAAGTCACGTAAAGAGAAACACAGTAAGAAAAGCAAGTAAGACAAGTAAGTCACGTAAAGAGAAAACCCAAGAGTGGGAGGAGCTAAGAAAGAGTATAAAAGCCAAGAGAGGCACAGACAAAGCAGAAGTCAAACAGACACAAGAGAACACACATGGGGCCAGCCTGAAGAAGGCACAGATATGCCGAAACGTCGCGAAGGCCCCCATGATGTACAATGCGCATACACCCAAGATGGGTAATTTTTTGAAACAGGGCAGGGGTATCACCACCCAGCCCCATCGATGGCCCGTGCACCTCAGGCTACCAGCTTGCTGGTGGCCTGTTTCTTTTCTAACACCTAACCAGCCAGTGCCTCGTGGGGTTGGGGATGCCCCTGCCCAAACCCAAGACCCTAACCCTAACCAGGGGGGTCCCCTAAAACACAAAGAAAAAGAAACAAAGTAACGGAAAGACAAGAAGTCCCGTACAACAGAAAATACAGAAAAGAGAAATAAAGAGAAAGAATAAAGAATAACGGAAAGACAAGAAGTCCCGTAAAACAGAAAAGACAGAAAAAAGAGAAATAAAGAGAAAAGAATAAAGAATAACGGAAAGACAAGAAAGTCCCGTAAATAAAAGGCCCAGAGTGGCAGAAACATAGTAAGACAAGAAAGTCACGTAAAGAGAAAAACAGAAAGAAAAACAAGTAAGACAAGAAAGTCACGTAAAGAGAAACACAGTAAGAAAAGCAAGTAAGACAAGTAAGTCACGTAAAGAGAAAACCCAAGAGTGGGAGGAGCTAAGAAAGAGTATAAAAGCCAAGAGAGGCACAGACAAAGCAGAAGTCAAACAGACACAAGAGAACACACATGGGGCCAGCCTGAAGAAGGCACAGATATGCCGAAACGTCGCGAAGGCCCCCATGATGTACAATGCGCATACACCCAAGATGGGTAATTTTTTGAAACAGGGCAGGGGTATCACCACCCAGCCCCATCGATGGCCCGTGCACCTCAGGCTACCAGCTTGCTGGTGGCCTGTTTCTTTTCTAACACCTAACCAGCCAGTGCCTCGTGGGGTTGGGGATGCCCCTGCCCAAACCCAAGACCCTAACCCTAACCAGGGGGGTCCCCTAAAACACAAAGAAAAAGAAACAAAGTAACGGAAAGACAAGAAGTCCCGTACAACAGAAAATACAGAAAAGAGAAATAAAGAGAAAGAATAAAGAATAACGGAAAGACAAGAAGTCCCGTAAAACAGAAAAGACAGAAAAAAGAGAAATAAAGAGAAAAGAATAAAGAATAACGGAAAGACAAGAAAGTCCCGTAAATAAAAGGCCCAGAGTGGCAGAAACATAGTAAGACAAGAAAGTCACGTAAAGAGAAAAACAGAAAGAAAAACAAGTAAGACAAGAAAGTCACGTAAAGAGAAACACAGTAAGAAAAGCAAGTAAGACAAGTAAGTCACGTAAAGAGAAAACCCAAGAGTGGGAGGAGCTAAGAAAGAGTATAAAAGCCAAGAGAGGCACAGACAAAGCAGAAGTCAAACAGACACAAGAGAACACACATGGGGCCAGCCTGAAGAAGGCACAGATATGCCGAAACGTCGCGAAGGCCCCCATGATGTACAATGCGCATACACCCAAGATGGGTAATTTTTTGAAACAGGGCAGGGGTATCACCACCCAGCCCCATCGATGGCCCGTGCACCTCAGGCTACCAGCTTGCTGGTGGCCTGTTTCTTTTCTAACACCTAACCAGCCAGTGCCTCGTGGGGTTGAACCCTAACCCTAACCCTAACCCTAACCCTAACCCTAACCCCTAACCCTAACCCTAACCCTAACCCTAACCCTAACCCTAACCCTAACCCTAACCCCTAACCCTAACCCCTAACCCTAACCCCTAACCCTAACCCCCTAACCCTAACCCTAACCCTAACCCCCTAACCCTAACCCTAACCCTAACCCCCCGACAGCCCACTAGCTATTTAACCCAAGATGGGTAATTTTTGGAACCACCGGGCAGGGTCTCCACCTCCCGGCAAGAACCCTCGGCCCCCACGATGGACAGTGCACGCCAGGCTCATTGTTGGCCTGTTTTTTTTCAACTCCTAACTCAGCCCGTGCCTCGTGGGGGTGGGAGATGCCCCTGCCTGGTTCAAGACCCTAACCCTAACCAGGGGGGGGTCTAATTCAACTTAGAAAAATGGAAAAAACCTAAAAAAAGAGAGAAAGAGAAAAAACCTAAATAAAGAAAGGGAAAAAGGAAAAATACTTACCTGAAAAAAACCTAAATAAAAGGAAAAATACTTACCTGAAAAAAAACCTATAAAAGGAAGAGAGCAAATTATCTGGGCTAGTCTGAAGAAGGCACACTGAAGCCGAAACGTCGCGACAGCCCACTAGCTATTTAACCCAAGATGGGTAATTTTTGGAACCACCGGGCAGGGTCTCCACCTCCCGGCAAGAACCCTCGGCCCCCACGATGGACAGTGCACGCCAGGCTCATTGTTGGCCTGTTTTTTTTCAACTCCTAACTCAGCCCGTGCCTCGTGGGGGTGGGAGATGCCCCTGCCTGGTTCAAGACCCTAACCCTAACCAGGGGGGGGTCTAATTCAACTTAGAAAAATGGAAAAAACCTAAAAAAAGAGAGAAAGAGAAAAAACCTAAATAAAGAAAGGGAAAAAGGAAAAATACTTACCTGAAAAAAACCTAAATAAAAGGAAAAATACTTACCTGGAAAAAAAACCTATAAAAGGAAGAGAGCAAATTATCTGGGCTAGTCTGAAGAAGGCACACTGAAGCCGAAACGTCGCGACAGCCCACTAGCTATTTAACCCAAGATGGGTAATTTTTGGAACCACCGGGCAGGGTCTCCACCTCCCGGCAAGAACCCTCGGCCCCCACGATGGACAGTGCACGCCAGGCTCATTGTTGGCCTGTTTTTTTTCAACTCCTAACTCAGCCCGTGCCTCGTGGGGGTGGGAGATGCCCCTGCCTGGTTCAAGACCCTAACCCTAACCAGGGGGGGGTCTAATTCAACTTAGAAAAATGGAAAAAACCTAAAAAAAGAGAGAAAGAGAAAAAACCTAAATAAAGAAAGGGAAAAAGGAAAAATACTTACCTGAAAAAAACCTAAATAAAAGGAAAAATACTTACCTGAAAAAAAACCTATAAAAGGAAGAGAGCAAATTATCTGGGCTAGTCTGAAGAAGGCACACTGAAGCCGAAACGTCGCGACAGCCCACTAGCTATTTAACCCAAGATGGGTAATTTTTGGAACCACCGGGCAGGGTCTCCACCTCCCGGCAAGAACCCTCGGCCCCCACGATGGACAGTGCACGCCAGGCTCATTGTTGGCCTGTTTTTTTTCAACTCCTAACTCAGCCCGTGCCTCGTGGGGGTGGGAGATGCCCCTGCCTGGTTCAAGACCCTAACCCTAACCAGGGGGGGGTCTAATTCAACTTAGAAAAATGGAAAAAACCTAAAAAAAGAGAGAAAGAGAAAAAACCTAAATAAAGAAAGGGAAAAAGGAAAAATACTTACCTGAAAAAAACCTAAATAAAAGGAAAAATACTTACCTGAAAAAAAACCTATAAAAGGAAGAGAGCAAATTATCTGGGCTAGTCTGAAGAAGGCACACTGAAGCCGAAACGTCGCGACAGCCCACTAGCTATTTAACCCAAGATGGGTAATTTTTGGAACCACCGGGCAGGGTCTCCACCTCCCGGCAAGAACCCTCGGCCCCCACGATGGACAGTGCACGCCAGGCTCATTGTTGGCCTGTTTTTTTTCAACTCCTAACTCAGCCCGTGCCTCGTGGGGGTGGGAGATGCCCCTGCCTGGTTCAAGACCCTAACCCTAACCAGGGGGGGGTCTAATTCAACTTAGAAAAATGGAAAAAACCTAAAAAAAGAGAGAAAGAGAAAAAACCTAAATAAAGAAAGGGAAAAAGGAAAAATACTTACCTGAAAAAAACCTAAATAAAAGGAAAAATACTTACCTGAAAAAAAACCTATAAAAGGAAGAGAGCAAATTATCTGGGCTAGTCTGAAGAAGGCACACTGAAGCCGAAACGTCGCGACAGCCCACTAGCTATTTAACCCAAGATGGGTAATTTTTGGAACCACCGGGCAGGGTCTCCACCTCCCGGCAAGAACCCTCGGCCCCCACGATGGACAGTGCACGCCAGGCTCATTGTTGGCCTGTTTTTTTTCAACTCCTAACTCAGCCCGTGCCTCGTGGGGGTGGGAGATGCCCCTGCCTGGTTCAAGACCCTAACCCTAACCAGGGGGGGGTCTAATTCAACTTAGAAAAATGGAAAAAACCTAAAAAAAGAGAGAAAGAGAAAAAACCTAAATAAAGAAAGGGAAAAAGGAAAAATACTTACCTGAAAAAAACCTAAATAAAAGGAAAAATACTTACCTGAAAAAAAACCTATAAAAGGAAGAGAGCAAATTATCTGGGCTAGTCTGAAGAAGGCACACTGAAGCCGAAACGTCGCGACAGCCCACTAGCTATTTAACCCAAGATGGGTAATTTTTGGAACCACCGGGCAGGGTCTCCACCTCCCGGCAAGAACCCTCGGCCCCCACGATGGACAGTGCACGCCAGGCTCATTGTTGGCCTGTTTTTTTTCAACTCCTAACTCAGCCCGTGCCTCGTGGGGGTGGGAGATGCCCCTGCCTGGTTCAAGACCCTAACCCTAACCAGGGGGGGGTCTAATTCAACTTAGAAAAATGGAAAAAACCTAAAAAAAGAGAGAAAGAGAAAAAACCTAAATAAAGAAAGGGAAAAAGGAAAAATACTTACCTGAAAAAAACCTAAATAAAAGGAAAAATACTTACCTGAAAAAAAACCTATAAAAGGAAGAGAGCAAATTATCTGGGCTAGTCTGAAGAAGGCACACTGAAGCCGAAACGTCGCGACAGCCCACTAGCTATTTAACCCAAGATGGGTAATTTTTGGAACCACCGGGCAGGGTCTCCACCTCCCGGCAAGAACCCTCGGCCCCCACGATGGACAGTGCACGCCAGGCTCATTGTTGGCCTGTTTTTTTTCAACTCCTAACTCAGCCCGTGCCTCGTGGGGGTGGGAGATGCCCCTGCCTGGTTCAAGACCCTAACCCTAACCAGGGGGGGGTCTAATTCAACTTAGAAAAATGGAAAAAACCTAAAAAAAGAGAGAAAGAGAAAAAACCTAAATAAAGAAAGGGAAAAAGGAAAAATACTTACCTGAAAAAAACCTAAATAAAAGGAAAAATACTTACCTGAAAAAAAACCTATAAAAGGAAGAGAGCAAATTATCTGGGCTAGTCTGAAGAAGGCACACTGAAGCCGAAACGTCGCGACAGCCCACTAGCTATTTAACCCAAGATGGGTAATTTTTGGAACCACCGGGCAGGGTCTCCACCTCCCGGCAAGAACCCTCGGCCCCCACGATGGACAGTGCACGCCAGGCTCATTGTTGGCCTGTTTTTTTTCAACTCCTAACTCAGCCCGTGCCTCGTGGGGGTGGGAGATGCCCCTGCCTGGTTCAAGACCCTAACCCTAACCAGGGGGGGGTCTAATTCAACTTAGAAAAATGGAAAAAACCTAAAAAAAGAGAGAAAGAGAAAAAACCTAAATAAAGAAAGGGAAAAAGGAAAAATACTTACCTGAAAAAAACCTAAATAAAAGGAAAAATACTTACCTGAAAAAAAACCTATAAAAGGAAGAGAGCAAATTATCTGGGCTAGTCTGAAGAAGGCACACTGAAGCCGAAACGTCGCGACAGCCCACTAGCTATTTAACCCAAGATGGGTAATTTTTGGAACCACCGGGCAGGGTCTCCACCTCCCGGCAAGAACCCTCGGCCCCCACGATGGACAGTGCACGCCAGGCTCATTGTTGGCCTGTTTTTTTTCAACTCCTAACTCAGCCCGTGCCTCGTGGGGGTGGGAGATGCCCCTGCCTGGTTCAAGACCCTAACCCTAACCAGGGGGGGGTCTAATTCAACTTAGAAAAATGGAAAAAACCTAAAAAAAGAGAGAAAGAGAAAAAACCTAAATAAAGAAAGGGAAAAAGGAAAAATACTTACCTGAAAAAAACCTAAATAAAAGGAAAAATACTTACCTGAAAAAAAACCTATAAAAGGAAGAGAGCAAATTATCTGGGCTAGTCTGAAGAAGGCACACTGAAGCCGAAACGTCGCGACAGCCCACTAGCTATTTAACCCAAGATGGGTAATTTTTGGAACCACCGGGCAGGGTCTCCACCTCCCGGCAAGAACCCTCGGCCCCCACGATGGACAGTGCACGCCAGGCTCATTGTTGGCCTGTTTTTTTTCAACTCCTAACTCAGCCCGTGCCTCGTGGGGGTGGGAGATGCCCCTGCCTGGTTCAAGACCCTAACCCTAACCAGGGGGGGGTCTAATTCAACTTAGAAAAATGGAAAAAACCTAAAAAAAGAGAGAAAGAGAAAAAACCTAAATAAAGAAAGGGAAAAAGGAAAAATACTTACCTGAAAAAAACCTAAATAAAAGGAAAAATACTTACCTGAAAAAAAACCTATAAAAGGAAGAGAGCAAATTATCTGGGCTAGTCTGAAGAAGGCACACTGAAGCCGAAACGTCGCGACAGCCCACTAGCTATTTAACCCAAGATGGGTAATTTTTGGAACCACCGGGCAGGGTCTCCACCTCCCGGCAAGAACCCTCGGCCCCCACGATGGACAGTGCACGCCAGGCTCATTGTTGGCCTGTTTTTTTTCAACTCCTAACTCAGCCCGTGCCTCGTGGGGGTGGGAGATGCCCCTGCCTGGTTCAAGACCCTAACCCTAACCAGGGGGGGGTCTAATTCAACTTAGAAAAATGGAAAAAACCTAAAAAAAGAGAGAAAGAGAAAAAACCTAAATAAAGAAAGGGAAAAAGGAAAAATACTTACCTGAAAAAAACCTAAATAAAAGGAAAAATACTTACCTGAAAAAAAACCTATAAAAGGAAGAGAGCAAATTATCTGGGCTAGTCTGAAGAAGGCACACTGAAGCCGAAACGTCGCGACAGCCCACTAGCTATTTAACCCAAGATGGGTAATTTTTGGAACCACCGGGCAGGGTCTCCACCTCCCGGCAAGAACCCTCGGCCCCCACGATGGACAGTGCACGCCAGGCTCATTGTTGGCCTGTTTTTTTTCAACTCCTAACTCAGCCCGTGCCTCGTGGGGGTGGGAGATGCCCCTGCCTGGTTCAAGACCCTAACCCTAACCAGGGGGGGGTCTAATTCAACTTAGAAAAATGGAAAAAACCTAAAAAAAGAGAGAAAGAGAAAAAACCTAAATAAAGAAAGGGAAAAAGGAAAAATACTTACCTGAAAAAAACCTAAATAAAAGGAAAAATACTTACCTGAAAAAAAACCTATAAAAGGAAGAGAGCAAATTATCTGGGCTAGTCTGAAGAAGGCACACTGAAGCCGAAACGTCGCGACAGCCCACTAGCTATTTAACCCAAGATGGGTAATTTTTGGAACCACCGGGCAGGGTCTCCACCTCCCGGCAAGAACCCTCGGCCCCCACGATGGACAGTGCACGCCAGGCTCATTGTTGGCCTGTTTTTTTTCAACTCCTAACTCAGCCCGTGCCTCGTGGGGGTGGGAGATGCCCCTGCCTGGTTCAAGACCCTAACCCTAACCAGGGGGGGGTCTAATTCAACTTAGAAAAATGGAAAAAACCTAAAAAAAGAGAGAAAGAGAAAAAACCTAAATAAAGAAAGGGAAAAAGGAAAAATACTTACCTGAAAAAAACCTAAATAAAAGGAAAAATACTTACCTGAAAAAAAACCTATAAAAGGAAGAGAGCAAATTATCTGGGCTAGTCTGAAGAAGGCACACTGAAGCCGAAACGTCGCGACAGCCCACTAGCTATTTAACCCAAGATGGGTAATTTTTGGAACCACCGGGCAGGGTCTCCACCTCCCGGCAAGAACCCTCGGCCCCCACGATGGACAGTGCACGCCAGGCTCATTGTTGGCCTGTTTTTTTTCAACTCCTAACTCAGCCCGTGCCTCGTGGGGGTGGGAGATGCCCCTGCCTGGTTCAAGACCCTAACCCTAACCAGGGGGGGGTCTAATTCAACTTAGAAAAATGGAAAAAACCTAAAAAAAGAGAGAAAGAGAAAAAACCTAAATAAAGAAAGGGAAAAAGGAAAAATACTTACCTGAAAAAAACCTAAATAAAAGGAAAAATACTTACCTGAAAAAAAACCTATAAAAGGAAGAGAGCAAATTATCTGGGCTAGTCTGAAGAAGGCACACTGAAGCCGAAACGTCGCGACAGCCCACTAGCTATTTAACCCAAGATGGGTAATTTTTGGAACCACCGGGCAGGGTCTCCACCTCCCGGCAAGAACCCTCGGCCCCCACGATGGACAGTGCACGCCAGGCTCATTGTTGGCCTGTTTTTTTTCAACTCCTAACTCAGCCCGTGCCTCGTGGGGGTGGGAGATGCCCCTGCCTGGTTCAAGACCCTAACCCTAACCAGGGGGGGGTCTAATTCAACTTAGAAAAATGGAAAAAACCTAAAAAAAGAGAGAAAGAGAAAAAACCTAAATAAAGAAAGGGAAAAAGGAAAAATACTTACCTGAAAAAAACCTAAATAAAAGGAAAAATACTTACCTGAAAAAAAACCTATAAAAGGAAGAGAGCAAATTATCTGGGCTAGTCTGAAGAAGGCACACTGAAGCCGAAACGTCGCGACAGCCCACTAGCTATTTAACCCAAGATGGGTAATTTTTGGAACCACCGGGCAGGGTCTCCACCTCCCGGCAAGAACCCTCGGCCCCCACGATGGACAGTGCACGCCAGGCTCATTGTTGGCCTGTTTTTTTTCAACTCCTAACTCAGCCCGTGCCTCGTGGGGGTGGGAGATGCCCCTGCCTGGTTCAAGACCCTAACCCTAACCAGGGGGGGGTCTAATTCAACTTAGAAAAATGGAAAAAACCTAAAAAAAGAGAGAAAGAGAAAAAACCTAAATAAAGAAAGGGAAAAAGGAAAAATACTTACCTGAAAAAAACCTAAATAAAAGGAAAAATACTTACCTGAAAAAAAACCTATAAAAGGAAGAGAGCAAATTATCTGGGCTAGTCTGAAGAAGGCACACTGAAGCCGAAACGTCGCGACAGCCCACTAGCTATTTAACCCAAGATGGGTAATTTTTGGAACCACCGGGCAGGGTCTCCACCTCCCGGCAAGAACCCTCGGCCCCCACGATGGACAGTGCACGCCAGGCTCATTGTTGGCCTGTTTTTTTTCAACTCCTAACTCAGCCCGTGCCTCGTGGGGGTGGGAGATGCCCCTGCCTGGTTCAAGACCCTAACCCTAACCAGGGGGGGGTCTAATTCAACTTAGAAAAATGGAAAAAACCTAAAAAAAGAGAGAAAGAGAAAAAACCTAAATAAAGAAAGGGAAAAAGGAAAAATACTTACCTGAAAAAAACCTAAATAAAAGGAAAAATACTTACCTGAAAAAAAACCTATAAAAGGAAGAGAGCAAATTATCTGGGCTAGTCTGAAGAAGGCACACTGAAGCCGAAACGTCGCGACAGCCCACTAGCTATTTAACCCAAGATGGGTAATTTTTGGAACCACCGGGCAGGGTCTCCACCTCCCGGCAAGAACCCTCGGCCCCCACGATGGACAGTGCACGCCAGGCTCATTGTTGGCCTGTTTTTTTTCAACTCCTAACTCAGCCCGTGCCTCGTGGGGGTGGGAGATGCCCCTGCCTGGTTCAAGACCCTAACCCTAACCAGGGGGGGGTCTAATTCAACTTAGAAAAATGGAAAAAACCTAAAAAAAGAGAGAAAGAGAAAAAACCTAAATAAAGAAAGGGAAAAAGGAAAAATACTTACCTGAAAAAAACCTAAATAAAAGGAAAAATACTTACCTGAAAAAAAACCTATAAAAGGAAGAGAGCAAATTATCTGGGCTAGTCTGAAGAAGGCACACTGAAGCCGAAACGTCGCGACAGCCCACTAGCTATTTAACCCAAGATGGGTAATTTTTGGAACCACCGGGCAGGGTCTCCACCTCCCGGCAAGAACCCTCGGCCCCCACGATGGACAGTGCACGCCAGGCTCATTGTTGGCCTGTTTTTTTTCAACTCCTAACTCAGCCCGTGCCTCGTGGGGGTGGGAGATGCCCCTGCCTGGTTCAAGACCCTAACCCTAACCAGGGGGGGGTCTAATTCAACTTAGAAAAATGGAAAAAACCTAAAAAAAGAGAGAAAGAGAAAAAACCTAAATAAAGAAAGGGAAAAAGGAAAAATACTTACCTGAAAAAAACCTAAATAAAAGGAAAAATACTTACCTGAAAAAAAACCTATAAAAGGAAGAGAGCAAATTATCTGGGCTAGTCTGAAGAAGGCACACTGAAGCCGAAACGTCGCGACAGCCCACTAGCTATTTAACCCAAGATGGGTAATTTTTGGAACCACCGGGCAGGGTCTCCACCTCCCGGCAAGAACCCTCGGCCCCCACGATGGACAGTGCACGCCAGGCTCATTGTTGGCCTGTTTTTTTTCAACTCCTAACTCAGCCCGTGCCTCGTGGGGGTGGGAGATGCCCCTGCCTGGTTCAAGACCCTAACCCTAACCAGGGGGGGGTCTAATTCAACTTAGAAAAATGGAAAAAACCTAAAAAAAGAGAGAAAGAGAAAAAACCTAAATAAAGAAAGGGAAAAAGGAAAAATACTTACCTGAAAAAAACCTAAATAAAAGGAAAAATACTTACCTGAAAAAAAACCTATAAAAGGAAGAGAGCAAATTATCTGGGCTAGTCTGAAGAAGGCACACTGAAGCCGAAACGTCGCGACAGCCCACTAGCTATTTAACCCAAGATGGGTAATTTTTGGAACCACCGGGCAGGGTCTCCACCTCCCGGCAAGAACCCTCGGCCCCCACGATGGACAGTGCACGCCAGGCTCATTGTTGGCCTGTTTTTTTTCAACTCCTAACTCAGCCCGTGCCTCGTGGGGGTGGGAGATGCCCCTGCCTGGTTCAAGACCCTAACCCTAACCAGGGGGGGGTCTAATTCAACTTAGAAAAATGGAAAAAACCTAAAAAAAGAGAGAAAGAGAAAAAACCTAAATAAAGAAAGGGAAAAAGGAAAAATACTTACCTGAAAAAAACCTAAATAAAAGGAAAAATACTTACCTGAAAAAAAACCTATAAAAGGAAGAGAGCAAATTATCTGGGCTAGTCTGAAGAAGGCACACTGAAGCCGAAACGTCGCGACAGCCCACTAGCTATTTAACCCAAGATGGGTAATTTTTGGAACCACCGGGCAGGGTCTCCACCTCCCGGCAAGAACCCTCGGCCCCCACGATGGACAGTGCACGCCAGGCTCATTGTTGGCCTGTTTTTTTTCAACTCCTAACTCAGCCCGTGCCTCGTGGGGGTGGGAGATGCCCCTGCCTGGTTCAAGACCCTAACCCTAACCAGGGGGGGGTCTAATTCAACTTAGAAAAATGGAAAAAACCTAAAAAAAGAGAGAAAGAGAAAAAACCTAAATAAAGAAAGGGAAAAAGGAAAAATACTTACCTGAAAAAAACCTAAATAAAAGGAAAAATACTTACCTGAAAAAAAACCTATAAAAGGAAGAGAGCAAATTATCTGGGCTAGTCTGAAGAAGGCACACTGAAGCCGAAACGTCGCGACAGCCCACTAGCTATTTAACCCAAGATGGGTAATTTTTGGAACCACCGGGCAGGGTCTCCACCTCCCGGCAAGAACCCTCGGCCCCCACGATGGACAGTGCACGCCAGGCTCATTGTTGGCCTGTTTTTTTTCAACTCCTAACTCAGCCCGTGCCTCGTGGGGGTGGGAGATGCCCCTGCCTGGTTCAAGACCCTAACCCTAACCAGGGGGGGGTCTAATTCAACTTAGAAAAATGGAAAAAACCTAAAAAAAGAGAGAAAGAGAAAAAACCTAAATAAAGAAAGGGAAAAAGGAAAAATACTTACCTGAAAAAAACCTAAATAAAAGGAAAAATACTTACCTGAAAAAAAACCTATAAAAGGAAGAGAGCAAATTATCTGGGCTAGTCTGAAGAAGGCACACTGAAGCCGAAACGTCGCGACAGCCCACTAGCTATTTAACCCAAGATGGGTAATTTTTGGAACCACCGGGCAGGGTCTCCACCTCCCGGCAAGAACCCTCGGCCCCCACGATGGACAGTGCACGCCAGGCTCATTGTTGGCCTGTTTTTTTTCAACTCCTAACTCAGCCCGTGCCTCGTGGGGGTGGGAGATGCCCCTGCCTGGTTCAAGACCCTAACCCTAACCAGGGGGGGGTCTAATTCAACTTAGAAAAATGGAAAAAACCTAAAAAAAGAGAGAAAGAGAAAAAACCTAAATAAAGAAAGGGAAAAAGGAAAAATACTTACCTGAAAAAAACCTAAATAAAAGGAAAAATACTTACCTGAAAAAAAACCTATAAAAGGAAGAGAGCAAATTATCTGGGCTAGTCTGAAGAAGGCACACTGAAGCCGAAACGTCGCGACAGCCCACTAGCTATTTAACCCAAGATGGGTAATTTTTGGAACCACCGGGCAGGGTCTCCACCTCCCGGCAAGAACCCTCGGCCCCCACGATGGACAGTGCACGCCAGGCTCATTGTTGGCCTGTTTTTTTTCAACTCCTAACTCAGCCCGTGCCTCGTGGGGGTGGGAGATGCCCCTGCCTGGTTCAAGACCCTAACCCTAACCAGGGGGGGGTCTAATTCAACTTAGAAAAATGGAAAAAACCTAAAAAAAGAGAGAAAGAGAAAAAACCTAAATAAAGAAAGGGAAAAAGGAAAAATACTTACCTGAAAAAAACCTAAATAAAAGGAAAAATACTTACCTGAAAAAAAACCTATAAAAGGAAGAGAGCAAATTATCTGGGCTAGTCTGAAGAAGGCACACCGAAGCCGAAACGTCGCGACAGCCCACTAGCTATTTAACCCAAGATGGGTAATTTTTGGAACCACCGGGCAGGGTCTCCACCTCCCGGCAAGAACCCTCGGCCCCCACGATGGACAGTGCACGCCAGGCTCATTGTTGGCCTGTTTTTTTTCAACTCCTAACTCAGCCCGTGCCTCGTGGGGGTGGGAGATGCCCCTGCCTGGTTCAAGACCCTAACCCTAACCAGGGGGGGGTCTAATTCAACTTAGAAAAATGGAAAAAACCTAAAAAAAGAGAGAAAGAGAAAAAACCTAAATAAAGAAAGGGAAAAAGGAAAAATACTTACCTGAAAAAAACCTAAATAAAAGGAAAAATACTTACCTGAAAAAAAACCTATAAAAGGAAGAGAGCAAATTATCTGGGCTAGTCTGAAGAAGGCACACTGAAGCCGAAACGTCGCGACAGCCCACTAGCTATTTAACCCAAGATGGGTAATTTTTGGAACCACCGGGCAGGGTCTCCACCTCCCGGCAAGAACCCTCGGCCCCCACGATGGACAGTGCACGCCAGGCTCATTGTTGGCCTGTTTTTTTTCAACTCCTAACTCAGCCCGTGCCTCGTGGGGGTGGGAGATGCCCCTGCCTGGTTCAAGACCCTAACCCTAACCAGGGGGGGGTCTAATTCAACTTAGAAAAATGGAAAAAACCTAAAAAAAGAGAGAAAGAGAAAAAACCTAAATAAAGAAAGGGAAAAAGGAAAAATACTTACCTGAAAAAAACCTAAATAAAAGGAAAAATACTTACCTGAAAAAAAACCTATAAAAGGAAGAGAGCAAATTATCTGGGCTAGTCTGAAGAAGGCACACTGAAGCCGAAACGTCGCGACAGCCCACTAGCTATTTAACCCAAGATGGGTAATTTTTGGAACCACCGGGCAGGGTCTCCACCTCCCGGCAAGAACCCTCGGCCCCCACGATGGACAGTGCACGCCAGGCTCATTGTTGGCCTGTTTTTTTTCAACTCCTAACTCAGCCCGTGCCTCGTGGGGGTGGGAGATGCCCCTGCCTGGTTCAAGACCCTAACCCTAACCAGGGGGGGGTCTAATTCAACTTAGAAAAATGGAAAAAACCTAAAAAAAGAGAGAAAGAGAAAAAACCTAAATAAAGAAAGGGAAAAAGGAAAAATACTTACCTGAAAAAAACCTAAATAAAAGGAAAAATACTTACCTGAAAAAAAACCTATAAAAGGAAGAGAGCAAATTATCTGGGCTAGTCTGAAGAAGGCACACTGAAGCCGAAACGTCGCGACAGCCCACTAGCTATTTAACCCAAGATGGGTAATTTTTGGAACCACCGGGCAGGGTCTCCACCTCCCGGCAAGAACCCTCGGCCCCCACGATGGACAGTGCACGCCAGGCTCATTGTTGGCCTGTTTTTTTTCAACTCCTAACTCAGCCCGTGCCTCGTGGGGGTGGGAGATGCCCCTGCCTGGTTCAAGACCCTAACCCTAACCAGGGGGGGGTCTAATTCAACTTAGAAAAATGGAAAAAACCTAAAAAAAGAGAGAAAGAGAAAAAACCTAAATAAAGAAAGGGAAAAAGGAAAAATACTTACCTGAAAAAAACCTAAATAAAAGGAAAAATACTTACCTGAAAAAAAACCTATAAAAGGAAGAGAGCAAATTATCTGGGCTAGTCTGAAGAAGGCACACTGAAGCCGAAACGTCGCGACAGCCCACTAGCTATTTAACCCAAGATGGGTAATTTTTGGAACCACCGGGCAGGGTCTCCACCTCCCGGCAAGAACCCTCGGCCCCCACGATGGACAGTGCACGCCAGGCTCATTGTTGGCCTGTTTTTTTTCAACTCCTAACTCAGCCCGTGCCTCGTGGGGGTGGGAGATGCCCCTGCCTGGTTCAAGACCCTAACCCTAACCAGGGGGGGGTCTAATTCAACTTAGAAAAATGGAAAAAACCTAAAAAAAGAGAGAAAGAGAAAAAACCTAAATAAAGAAAGGGAAAAAGGAAAAATACTTACCTGAAAAAAACCTAAATAAAAGGAAAAATACTTACCTGAAAAAAAACCTATAAAAGGAAGAGAGCAAATTATCTGGGCTAGTCTGAAGAAGGCACACTGAAGCCGAAACGTCGCGACAGCCCACTAGCTATTTAACCCAAGATGGGTAATTTTTGGAACCACCGGGCAGGGTCTCCACCTCCCGGCAAGAACCCTCGGCCCCCACGATGGACAGTGCACGCCAGGCTCATTGTTGGCCTGTTTTTTTTCAACTCCTAACTCAGCCCGTGCCTCGTGGGGGTGGGAGATGCCCCTGCCTGGTTCAAGACCCTAACCCTAACCAGGGGGGGGTCTAATTCAACTTAGAAAAATGGAAAAAACCTAAAAAAAGAGAGAAAGAGAAAAAACCTAAATAAAGAAAGGGAAAAAGGAAAAATACTTACCTGAAAAAAACCTAAATAAAAGGAAAAATACTTACCTGAAAAAAAACCTATAAAAGGAAGAGAGCAAATTATCTGGGCTAGTCTGAAGAAGGCACACTGAAGCCGAAACGTCGCGACAGCCCACTAGCTATTTAACCCAAGATGGGTAATTTTTGGAACCACCGGGCAGGGTCTCCACCTCCCGGCAAGAACCCTCGGCCCCCACGATGGACAGTGCACGCCAGGCTCATTGTTGGCCTGTTTTTTTTCAACTCCTAACTCAGCCCGTGCCTCGTGGGGGTGGGAGATGCCCCTGCCTGGTTCAAGACCCTAACCCTAACCAGGGGGGGGTCTAATTCAACTTAGAAAAATGGAAAAAACCTAAAAAAAGAGAGAAAGAGAAAAAACCTAAATAAAGAAAGGGAAAAAGGAAAAATACTTACCTGAAAAAAACCTAAATAAAAGGAAAAATACTTACCTGAAAAAAAACCTATAAAAGGAAGAGAGCAAATTATCTGGGCTAGTCTGAAGAAGGCACACTGAAGCCGAAACGTCGCGACAGCCCACTAGCTATTTAACCCAAGATGGGTAATTTTTGGAACCACCGGGCAGGGTCTCCACCTCCCGGCAAGAACCCTCGGCCCCCACGATGGACAGTGCACGCCAGGCTCATTGTTGGCCTGTTTTTTTTCAACTCCTAACTCAGCCCGTGCCTCGTGGGGGTGGGAGATGCCCCTGCCTGGTTCAAGACCCTAACCCTAACCAGGGGGGGGTCTAATTCAACTTAGAAAAATGGAAAAAACCTAAAAAAAGAGAGAAAGAGAAAAAACCTAAATAAAGAAAGGGAAAAAGGAAAAATACTTACCTGAAAAAAACCTAAATAAAAGGAAAAATACTTACCTGAAAAAAAACCTATAAAAGGAAGAGAGCAAATTATCTGGGCTAGTCTGAAGAAGGCACACTGAAGCCGAAACGTCGCGACAGCCCACTAGCTATTTAACCCAAGATGGGTAATTTTTGGAACCACCGGGCAGGGTCTCCACCTCCCGGCAAGAACCCTCGGCCCCCACGATGGACAGTGCACGCCAGGCTCATTGTTGGCCTGTTTTTTTTCAACTCCTAACTCAGCCCGTGCCTCGTGGGGGTGGGAGATGCCCCTGCCTGGTTCAAGACCCTAACCCTAACCAGGGGGGGGTCTAATTCAACTTAGAAAAATGGAAAAAACCTAAAAAAAGAGAGAAAGAGAAAAAACCTAAATAAAGAAAGGGAAAAAGGAAAAATACTTACCTGAAAAAAACCTAAATAAAAGGAAAAATACTTACCTGAAAAAAAACCTATAAAAGGAAGAGAGCAAATTATCTGGGCTAGTCTGAAGAAGGCACACTGAAGCCGAAACGTCGCGACAGCCCACTAGCTATTTAACCCAAGATGGGTAATTTTTGGAACCACCGGGCAGGGTCTCCACCTCCCGGCAAGAACCCTCGGCCCCCACGATGGACAGTGCACGCCAGGCTCATTGTTGGCCTGTTTTTTTTCAACTCCTAACTCAGCCCGTGCCTCGTGGGGGTGGGAGATGCCCCTGCCTGGTTCAAGACCCTAACCCTAACCAGGGGGGGGTCTAATTCAACTTAGAAAAATGGAAAAAACCTAAAAAAAGAGAGAAAGAGAAAAAACCTAAATAAAGAAAGGGAAAAAGGAAAAATACTTACCTGAAAAAAACCTAAATAAAAGGAAAAATACTTACCTGAAAAAAAACCTATAAAAGGAAGAGAGCAAATTATCTGGGCTAGTCTGAAGAAGGCACACTGAAGCCGAAACGTCGCGACAGCCCACTAGCTATTTAACCCAAGATGGGTAATTTTTGGAACCACCGGGCAGGGTCTCCACCTCCCGGCAAGAACCCTCGGCCCCCACGATGGACAGTGCACGCCAGGCTCATTGTTGGCCTGTTTTTTTTCAACTCCTAACTCAGCCCGTGCCTCGTGGGGGTGGGAGATGCCCCTGCCTGGTTCAAGACCCTAACCCTAACCAGGGGGGGGTCTAATTCAACTTAGAAAAATGGAAAAAACCTAAAAAAAGAGAGAAAGAGAAAAAACCTAAATAAAGAAAGGGAAAAAGGAAAAATACTTACCTGAAAAAAACCTAAATAAAAGGAAAAATACTTACCTGAAAAAAAACCTATAAAAGGAAGAGAGCAAATTATCTGGGCTAGTCTGAAGAAGGCACACTGAAGCCGAAACGTCGCGACAGCCCACTAGCTATTTAACCCAAGATGGGTAATTTTTGGAACCACCGGGCAGGGTCTCCACCTCCCGGCAAGAACCCTCGGCCCCCACGATGGACAGTGCACGCCAGGCTCATTGTTGGCCTGTTTTTTTTCAACTCCTAACTCAGCCCGTGCCTCGTGGGGGTGGGAGATGCCCCTGCCTGGTTCAAGACCCTAACCCTAACCAGGGGGGGGTCTAATTCAACTTAGAAAAATGGAAAAAACCTAAAAAAAGAGAGAAAGAGAAAAAACCTAAATAAAGAAAGGGAAAAAGGAAAAATACTTACCTGAAAAAAACCTAAATAAAAGGAAAAATACTTACCTGAAAAAAAACCTATAAAAGGAAGAGAGCAAATTATCTGGGCTAGTCTGAAGAAGGCACACTGAAGCCGAAACGTCGCGACAGCCCACTAGCTATTTAACCCAAGATGGGTAATTTTTGGAACCACCGGGCAGGGTCTCCACCTCCCGGCAAGAACCCTCGGCCCCCACGATGGACAGTGCACGCCAGGCTCATTGTTGGCCTGTTTTTTTTCAACTCCTAACTCAGCCCGTGCCTCGTGGGGGTGGGAGATGCCCCTGCCTGGTTCAAGACCCTAACCCTAACCAGGGGGGGGTCTAATTCAACTTAGAAAAATGGAAAAAACCTAAAAAAAGAGAGAAAGAGAAAAAACCTAAATAAAGAAAGGGAAAAAGGAAAAATACTTACCTGAAAAAAACCTAAATAAAAGGAAAAATACTTACCTGAAAAAAAACCTATAAAAGGAAGAGAGCAAATTATCTGGGCTAGTCTGAAGAAGGCACACTGAAGCCGAAACGTCGCGACAGCCCACTAGCTATTTAACCCAAGATGGGTAATTTTTGGAACCACCGGGCAGGGTCTCCACCTCCCGGCAAGAACCCTCGGCCCCCACGATGGACAGTGCACGCCAGGCTCATTGTTGGCCTGTTTTTTTTCAACTCCTAACTCAGCCCGTGCCTCGTGGGGGTGGGAGATGCCCCTGCCTGGTTCAAGACCCTAACCCTAACCAGGGGGGGGTCTAATTCAACTTAGAAAAATGGAAAAAACCTAAAAAAAGAGAGAAAGAGAAAAAACCTAAATAAAGAAAGGGAAAAAGGAAAAATACTTACCTGAAAAAAACCTAAATAAAAGGAAAAATACTTACCTGAAAAAAAACCTATAAAAGGAAGAGAGCAAATTATCTGGGCTAGTCTGAAGAAGGCACACTGAAGCCGAAACGTCGCGACAGCCCACTAGCTATTTAACCCAAGATGGGTAATTTTTGGAACCACCGGGCAGGGTCTCCACCTCCCGGCAAGAACCCTCGGCCCCCACGATGGACAGTGCACGCCAGGCTCATTGTTGGCCTGTTTTTTTTCAACTCCTAACTCAGCCCGTGCCTCGTGGGGGTGGGAGATGCCCCTGCCTGGTTCAAGACCCTAACCCTAACCAGGGGGGGGTCTAATTCAACTTAGAAAAATGGAAAAAACCTAAAAAAAGAGAGAAAGAGAAAAAACCTAAATAAAGAAAGGGAAAAAGGAAAAATACTTACCTGAAAAAAACCTAAATAAAAGGAAAAATACTTACCTGAAAAAAAACCTATAAAAGGAAGAGAGCAAATTATCTGGGCTAGTCTGAAGAAGGCACACTGAAGCCGAAACGTCGCGACAGCCCACTAGCTATTTAACCCAAGATGGGTAATTTTTGGAACCACCGGGCAGGGTCTCCACCTCCCGGCAAGAACCCTCGGCCCCCACGATGGACAGTGCACGCCAGGCTCATTGTTGGCCTGTTTTTTTTCAACTCCTAACTCAGCCCGTGCCTCGTGGGGGTGGGAGATGCCCCTGCCTGGTTCAAGACCCTAACCCTAACCAGGGGGGGGTCTAATTCAACTTAGAAAAATGGAAAAAACCTAAAAAAAGAGAGAAAGAGAAAAAACCTAAATAAAGAAAGGGAAAAAGGAAAAATACTTACCTGAAAAAAACCTAAATAAAAGGAAAAATACTTACCTGAAAAAAAACCTATAAAAGGAAGAGAGCAAATTATCTGGGCTAGTCTGAAGAAGGCACACTGAAGCCGAAACGTCGCGACAGCCCACTAGCTATTTAACCCAAGATGGGTAATTTTTGGAACCACCGGGCAGGGTCTCCACCTCCCGGCAAGAACCCTCGGCCCCCACGATGGACAGTGCACGCCAGGCTCATTGTTGGCCTGTTTTTTTTCAACTCCTAACTCAGCCCGTGCCTCGTGGGGGTGGGAGATGCCCCTGCCTGGTTCAAGACCCTAACCCTAACCAGGGGGGGGTCTAATTCAACTTAGAAAAATGGAAAAAACCTAAAAAAAGAGAGAAAGAGAAAAAACCTAAATAAAGAAAGGGAAAAAGGAAAAATACTTACCTGAAAAAAACCTAAATAAAAGGAAAAATACTTACCTGAAAAAAAACCTATAAAAGGAAGAGAGCAAATTATCTGGGCTAGTCTGAAGAAGGCACACTGAAGCCGAAACGTCGCGACAGCCCACTAGCTATTTAACCCAAGATGGGTAATTTTTGGAACCACCGGGCAGGGTCTCCACCTCCCGGCAAGAACCCTCGGCCCCCACGATGGACAGTGCACGCCAGGCTCATTGTTGGCCTGTTTTTTTTCAACTCCTAACTCAGCCCGTGCCTCGTGGGGGTGGGAGATGCCCCTGCCTGGTTCAAGACCCTAACCCTAACCAGGGGGGGGTCTAATTCAACTTAGAAAAATGGAAAAAACCTAAAAAAAGAGAGAAAGAGAAAAAACCTAAATAAAGAAAGGGAAAAAGGAAAAATACTTACCTGAAAAAAACCTAAATAAAAGGAAAAATACTTACCTGAAAAAAAACCTATAAAAGGAAGAGAGCAAATTATCTGGGCTAGTCTGAAGAAGGCACACTGAAGCCGAAACGTCGCGACAGCCCACTAGCTATTTAACCCAAGATGGGTAATTTTTGGAACCACCGGGCAGGGTCTCCACCTCCCGGCAAGAACCCTCGGCCCCCACGATGGACAGTGCACGCCAGGCTCATTGTTGGCCTGTTTTTTTTCAACTCCTAACTCAGCCCGTGCCTCGTGGGGGTGGGAGATGCCCCTGCCTGGTTCAAGACCCTAACCCTAACCAGGGGGGGGTCTAATTCAACTTAGAAAAATGGAAAAAACCTAAAAAAAGAGAGAAAGAGAAAAAACCTAAATAAAGAAAGGGAAAAAGGAAAAATACTTACCTGAAAAAAACCTAAATAAAAGGAAAAATACTTACCTGAAAAAAAACCTATAAAAGGAAGAGAGCAAATTATCTGGGCTAGTCTGAAGAAGGCACACTGAAGCCGAAACGTCGCGACAGCCCACTAGCTATTTAACCCAAGATGGGTAATTTTTGGAACCACCGGGCAGGGTCTCCACCTCCCGGCAAGAACCCTCGGCCCCCACGATGGACAGTGCACGCCAGGCTCATTGTTGGCCTGTTTTTTTTCAACTCCTAACTCAGCCCGTGCCTCGTGGGGGTGGGAGATGCCCCTGCCTGGTTCAAGACCCTAACCCTAACCAGGGGGGGGTCTAATTCAACTTAGAAAAATGGAAAAAACCTAAAAAAAGAGAGAAAGAGAAAAAACCTAAATAAAGAAAGGGAAAAAGGAAAAATACTTACCTGAAAAAAACCTAAATAAAAGGAAAAATACTTACCTGAAAAAAAACCTATAAAAGGAAGAGAGCAAATTATCTGGGCTAGTCTGAAGAAGGCACACTGAAGCCGAAACGTCGCGACAGCCCACTAGCTATTTAACCCAAGATGGGTAATTTTTGGAACCACCGGGCAGGGTCTCCACCTCCCGGCAAGAACCCTCGGCCCCCACGATGGACAGTGCACGCCAGGCTCATTGTTGGCCTGTTTTTTTTCAACTCCTAACTCAGCCCGTGCCTCGTGGGGGTGGGAGATGCCCCTGCCTGGTTCAAGACCCTAACCCTAACCAGGGGGGGGTCTAATTCAACTTAGAAAAATGGAAAAAACCTAAAAAAAGAGAGAAAGAGAAAAAACCTAAATAAAGAAAGGGAAAAAGGAAAAATACTTACCTGAAAAAAACCTAAATAAAAGGAAAAATACTTACCTGAAAAAAAACCTATAAAAGGAAGAGAGCAAATTATCTGGGCTAGTCTGAAGAAGGCACACTGAAGCCGAAACGTCGCGACAGCCCACTAGCTATTTAACCCAAGATGGGTAATTTTTGGAACCACCGGGCAGGGTCTCCACCTCCCGGCAAGAACCCTCGGCCCCCACGATGGACAGTGCACGCCAGGCTCATTGTTGGCCTGTTTTTTTTCAACTCCTAACTCAGCCCGTGCCTCGTGGGGGTGGGAGATGCCCCTGCCTGGTTCAAGACCCTAACCCTAACCAGGGGGGGGTCTAATTCAACTTAGAAAAATGGAAAAAACCTAAAAAAAGAGAGAAAGAGAAAAAACCTAAATAAAGAAAGGGAAAAAGGAAAAATACTTACCTGAAAAAAACCTAAATAAAAGGAAAAATACTTACCTGAAAAAAAACCTATAAAAGGAAGAGAGCAAATTATCTGGGCTAGTCTGAAGAAGGCACACTGAAGCCGAAACGTCGCGACAGCCCACTAGCTATTTAACCCAAGATGGGTAATTTTTGGAACCACCGGGCAGGGTCTCCACCTCCCGGCAAGAACCCTCGGCCCCCACGATGGACAGTGCACGCCAGGCTCATTGTTGGCCTGTTTTTTTTCAACTCCTAACTCAGCCCGTGCCTCGTGGGGGTGGGAGATGCCCCTGCCTGGTTCAAGACCCTAACCCTAACCAGGGGGGGGTCTAATTCAACTTAGAAAAATGGAAAAAACCTAAAAAAAGAGAGAAAGAGAAAAAACCTAAATAAAGAAAGGGAAAAAGGAAAAATACTTACCTGAAAAAAACCTAAATAAAAGGAAAAATACTTACCTGAAAAAAAACCTATAAAAGGAAGAGAGCAAATTATCTGGGCTAGTCTGAAGAAGGCACACTGAAGCCGAAACGTCGCGACAGCCCACTAGCTATTTAACCCAAGATGGGTAATTTTTGGAACCACCGGGCAGGGTCTCCACCTCCCGGCAAGAACCCTCGGCCCCCACGATGGACAGTGCACGCCAGGCTCATTGTTGGCCTGTTTTTTTTCAACTCCTAACTCAGCCCGTGCCTCGTGGGGGTGGGAGATGCCCCTGCCTGGTTCAAGACCCTAACCCTAACCAGGGGGGGGTCTAATTCAACTTAGAAAAATGGAAAAAACCTAAAAAAAGAGAGAAAGAGAAAAAACCTAAATAAAGAAAGGGAAAAAGGAAAAATACTTACCTGAAAAAAACCTAAATAAAAGGAAAAATACTTACCTGAAAAAAAACCTATAAAAGGAAGAGAGCAAATTATCTGGGCTAGTCTGAAGAAGGCACACTGAAGCCGAAACGTCGCGACAGCCCACTAGCTATTTAACCCAAGATGGGTAATTTTTGGAACCACCGGGCAGGGTCTCCACCTCCCGGCAAGAACCCTCGGCCCCCACGATGGACAGTGCACGCCAGGCTCATTGTTGGCCTGTTTTTTTTCAACTCCTAACTCAGCCCGTGCCTCGTGGGGGTGGGAGATGCCCCTGCCTGGTTCAAGACCCTAACCCTAACCAGGGGGGGGTCTAATTCAACTTAGAAAAATGGAAAAAACCTAAAAAAAGAGAGAAAGAGAAAAAACCTAAATAAAGAAAGGGAAAAAGGAAAAATACTTACCTGAAAAAAACCTAAATAAAAGGAAAAATACTTACCTGAAAAAAAACCTATAAAAGGAAGAGAGCAAATTATCTGGGCTAGTCTGAAGAAGGCACACTGAAGCCGAAACGTCGCGACAGCCCACTAGCTATTTAACCCAAGATGGGTAATTTTTGGAACCACCGGGCAGGGTCTCCACCTCCCGGCAAGAACCCTCGGCCCCCACGATGGACAGTGCACGCCAGGCTCATTGTTGGCCTGTTTTTTTTCAACTCCTAACTCAGCCCGTGCCTCGTGGGGGTGGGAGATGCCCCTGCCTGGTTCAAGACCCTAACCCTAACCAGGGGGGGGTCTAATTCAACTTAGAAAAATGGAAAAAACCTAAAAAAAGAGAGAAAGAGAAAAAACCTAAATAAAGAAAGGGAAAAAGGAAAAATACTTACCTGAAAAAAACCTAAATAAAAGGAAAAATACTTACCTGAAAAAAAACCTATAAAAGGAAGAGAGCAAATTATCTGGGCTAGTCTGAAGAAGGCACACTGAAGCCGAAACGTCGCGACAGCCCACTAGCTATTTAACCCAAGATGGGTAATTTTTGGAACCACCGGGCAGGGTCTCCACCTCCCGGCAAGAACCCTCGGCCCCCACGATGGACAGTGCACGCCAGGCTCATTGTTGGCCTGTTTTTTTTCAACTCCTAACTCAGCCCGTGCCTCGTGGGGGTGGGAGATGCCCCTGCCTGGTTCAAGACCCTAACCCTAACCAGGGGGGGGTCTAATTCAACTTAGAAAAATGGAAAAAACCTAAAAAAAGAGAGAAAGAGAAAAAACCTAAATAAAGAAAGGGAAAAAGGAAAAATACTTACCTGAAAAAAACCTAAATAAAAGGAAAAATACTTACCTGAAAAAAAACCTATAAAAGGAAGAGAGCAAATTATCTGGGCTAGTCTGAAGAAGGCACACTGAAGCCGAAACGTCGCGACAGCCCACTAGCTATTTAACCCAAGATGGGTAATTTTTGGAACCACCGGGCAGGGTCTCCACCTCCCGGCAAGAACCCTCGGCCCCCACGATGGACAGTGCACGCCAGGCTCATTGTTGGCCTGTTTTTTTTCAACTCCTAACTCAGCCCGTGCCTCGTGGGGGTGGGAGATGCCCCTGCCTGGTTCAAGACCCTAACCCTAACCAGGGGGGGGTCTAATTCAACTTAGAAAAATGGAAAAAACCTAAAAAAAGAGAGAAAGAGAAAAAACCTAAATAAAGAAAGGGAAAAAGGAAAAATACTTACCTGAAAAAAACCTAAATAAAAGGAAAAATACTTACCTGAAAAAAAACCTATAAAAGGAAGAGAGCAAATTATCTGGGCTAGTCTGAAGAAGGCACACTGAAGCCGAAACGTCGCGACAGCCCACTAGCTATTTAACCCAAGATGGGTAATTTTTGGAACCACCGGGCAGGGTCTCCACCTCCCGGCAAGAACCCTCGGCCCCCACGATGGACAGTGCACGCCAGGCTCATTGTTGGCCTGTTTTTTTTCAACTCCTAACTCAGCCCGTGCCTCGTGGGGGTGGGAGATGCCCCTGCCTGGTTCAAGACCCTAACCCTAACCAGGGGGGGGTCTAATTCAACTTAGAAAAATGGAAAAAACCTAAAAAAAGAGAGAAAGAGAAAAAACCTAAATAAAGAAAGGGAAAAAGGAAAAATACTTACCTGAAAAAAACCTAAATAAAAGGAAAAATACTTACCTGAAAAAAAACCTATAAAAGGAAGAGAGCAAATTATCTGGGCTAGTCTGAAGAAGGCACACTGAAGCCGAAACGTCGCGACAGCCCACTAGCTATTTAACCCAAGATGGGTAATTTTTGGAACCACCGGGCAGGGTCTCCACCTCCCGGCAAGAACCCTCGGCCCCCACGATGGACAGTGCACGCCAGGCTCATTGTTGGCCTGTTTTTTTTCAACTCCTAACTCAGCCCGTGCCTCGTGGGGGTGGGAGATGCCCCTGCCTGGTTCAAGACCCTAACCCTAACCAGGGGGGGGTCTAATTCAACTTAGAAAAATGGAAAAAACCTAAAAAAAGAGAGAAAGAGAAAAAACCTAAATAAAGAAAGGGAAAAAGGAAAAATACTTACCTGAAAAAAACCTAAATAAAAGGAAAAATACTTACCTGAAAAAAAACCTATAAAAGGAAGAGAGCAAATTATCTGGGCTAGTCTGAAGAAGGCACACTGAAGCCGAAACGTCGCGACAGCCCACTAGCTATTTAACCCAAGATGGGTAATTTTTGGAACCACCGGGCAGGGTCTCCACCTCCCGGCAAGAACCCTCGGCCCCCACGATGGACAGTGCACGCCAGGCTCATTGTTGGCCTGTTTTTTTTCAACTCCTAACTCAGCCCGTGCCTCGTGGGGGTGGGAGATGCCCCTGCCTGGTTCAAGACCCTAACCCTAACCAGGGGGGGGTCTAATTCAACTTAGAAAAATGGAAAAAACCTAAAAAAAGAGAGAAAGAGAAAAAACCTAAATAAAGAAAGGGAAAAAGGAAAAATACTTACCTGAAAAAAACCTAAATAAAAGGAAAAATACTTACCTGAAAAAAAACCTATAAAAGGAAGAGAGCAAATTATCTGGGCTAGTCTGAAGAAGGCACACTGAAGCCGAAACGTCGCGACAGCCCACTAGCTATTTAACCCAAGATGGGTAATTTTTGGAACCACCGGGCAGGGTCTCCACCTCCCGGCAAGAACCCTCGGCCCCCACGATGGACAGTGCACGCCAGGCTCATTGTTGGCCTGTTTTTTTTCAACTCCTAACTCAGCCCGTGCCTCGTGGGGGTGGGAGATGCCCCTGCCTGGTTCAAGACCCTAACCCTAACCAGGGGGGGGTCTAATTCAACTTAGAAAAATGGAAAAAACCTAAAAAAAGAGAGAAAGAGAAAAAACCTAAATAAAGAAAGGGAAAAAGGAAAAATACTTACCTGAAAAAAACCTAAATAAAAGGAAAAATACTTACCTGAAAAAAAACCTATAAAAGGAAGAGAGCAAATTATCTGGGCTAGTCTGAAGAAGGCACACTGAAGCCGAAACGTCGCGACAGCCCACTAGCTATTTAACCCAAGATGGGTAATTTTTGGAACCACCGGGCAGGGTCTCCACCTCCCGGCAAGAACCCTCGGCCCCCACGATGGACAGTGCACGCCAGGCTCATTGTTGGCCTGTTTTTTTTCAACTCCTAACTCAGCCCGTGCCTCGTGGGGGTGGGAGATGCCCCTGCCTGGTTCAAGACCCTAACCCTAACCAGGGGGGGGTCTAATTCAACTTAGAAAAATGGAAAAAACCTAAAAAAAGAGAGAAAGAGAAAAAACCTAAATAAAGAAAGGGAAAAAGGAAAAATACTTACCTGAAAAAAACCTAAATAAAAGGAAAAATACTTACCTGAAAAAAAACCTATAAAAGGAAGAGAGCAAATTATCTGGGCTAGTCTGAAGAAGGCACACTGAAGCCGAAACGTCGCGACAGCCCACTAGCTATTTAACCCAAGATGGGTAATTTTTGGAACCACCGGGCAGGGTCTCCACCTCCCGGCAAGAACCCTCGGCCCCCACGATGGACAGTGCACGCCAGGCTCATTGTTGGCCTGTTTTTTTTCAACTCCTAACTCAGCCCGTGCCTCGTGGGGGTGGGAGATGCCCCTGCCTGGTTCAAGACCCTAACCCTAACCAGGGGGGGGTCTAATTCAACTTAGAAAAATGGAAAAAACCTAAAAAAAGAGAGAAAGAGAAAAAACCTAAATAAAGAAAGGGAAAAAGGAAAAATACTTACCTGAAAAAAACCTAAATAAAAGGAAAAATACTTACCTGAAAAAAAACCTATAAAAGGAAGAGAGCAAATTATCTGGGCTAGTCTGAAGAAGGCACACTGAAGCCGAAACGTCGCGACAGCCCACTAGCTATTTAACCCAAGATGGGTAATTTTTGGAACCACCGGGCAGGGTCTCCACCTCCCGGCAAGAACCCTCGGCCCCCACGATGGACAGTGCACGCCAGGCTCATTGTTGGCCTGTTTTTTTTCAACTCCTAACTCAGCCCGTGCCTCGTGGGGGTGGGAGATGCCCCTGCCTGGTTCAAGACCCTAACCCTAACCAGGGGGGGGTCTAATTCAACTTAGAAAAATGGAAAAAACCTAAAAAAAGAGAGAAAGAGAAAAAACCTAAATAAAGAAAGGGAAAAAGGAAAAATACTTACCTGAAAAAAACCTAAATAAAAGGAAAAATACTTACCTGAAAAAAAACCTATAAAAGGAAGAGAGCAAATTATCTGGGCTAGTCTGAAGAAGGCACACTGAAGCCGAAACGTCGCGACAGCCCACTAGCTATTTAACCCAAGATGGGTAATTTTTGGAACCACCGGGCAGGGTCTCCACCTCCCGGCAAGAACCCTCGGCCCCCACGATGGACAGTGCACGCCAGGCTCATTGTTGGCCTGTTTTTTTTCAACTCCTAACTCAGCCCGTGCCTCGTGGGGGTGGGAGATGCCCCTGCCTGGTTCAAGACCCTAACCCTAACCAGGGGGGGGTCTAATTCAACTTAGAAAAATGGAAAAAACCTAAAAAAAGAGAGAAAGAGAAAAAACCTAAATAAAGAAAGGGAAAAAGGAAAAATACTTACCTGAAAAAAACCTAAATAAAAGGAAAAATACTTACCTGAAAAAAAACCTATAAAAGGAAGAGAGCAAATTATCTGGGCTAGTCTGAAGAAGGCACACTGAAGCCGAAACGTCGCGACAGCCCACTAGCTATTTAACCCAAGATGGGTAATTTTTGGAACCACCGGGCAGGGTCTCCACCTCCCGGCAAGAACCCTCGGCCCCCACGATGGACAGTGCACGCCAGGCTCATTGTTGGCCTGTTTTTTTTCAACTCCTAACTCAGCCCGTGCCTCGTGGGGGTGGGAGATGCCCCTGCCTGGTTCAAGACCCTAACCCTAACCAGGGGGGGGTCTAATTCAACTTAGAAAAATGGAAAAAACCTAAAAAAAGAGAGAAAGAGAAAAAACCTAAATAAAGAAAGGGAAAAAGGAAAAATACTTACCTGAAAAAAACCTAAATAAAAGGAAAAATACTTACCTGAAAAAAAACCTATAAAAGGAAGAGAGCAAATTATCTGGGCTAGTCTGAAGAAGGCACACTGAAGCCGAAACGTCGCGACAGCCCACTAGCTATTTAACCCAAGATGGGTAATTTTTGGAACCACCGGGCAGGGTCTCCACCTCCCGGCAAGAACCCTCGGCCCCCACGATGGACAGTGCACGCCAGGCTCATTGTTGGCCTGTTTTTTTTCAACTCCTAACTCAGCCCGTGCCTCGTGGGGGTGGGAGATGCCCCTGCCTGGTTCAAGACCCTAACCCTAACCAGGGGGGGGTCTAATTCAACTTAGAAAAATGGAAAAAACCTAAAAAAAGAGAGAAAGAGAAAAAACCTAAATAAAGAAAGGGAAAAAGGAAAAATACTTACCTGAAAAAAACCTAAATAAAAGGAAAAATACTTACCTGAAAAAAAACCTATAAAAGGAAGAGAGCAAATTATCTGGGCTAGTCTGAAGAAGGCACACTGAAGCCGAAACGTCGCGACAGCCCACTAGCTATTTAACCCAAGATGGGTAATTTTTGGAACCACCGGGCAGGGTCTCCACCTCCCGGCAAGAACCCTCGGCCCCCACGATGGACAGTGCACGCCAGGCTCATTGTTGGCCTGTTTTTTTTCAACTCCTAACTCAGCCCGTGCCTCGTGGGGGTGGGAGATGCCCCTGCCTGGTTCAAGACCCTAACCCTAACCAGGGGGGGGTCTAATTCAACTTAGAAAAATGGAAAAAACCTAAAAAAAGAGAGAAAGAGAAAAAACCTAAATAAAGAAAGGGAAAAAGGAAAAATACTTACCTGAAAAAAACCTAAATAAAAGGAAAAATACTTACCTGAAAAAAAACCTATAAAAGGAAGAGAGCAAATTATCTGGGCTAGTCTGAAGAAGGCACACTGAAGCCGAAACGTCGCGACAGCCCACTAGCTATTTAACCCAAGATGGGTAATTTTTGGAACCACCGGGCAGGGTCTCCACCTCCCGGCAAGAACCCTCGGCCCCCACGATGGACAGTGCACGCCAGGCTCATTGTTGGCCTGTTTTTTTTCAACTCCTAACTCAGCCCGTGCCTCGTGGGGGTGGGAGATGCCCCTGCCTGGTTCAAGACCCTAACCCTAACCAGGGGGGGGTCTAATTCAACTTAGAAAAATGGAAAAAACCTAAAAAAAGAGAGAAAGAGAAAAAACCTAAATAAAGAAAGGGAAAAAGGAAAAATACTTACCTGAAAAAAACCTAAATAAAAGGAAAAATACTTACCTGAAAAAAAACCTATAAAAGGAAGAGAGCAAATTATCTGGGCTAGTCTGAAGAAGGCACACTGAAGCCGAAACGTCGCGACAGCCCACTAGCTATTTAACCCAAGATGGGTAATTTTTGGAACCACCGGGCAGGGTCTCCACCTCCCGGCAAGAACCCTCGGCCCCCACGATGGACAGTGCACGCCAGGCTCATTGTTGGCCTGTTTTTTTTCAACTCCTAACTCAGCCCGTGCCTCGTGGGGGTGGGAGATGCCCCTGCCTGGTTCAAGACCCTAACCCTAACCAGGGGGGGGTCTAATTCAACTTAGAAAAATGGAAAAAACCTAAAAAAAGAGAGAAAGAGAAAAAACCTAAATAAAGAAAGGGAAAAAGGAAAAATACTTACCTGAAAAAAACCTAAATAAAAGGAAAAATACTTACCTGAAAAAAAACCTATAAAAGGAAGAGAGCAAATTATCTGGGCTAGTCTGAAGAAGGCACACTGAAGCCGAAACGTCGCGACAGCCCACTAGCTATTTAACCCAAGATGGGTAATTTTTGGAACCACCGGGCAGGGTCTCCACCTCCCGGCAAGAACCCTCGGCCCCCACGATGGACAGTGCACGCCAGGCTCATTGTTGGCCTGTTTTTTTTCAACTCCTAACTCAGCCCGTGCCTCGTGGGGGTGGGAGATGCCCCTGCCTGGTTCAAGACCCTAACCCTAACCAGGGGGGGGTCTAATTCAACTTAGAAAAATGGAAAAAACCTAAAAAAAGAGAGAAAGAGAAAAAACCTAAATAAAGAAAGGGAAAAAGGAAAAATACTTACCTGAAAAAAACCTAAATAAAAGGAAAAATACTTACCTGAAAAAAAACCTATAAAAGGAAGAGAGCAAATTATCTGGGCTAGTCTGAAGAAGGCACACTGAAGCCGAAACGTCGCGACAGCCCACTAGCTATTTAACCCAAGATGGGTAATTTTTGGAACCACCGGGCAGGGTCTCCACCTCCCGGCAAGAACCCTCGGCCCCCACGATGGACAGTGCACGCCAGGCTCATTGTTGGCCTGTTTTTTTTCAACTCCTAACTCAGCCCGTGCCTCGTGGGGGTGGGAGATGCCCCTGCCTGGTTCAAGACCCTAACCCTAACCAGGGGGGGGTCTAATTCAACTTAGAAAAATGGAAAAAACCTAAAAAAAGAGAGAAAGAGAAAAAACCTAAATAAAGAAAGGGAAAAAGGAAAAATACTTACCTGAAAAAAACCTAAATAAAAGGAAAAATACTTACCTGAAAAAAAACCTATAAAAGGAAGAGAGCAAATTATCTGGGCTAGTCTGAAGAAGGCACACTGAAGCCGAAACGTCGCGACAGCCCACTAGCTATTTAACCCAAGATGGGTAATTTTTGGAACCACCGGGCAGGGTCTCCACCTCCCGGCAAGAACCCTCGGCCCCCACGATGGACAGTGCACGCCAGGCTCATTGTTGGCCTGTTTTTTTTCAACTCCTAACTCAGCCCGTGCCTCGTGGGGGTGGGAGATGCCCCTGCCTGGTTCAAGACCCTAACCCTAACCAGGGGGGGGTCTAATTCAACTTAGAAAAATGGAAAAAACCTAAAAAAAGAGAGAAAGAGAAAAAACCTAAATAAAGAAAGGGAAAAAGGAAAAATACTTACCTGAAAAAAACCTAAATAAAAGGAAAAATACTTACCTGAAAAAAAACCTATAAAAGGAAGAGAGCAAATTATCTGGGCTAGTCTGAAGAAGGCACACTGAAGCCGAAACGTCGCGACAGCCCACTAGCTATTTAACCCAAGATGGGTAATTTTTGGAACCACCGGGCAGGGTCTCCACCTCCCGGCAAGAACCCTCGGCCCCCACGATGGACAGTGCACGCCAGGCTCATTGTTGGCCTGTTTTTTTTCAACTCCTAACTCAGCCCGTGCCTCGTGGGGGTGGGAGATGCCCCTGCCTGGTTCAAGACCCTAACCCTAACCAGGGGGGGGTCTAATTCAACTTAGAAAAATGGAAAAAACCTAAAAAAAGAGAGAAAGAGAAAAAACCTAAATAAAGAAAGGGAAAAAGGAAAAATACTTACCTGAAAAAAACCTAAATAAAAGGAAAAATACTTACCTGAAAAAAAACCTATAAAAGGAAGAGAGCAAATTATCTGGGCTAGTCTGAAGAAGGCACACTGAAGCCGAAACGTCGCGACAGCCCACTAGCTATTTAACCCAAGATGGGTAATTTTTGGAACCACCGGGCAGGGTCTCCACCTCCCGGCAAGAACCCTCGGCCCCCACGATGGACAGTGCACGCCAGGCTCATTGTTGGCCTGTTTTTTTTCAACTCCTAACTCAGCCCGTGCCTCGTGGGGGTGGGAGATGCCCCTGCCTGGTTCAAGACCCTAACCCTAACCAGGGGGGGGTCTAATTCAACTTAGAAAAATGGAAAAAACCTAAAAAAAGAGAGAAAGAGAAAAAACCTAAATAAAGAAAGGGAAAAAGGAAAAATACTTACCTGAAAAAAACCTAAATAAAAGGAAAAATACTTACCTGAAAAAAAACCTATAAAAGGAAGAGAGCAAATTATCTGGGCTAGTCTGAAGAAGGCACACTGAAGCCGAAACGTCGCGACAGCCCACTAGCTATTTAACCCAAGATGGGTAATTTTTGGAACCACCGGGCAGGGTCTCCACCTCCCGGCAAGAACCCTCGGCCCCCACGATGGACAGTGCACGCCAGGCTCATTGTTGGCCTGTTTTTTTTCAACTCCTAACTCAGCCCGTGCCTCGTGGGGGTGGGAGATGCCCCTGCCTGGTTCAAGACCCTAACCCTAACCAGGGGGGGGTCTAATTCAACTTAGAAAAATGGAAAAAACCTAAAAAAAGAGAGAAAGAGAAAAAACCTAAATAAAGAAAGGGAAAAAGGAAAAATACTTACCTGAAAAAAACCTAAATAAAAGGAAAAATACTTACCTGAAAAAAAACCTATAAAAGGAAGAGAGCAAATTATCTGGGCTAGTCTGAAGAAGGCACACTGAAGCCGAAACGTCGCGACAGCCCACTAGCTATTTAACCCAAGATGGGTAATTTTTGGAACCACCGGGCAGGGTCTCCACCTCCCGGCAAGAACCCTCGGCCCCCACGATGGACAGTGCACGCCAGGCTCATTGTTGGCCTGTTTTTTTTCAACTCCTAACTCAGCCCGTGCCTCGTGGGGGTGGGAGATGCCCCTGCCTGGTTCAAGACCCTAACCCTAACCAGGGGGGGGTCTAATTCAACTTAGAAAAATGGAAAAAACCTAAAAAAAGAGAGAAAGAGAAAAAACCTAAATAAAGAAAGGGAAAAAGGAAAAATACTTACCTGAAAAAAACCTAAATAAAAGGAAAAATACTTACCTGAAAAAAAACCTATAAAAGGAAGAGAGCAAATTATCTGGGCTAGTCTGAAGAAGGCACACTGAAGCCGAAACGTCGCGACAGCCCACTAGCTATTTAACCCAAGATGGGTAATTTTTGGAACCACCGGGCAGGGTCTCCACCTCCCGGCAAGAACCCTCGGCCCCCACGATGGACAGTGCACGCCAGGCTCATTGTTGGCCTGTTTTTTTTCAACTCCTAACTCAGCCCGTGCCTCGTGGGGGTGGGAGATGCCCCTGCCTGGTTCAAGACCCTAACCCTAACCAGGGGGGGGTCTAATTCAACTTAGAAAAATGGAAAAAACCTAAAAAAAGAGAGAAAGAGAAAAAACCTAAATAAAGAAAGGGAAAAAGGAAAAATACTTACCTGAAAAAAACCTAAATAAAAGGAAAAATACTTACCTGAAAAAAAACCTATAAAAGGAAGAGAGCAAATTATCTGGGCTAGTCTGAAGAAGGCACACTGAAGCCGAAACGTCGCGACAGCCCACTAGCTATTTAACCCAAGATGGGTAATTTTTGGAACCACCGGGCAGGGTCTCCACCTCCCGGCAAGAACCCTCGGCCCCCACGATGGACAGTGCACGCCAGGCTCATTGTTGGCCTGTTTTTTTTCAACTCCTAACTCAGCCCGTGCCTCGTGGGGGTGGGAGATGCCCCTGCCTGGTTCAAGACCCTAACCCTAACCAGGGGGGGGTCTAATTCAACTTAGAAAAATGGAAAAAACCTAAAAAAAGAGAGAAAGAGAAAAAACCTAAATAAAGAAAGGGAAAAAGGAAAAATACTTACCTGAAAAAAACCTAAATAAAAGGAAAAATACTTACCTGAAAAAAAACCTATAAAAGGAAGAGAGCAAATTATCTGGGCTAGTCTGAAGAAGGCACACTGAAGCCGAAACGTCGCGACAGCCCACTAGCTATTTAACCCAAGATGGGTAATTTTTGGAACCACCGGGCAGGGTCTCCACCTCCCGGCAAGAACCCTCGGCCCCCACGATGGACAGTGCACGCCAGGCTCATTGTTGGCCTGTTTTTTTTCAACTCCTAACTCAGCCCGTGCCTCGTGGGGGTGGGAGATGCCCCTGCCTGGTTCAAGACCCTAACCCTAACCAGGGGGGGGTCTAATTCAACTTAGAAAAATGGAAAAAACCTAAAAAAAGAGAGAAAGAGAAAAAACCTAAATAAAGAAAGGGAAAAAGGAAAAATACTTACCTGAAAAAAACCTAAATAAAAGGAAAAATACTTACCTGAAAAAAAACCTATAAAAGGAAGAGAGCAAATTATCTGGGCTAGTCTGAAGAAGGCACACTGAAGCCGAAACGTCGCGACAGCCCACTAGCTATTTAACCCAAGATGGGTAATTTTTGGAACCACCGGGCAGGGTCTCCACCTCCCGGCAAGAACCCTCGGCCCCCACGATGGACAGTGCACGCCAGGCTCATTGTTGGCCTGTTTTTTTTCAACTCCTAACTCAGCCCGTGCCTCGTGGGGGTGGGAGATGCCCCTGCCTGGTTCAAGACCCTAACCCTAACCAGGGGGGGGTCTAATTCAACTTAGAAAAATGGAAAAAACCTAAAAAAAGAGAGAAAGAGAAAAAACCTAAATAAAGAAAGGGAAAAAGGAAAAATACTTACCTGAAAAAAACCTAAATAAAAGGAAAAATACTTACCTGAAAAAAAACCTATAAAAGGAAGAGAGCAAATTATCTGGGCTAGTCTGAAGAAGGCACACTGAAGCCGAAACGTCGCGACAGCCCACTAGCTATTTAACCCAAGATGGGTAATTTTTGGAACCACCGGGCAGGGTCTCCACCTCCCGGCAAGAACCCTCGGCCCCCACGATGGACAGTGCACGCCAGGCTCATTGTTGGCCTGTTTTTTTTCAACTCCTAACTCAGCCCGTGCCTCGTGGGGGTGGGAGATGCCCCTGCCTGGTTCAAGACCCTAACCCTAACCAGGGGGGGGTCTAATTCAACTTAGAAAAATGGAAAAAACCTAAAAAAAGAGAGAAAGAGAAAAAACCTAAATAAAGAAAGGGAAAAAGGAAAAATACTTACCTGAAAAAAACCTAAATAAAAGGAAAAATACTTACCTGAAAAAAAACCTATAAAAGGAAGAGAGCAAATTATCTGGGCTAGTCTGAAGAAGGCACACTGAAGCCGAAACGTCGCGACAGCCCACTAGCTATTTAACCCAAGATGGGTAATTTTTGGAACCACCGGGCAGGGTCTCCACCTCCCGGCAAGAACCCTCGGCCCCCACGATGGACAGTGCACGCCAGGCTCATTGTTGGCCTGTTTTTTTTCAACTCCTAACTCAGCCCGTGCCTCGTGGGGGTGGGAGATGCCCCTGCCTGGTTCAAGACCCTAACCCTAACCAGGGGGGGGTCTAATTCAACTTAGAAAAATGGAAAAAACCTAAAAAAAGAGAGAAAGAGAAAAAACCTAAATAAAGAAAGGGAAAAAGGAAAAATACTTACCTGAAAAAAACCTAAATAAAAGGAAAAATACTTACCTGAAAAAAAACCTATAAAAGGAAGAGAGCAAATTATCTGGGCTAGTCTGAAGAAGGCACACTGAAGCCGAAACGTCGCGACAGCCCACTAGCTATTTAACCCAAGATGGGTAATTTTTGGAACCACCGGGCAGGGTCTCCACCTCCCGGCAAGAACCCTCGGCCCCCACGATGGACAGTGCACGCCAGGCTCATTGTTGGCCTGTTTTTTTTCAACTCCTAACTCAGCCCGTGCCTCGTGGGGGTGGGAGATGCCCCTGCCTGGTTCAAGACCCTAACCCTAACCAGGGGGGGGTCTAATTCAACTTAGAAAAATGGAAAAAACCTAAAAAAAGAGAGAAAGAGAAAAAACCTAAATAAAGAAAGGGAAAAAGGAAAAATACTTACCTGAAAAAAACCTAAATAAAAGGAAAAATACTTACCTGAAAAAAAACCTATAAAAGGAAGAGAGCAAATTATCTGGGCTAGTCTGAAGAAGGCACACTGAAGCCGAAACGTCGCGACAGCCCACTAGCTATTTAACCCAAGATGGGTAATTTTTGGAACCACCGGGCAGGGTCTCCACCTCCCGGCAAGAACCCTCGGCCCCCACGATGGACAGTGCACGCCAGGCTCATTGTTGGCCTGTTTTTTTTCAACTCCTAACTCAGCCCGTGCCTCGTGGGGGTGGGAGATGCCCCTGCCTGGTTCAAGACCCTAACCCTAACCAGGGGGGGGTCTAATTCAACTTAGAAAAATGGAAAAAACCTAAAAAAAGAGAGAAAGAGAAAAAACCTAAATAAAGAAAGGGAAAAAGGAAAAATACTTACCTGAAAAAAACCTAAATAAAAGGAAAAATACTTACCTGAAAAAAAACCTATAAAAGGAAGAGAGCAAATTATCTGGGCTAGTCTGAAGAAGGCACACTGAAGCCGAAACGTCGCGACAGCCCACTAGCTATTTAACCCAAGATGGGTAATTTTTGGAACCACCGGGCAGGGTCTCCACCTCCCGGCAAGAACCCTCGGCCCCCACGATGGACAGTGCACGCCAGGCTCATTGTTGGCCTGTTTTTTTTCAACTCCTAACTCAGCCCGTGCCTCGTGGGGGTGGGAGATGCCCCTGCCTGGTTCAAGACCCTAACCCTAACCAGGGGGGGGTCTAATTCAACTTAGAAAAATGGAAAAAACCTAAAAAAAGAGAGAAAGAGAAAAAACCTAAATAAAGAAAGGGAAAAAGGAAAAATACTTACCTGAAAAAAACCTAAATAAAAGGAAAAATACTTACCTGAAAAAAAACCTATAAAAGGAAGAGAGCAAATTATCTGGGCTAGTCTGAAGAAGGCACACTGAAGCCGAAACGTCGCGACAGCCCACTAGCTATTTAACCCAAGATGGGTAATTTTTGGAACCACCGGGCAGGGTCTCCACCTCCCGGCAAGAACCCTCGGCCCCCACGATGGACAGTGCACGCCAGGCTCATTGTTGGCCTGTTTTTTTTCAACTCCTAACTCAGCCCGTGCCTCGTGGGGGTGGGAGATGCCCCTGCCTGGTTCAAGACCCTAACCCTAACCAGGGGGGGGTCTAATTCAACTTAGAAAAATGGAAAAAACCTAAAAAAAGAGAGAAAGAGAAAAAACCTAAATAAAGAAAGGGAAAAAGGAAAAATACTTACCTGAAAAAAACCTAAATAAAAGGAAAAATACTTACCTGAAAAAAAACCTATAAAAGGAAGAGAGCAAATTATCTGGGCTAGTCTGAAGAAGGCACACTGAAGCCGAAACGTCGCGACAGCCCACTAGCTATTTAACCCAAGATGGGTAATTTTTGGAACCACCGGGCAGGGTCTCCACCTCCCGGCAAGAACCCTCGGCCCCCACGATGGACAGTGCACGCCAGGCTCATTGTTGGCCTGTTTTTTTTCAACTCCTAACTCAGCCCGTGCCTCGTGGGGGTGGGAGATGCCCCTGCCTGGTTCAAGACCCTAACCCTAACCAGGGGGGGGTCTAATTCAACTTAGAAAAATGGAAAAAACCTAAAAAAAGAGAGAAAGAGAAAAAACCTAAATAAAGAAAGGGAAAAAGGAAAAATACTTACCTGAAAAAAACCTAAATAAAAGGAAAAATACTTACCTGAAAAAAAACCTATAAAAGGAAGAGAGCAAATTATCTGGGCTAGTCTGAAGAAGGCACACTGAAGCCGAAACGTCGCGACAGCCCACTAGCTATTTAACCCAAGATGGGTAATTTTTGGAACCACCGGGCAGGGTCTCCACCTCCCGGCAAGAACCCTCGGCCCCCACGATGGACAGTGCACGCCAGGCTCATTGTTGGCCTGTTTTTTTTCAACTCCTAACTCAGCCCGTGCCTCGTGGGGGTGGGAGATGCCCCTGCCTGGTTCAAGACCCTAACCCTAACCAGGGGGGGGTCTAATTCAACTTAGAAAAATGGAAAAAACCTAAAAAAAGAGAGAAAGAGAAAAAACCTAAATAAAGAAAGGGAAAAAGGAAAAATACTTACCTGAAAAAAACCTAAATAAAAGGAAAAATACTTACCTGAAAAAAAACCTATAAAAGGAAGAGAGCAAATTATCTGGGCTAGTCTGAAGAAGGCACACTGAAGCCGAAACGTCGCGACAGCCCACTAGCTATTTAACCCAAGATGGGTAATTTTTGGAACCACCGGGCAGGGTCTCCACCTCCCGGCAAGAACCCTCGGCCCCCACGATGGACAGTGCACGCCAGGCTCATTGTTGGCCTGTTTTTTTTCAACTCCTAACTCAGCCCGTGCCTCGTGGGGGTGGGAGATGCCCCTGCCTGGTTCAAGACCCTAACCCTAACCAGGGGGGGGTCTAATTCAACTTAGAAAAATGGAAAAAACCTAAAAAAAGAGAGAAAGAGAAAAAACCTAAATAAAGAAAGGGAAAAAGGAAAAATACTTACCTGAAAAAAACCTAAATAAAAGGAAAAATACTTACCTGAAAAAAAACCTATAAAAGGAAGAGAGCAAATTATCTGGGCTAGTCTGAAGAAGGCACACTGAAGCCGAAACGTCGCGACAGCCCACTAGCTATTTAACCCAAGATGGGTAATTTTTGGAACCACCGGGCAGGGTCTCCACCTCCCGGCAAGAACCCTCGGCCCCCACGATGGACAGTGCACGCCAGGCTCATTGTTGGCCTGTTTTTTTTCAACTCCTAACTCAGCCCGTGCCTCGTGGGGGTGGGAGATGCCCCTGCCTGGTTCAAGACCCTAACCCTAACCAGGGGGGGGTCTAATTCAACTTAGAAAAATGGAAAAAACCTAAAAAAAGAGAGAAAGAGAAAAAACCTAAATAAAGAAAGGGAAAAAGGAAAAATACTTACCTGAAAAAAACCTAAATAAAAGGAAAAATACTTACCTGAAAAAAAACCTATAAAAGGAAGAGAGCAAATTATCTGGGCTAGTCTGAAGAAGGCACACTGAAGCCGAAACGTCGCGACAGCCCACTAGCTATTTAACCCAAGATGGGTAATTTTTGGAACCACCGGGCAGGGTCTCCACCTCCCGGCAAGAACCCTCGGCCCCCACGATGGACAGTGCACGCCAGGCTCATTGTTGGCCTGTTTTTTTTCAACTCCTAACTCAGCCCGTGCCTCGTGGGGGTGGGAGATGCCCCTGCCTGGTTCAAGACCCTAACCCTAACCAGGGGGGGGTCTAATTCAACTTAGAAAAATGGAAAAAACCTAAAAAAAGAGAGAAAGAGAAAAAACCTAAATAAAGAAAGGGAAAAAGGAAAAATACTTACCTGAAAAAAACCTAAATAAAAGGAAAAATACTTACCTGAAAAAAAACCTATAAAAGGAAGAGAGCAAATTATCTGGGCTAGTCTGAAGAAGGCACACTGAAGCCGAAACGTCGCGACAGCCCACTAGCTATTTAACCCAAGATGGGTAATTTTTGGAACCACCGGGCAGGGTCTCCACCTCCCGGCAAGAACCCTCGGCCCCCACGATGGACAGTGCACGCCAGGCTCATTGTTGGCCTGTTTTTTTTCAACTCCTAACTCAGCCCGTGCCTCGTGGGGGTGGGAGATGCCCCTGCCTGGTTCAAGACCCTAACCCTAACCAGGGGGGGGTCTAATTCAACTTAGAAAAATGGAAAAAACCTAAAAAAAGAGAGAAAGAGAAAAAACCTAAATAAAGAAAGGGAAAAAGGAAAAATACTTACCTGAAAAAAACCTAAATAAAAGGAAAAATACTTACCTGAAAAAAAACCTATAAAAGGAAGAGAGCAAATTATCTGGGCTAGTCTGAAGAAGGCACACTGAAGCCGAAACGTCGCGACAGCCCACTAGCTATTTAACCCAAGATGGGTAATTTTTGGAACCACCGGGCAGGGTCTCCACCTCCCGGCAAGAACCCTCGGCCCCCACGATGGACAGTGCACGCCAGGCTCATTGTTGGCCTGTTTTTTTTCAACTCCTAACTCAGCCCGTGCCTCGTGGGGGTGGGAGATGCCCCTGCCTGGTTCAAGACCCTAACCCTAACCAGGGGGGGGTCTAATTCAACTTAGAAAAATGGAAAAAACCTAAAAAAAGAGAGAAAGAGAAAAAACCTAAATAAAGAAAGGGAAAAAGGAAAAATACTTACCTGAAAAAAACCTAAATAAAAGGAAAAATACTTACCTGAAAAAAAACCTATAAAAGGAAGAGAGCAAATTATCTGGGCTAGTCTGAAGAAGGCACACTGAAGCCGAAACGTCGCGACAGCCCACTAGCTATTTAACCCAAGATGGGTAATTTTTGGAACCACCGGGCAGGGTCTCCACCTCCCGGCAAGAACCCTCGGCCCCCACGATGGACAGTGCACGCCAGGCTCATTGTTGGCCTGTTTTTTTTCAACTCCTAACTCAGCCCGTGCCTCGTGGGGGTGGGAGATGCCCCTGCCTGGTTCAAGACCCTAACCCTAACCAGGGGGGGGTCTAATTCAACTTAGAAAAATGGAAAAAACCTAAAAAAAGAGAGAAAGAGAAAAAACCTAAATAAAGAAAGGGAAAAAGGAAAAATACTTACCTGAAAAAAACCTAAATAAAAGGAAAAATACTTACCTGAAAAAAAACCTATAAAAGGAAGAGAGCAAATTATCTGGGCTAGTCTGAAGAAGGCACACTGAAGCCGAAACGTCGCGACAGCCCACTAGCTATTTAACCCAAGATGGGTAATTTTTGGAACCACCGGGCAGGGTCTCCACCTCCCGGCAAGAACCCTCGGCCCCCACGATGGACAGTGCACGCCAGGCTCATTGTTGGCCTGTTTTTTTTCAACTCCTAACTCAGCCCGTGCCTCGTGGGGGTGGGAGATGCCCCTGCCTGGTTCAAGACCCTAACCCTAACCAGGGGGGGGTCTAATTCAACTTAGAAAAATGGAAAAAACCTAAAAAAAGAGAGAAAGAGAAAAAACCTAAATAAAGAAAGGGAAAAAGGAAAAATACTTACCTGAAAAAAACCTAAATAAAAGGAAAAATACTTACCTGAAAAAAAACCTATAAAAGGAAGAGAGCAAATTATCTGGGCTAGTCTGAAGAAGGCACACTGAAGCCGAAACGTCGCGACAGCCCACTAGCTATTTAACCCAAGATGGGTAATTTTTGGAACCACCGGGCAGGGTCTCCACCTCCCGGCAAGAACCCTCGGCCCCCACGATGGACAGTGCACGCCAGGCTCATTGTTGGCCTGTTTTTTTTCAACTCCTAACTCAGCCCGTGCCTCGTGGGGGTGGGAGATGCCCCTGCCTGGTTCAAGACCCTAACCCTAACCAGGGGGGGGTCTAATTCAACTTAGAAAAATGGAAAAAACCTAAAAAAAGAGAGAAAGAGAAAAAACCTAAATAAAGAAAGGGAAAAAGGAAAAATACTTACCTGAAAAAAACCTAAATAAAAGGAAAAATACTTACCTGAAAAAAAACCTATAAAAGGAAGAGAGCAAATTATCTGGGCTAGTCTGAAGAAGGCACACTGAAGCCGAAACGTCGCGACAGCCCACTAGCTATTTAACCCAAGATGGGTAATTTTTGGAACCACCGGGCAGGGTCTCCACCTCCCGGCAAGAACCCTCGGCCCCCACGATGGACAGTGCACGCCAGGCTCATTGTTGGCCTGTTTTTTTTCAACTCCTAACTCAGCCCGTGCCTCGTGGGGGTGGGAGATGCCCCTGCCTGGTTCAAGACCCTAACCCTAACCAGGGGGGGGTCTAATTCAACTTAGAAAAATGGAAAAAACCTAAAAAAAGAGAGAAAGAGAAAAAACCTAAATAAAGAAAGGGAAAAAGGAAAAATACTTACCTGAAAAAAACCTAAATAAAAGGAAAAATACTTACCTGAAAAAAAACCTATAAAAGGAAGAGAGCAAATTATCTGGGCTAGTCTGAAGAAGGCACACTGAAGCCGAAACGTCGCGACAGCCCACTAGCTATTTAACCCAAGATGGGTAATTTTTGGAACCACCGGGCAGGGTCTCCACCTCCCGGCAAGAACCCTCGGCCCCCACGATGGACAGTGCACGCCAGGCTCATTGTTGGCCTGTTTTTTTTCAACTCCTAACTCAGCCCGTGCCTCGTGGGGGTGGGAGATGCCCCTGCCTGGTTCAAGACCCTAACCCTAACCAGGGGGGGGTCTAATTCAACTTAGAAAAATGGAAAAAACCTAAAAAAAGAGAGAAAGAGAAAAAACCTAAATAAAGAAAGGGAAAAAGGAAAAATACTTACCTGAAAAAAACCTAAATAAAAGGAAAAATACTTACCTGAAAAAAAACCTATAAAAGGAAGAGAGCAAATTATCTGGGCTAGTCTGAAGAAGGCACACTGAAGCCGAAACGTCGCGACAGCCCACTAGCTATTTAACCCAAGATGGGTAATTTTTGGAACCACCGGGCAGGGTCTCCACCTCCCGGCAAGAACCCTCGGCCCCCACGATGGACAGTGCACGCCAGGCTCATTGTTGGCCTGTTTTTTTTCAACTCCTAACTCAGCCCGTGCCTCGTGGGGGTGGGAGATGCCCCTGCCTGGTTCAAGACCCTAACCCTAACCAGGGGGGGGTCTAATTCAACTTAGAAAAATGGAAAAAACCTAAAAAAAGAGAGAAAGAGAAAAAACCTAAATAAAGAAAGGGAAAAAGGAAAAATACTTACCTGAAAAAAACCTAAATAAAAGGAAAAATACTTACCTGAAAAAAAACCTATAAAAGGAAGAGAGCAAATTATCTGGGCTAGTCTGAAGAAGGCACACTGAAGCCGAAACGTCGCGACAGCCCACTAGCTATTTAACCCAAGATGGGTAATTTTTGGAACCACCGGGCAGGGTCTCCACCTCCCGGCAAGAACCCTCGGCCCCCACGATGGACAGTGCACGCCAGGCTCATTGTTGGCCTGTTTTTTTTCAACTCCTAACTCAGCCCGTGCCTCGTGGGGGTGGGAGATGCCCCTGCCTGGTTCAAGACCCTAACCCTAACCAGGGGGGGGTCTAATTCAACTTAGAAAAATGGAAAAAACCTAAAAAAAGAGAGAAAGAGAAAAAACCTAAATAAAGAAAGGGAAAAAGGAAAAATACTTACCTGAAAAAAACCTAAATAAAAGGAAAAATACTTACCTGAAAAAAAACCTATAAAAGGAAGAGAGCAAATTATCTGGGCTAGTCTGAAGAAGGCACACTGAAGCCGAAACGTCGCGACAGCCCACTAGCTATTTAACCCAAGATGGGTAATTTTTGGAACCACCGGGCAGGGTCTCCACCTCCCGGCAAGAACCCTCGGCCCCCACGATGGACAGTGCACGCCAGGCTCATTGTTGGCCTGTTTTTTTTCAACTCCTAACTCAGCCCGTGCCTCGTGGGGGTGGGAGATGCCCCTGCCTGGTTCAAGACCCTAACCCTAACCAGGGGGGGGTCTAATTCAACTTAGAAAAATGGAAAAAACCTAAAAAAAGAGAGAAAGAGAAAAAACCTAAATAAAGAAAGGGAAAAAGGAAAAATACTTACCTGAAAAAAACCTAAATAAAAGGAAAAATACTTACCTGAAAAAAAACCTATAAAAGGAAGAGAGCAAATTATCTGGGCTAGTCTGAAGAAGGCACACTGAAGCCGAAACGTCGCGACAGCCCACTAGCTATTTAACCCAAGATGGGTAATTTTTGGAACCACCGGGCAGGGTCTCCACCTCCCGGCAAGAACCCTCGGCCCCCACGATGGACAGTGCACGCCAGGCTCATTGTTGGCCTGTTTTTTTTCAACTCCTAACTCAGCCCGTGCCTCGTGGGGGTGGGAGATGCCCCTGCCTGGTTCAAGACCCTAACCCTAACCAGGGGGGGGTCTAATTCAACTTAGAAAAATGGAAAAAACCTAAAAAAAGAGAGAAAGAGAAAAAACCTAAATAAAGAAAGGGAAAAAGGAAAAATACTTACCTGAAAAAAACCTAAATAAAAGGAAAAATACTTACCTGAAAAAAAACCTATAAAAGGAAGAGAGCAAATTATCTGGGCTAGTCTGAAGAAGGCACACTGAAGCCGAAACGTCGCGACAGCCCACTAGCTATTTAACCCAAGATGGGTAATTTTTGGAACCACCGGGCAGGGTCTCCACCTCCCGGCAAGAACCCTCGGCCCCCACGATGGACAGTGCACGCCAGGCTCATTGTTGGCCTGTTTTTTTTCAACTCCTAACCCTAACCCTAACCCCCTAACCCTAACCCTAACCCCCCTTCTGCCTGGGACCCCTTTCTTTCCCCAAACCCTTACCAGCCAGGTCCCGGTGGGGTGGGTGATGCCCCTACCCACATCTCCTACCCTAACCTTAACCTATCCCCCCCTCCCTGTCCCAAACCCCAGAAAAAACAGAAAAAAAGCCTAAAAAAATGGAAAAACAAAAAACAGAAAAAGAAGCCTAAATAGAGTGGTTACTAAGGATGGGGGTGCCAGAAAAACAAGATGATAGACAGAGTGGACTAAGGAATAGGGGGTGCCATAAAGAAAAAGGATAGAAAGAAAGCTCCCCAAGTAGGGTTGAGAAGAGAAAAAAAGAGAGAGAGTAAGAAAGCTCCCCAAGTAGGGTTGAGAGGAAAAGAGAAAAGTCACGTAAAAACAGAAAAAGTGACAGAGAGAAAAATAGAAAAAACTAAGTACAGAAAAAATTAAAAAGCCAAGAAAAAACCTAAGTAAAGAAGAAACAGAAAAAAGTAAGACAAAAAAGTCAGAAAGAAAAGCTAAGAAGAGAAAAGTATAAATAGAGGACAAACCAGTCCCTACCCTCATTGAGCCCAGCCTGATGAAGGCGAAGTAACGCCGAAACGTCGCGACGGGCTCAATAGAACAACTAATGGCCACTACTACCCAATGATGGGCAATTTTTTGATCCGGGGGCATCAGTGCCTACCCCAGTCGAGTGAGCGTGCATCAGGGGACCCAGACTTCTGCCTGGGACCCCTTTCTTTCCCCAAACCCTTACCAGCCAGGTCCCGGTGGGGTGGGTGATGCCCCTACCCACATCTCCTACCCTAACCTTAACCTATCCCCCCCTCCCTGTCCCAAACCCCAGAAAAAACAGAAAAAAAGCCTAAAAAAATGGAAAAACAAAAAACAGAAAAAGAAGCCTAAATAGAGTGGTTACTAAGGATGGGGGTGCCAGAAAAACAAGATGATAGACAGAGTGGACTAAGGAATAGGGGGTGCCATAAAGAAAAAGGATAGAAAGAAAGCTCCCCAAGTAGGGTTGAGAAGAGAAAAAAAGAGAGAGAGTAAGAAAGCTCCCCAAGTAGGGTTGAGAGGAAAAGAGAAAAGTCACGTAAAAACAGAAAAAGTGACAGAGAGAAAAATAGAAAAAACTAAGTACAGAAAAAATTAAAAAGCCAAGAAAAAACCTAAGTAAAGAAGAAACAGAAAAAAGTAAGACAAAAAAGTCAGAAAGAAAAGCTAAGAAGAGAAAAGTATAAATAGAGGACAAACCAGTCCCTACCCTCATTGAGCCCAGCCTGATGAAGGCGAAGTAACGCCGAAACGTCGCGACGGGCTCAATAGAACAACTAATGGCCACTACTACCCAATGATGGGCAATTTTTTGATCCGGGGGCATCAGTGCCTACCCCAGTCGAGTGAGCGTGCATCAGGGGACCCAGACTTCTGCCTGGGACCCCTTTCTTTCCCCAAACCCTTACCAGCCAGGTCCCGGTGGGGTGGGTGATGCCCCTACCCACATCTCCTACCCTAACCTTAACCTATCCCCCCCTCCCTGTCCCAAACCCCAGAAAAAACAGAAAAAAAGCCTAAAAAAATGGAAAAACAAAAAACAGAAAAAGAAGCCTAAATAGAGTGGTTACTAAGGATGGGGGTGCCAGAAAAACAAGATGATAGACAGAGTGGACTAAGGAATAGGGGGTGCCATAAAGAAAAAGGATAGAAAGAAAGCTCCCCAAGTAGGGTTGAGAAGAGAAAAAAAGAGAGAGAGTAAGAAAGCTCCCCAAGTAGGGTTGAGAGGAAAAGAGAAAAGTCACGTAAAAACAGAAAAAGTGACAGAGAGAAAAATAGAAAAAACTAAGTACAGAAAAAATTAAAAAGCCAAGAAAAAACCTAAGTAAAGAAGAAACAGAAAAAAGTAAGACAAAAAAGTCAGAAAGAAAAGCTAAGAAGAGAAAAGTATAAATAGAGGACAAACCAGTCCCTACCCTCATTGAGCCCAGCCTGATGAAGGCGAAGTAACGCCGAAACGTCGCGACGGGCTCAATAGAACAACTAATGGCCACTACTACCCAATGATGGGCAATTTTTTGATCCGGGGGCATCAGTGCCTACCCCAGTCGAGTGAGCGTGCATCAGGGGACCCAGACTTCTGCCTGGGACCCCTTTCTTTCCCCAAACCCTTACCAGCCAGGTCCCGGTGGGGTGGGTGATGCCCCTACCCACATCTCCTACCCTAACCTTAACCTATCCCCCCCTCCCTGTCCCAAACCCCAGAAAAAACAGAAAAAAAGCCTAAAAAAATGGAAAAACAAAAAACAGAAAAAGAAGCCTAAATAGAGTGGTTACTAAGGATGGGGGTGCCAGAAAAACAAGATGATAGACAGAGTGGACTAAGGAATAGGGGGTGCCATAAAGAAAAAGGATAGAAAGAAAGCTCCCCAAGTAGGGTTGAGAAGAGAAAAAAAGAGAGAGAGTAAGAAAGCTCCCCAAGTAGGGTTGAGAGGAAAAGAGAAAAGTCACGTAAAAACAGAAAAAGTGACAGAGAGAAAAATAGAAAAAACTAAGTACAGAAAAAATTAAAAAGCCAAGAAAAAACCTAAGTAAAGAAGAAACAGAAAAAAGTAAGACAAAAAAGTCAGAAAGAAAAGCTAAGAAGAGAAAAGTATAAATAGAGGACAAACCAGTCCCTACCCTCATTGAGCCCAGCCTGATGAAGGCGAAGTAACGCCGAAACGTCGCGACGGGCTCAATAGAACAACTAATGGCCACTACTACCCAATGATGGGCAATTTTTTGATCCGGGGGCATCAGTGCCTACCCCAGTCGAGTGAGCGTGCATCAGGGGACCCAGACTTCTGCCTGGGACCCCTTTCTTTCCCCAAACCCTTACCAGCCAGGTCCCGGTGGGGTGGGTGATGCCCCTACCCACATCTCCTACCCTAACCTTAACCTATCCCCCCCTCCCTGTCCCAAACCCCAGAAAAAACAGAAAAAAAGCCTAAAAAAATGGAAAAACAAAAAACAGAAAAAGAAGCCTAAATAGAGTGGTTACTAAGGATGGGGGTGCCAGAAAAACAAGATGATAGACAGAGTGGACTAAGGAATAGGGGGTGCCATAAAGAAAAAGGATAGAAAGAAAGCTCCCCAAGTAGGGTTGAGAAGAGAAAAAAAGAGAGAGAGTAAGAAAGCTCCCCAAGTAGGGTTGAGAGGAAAAGAGAAAAGTCACGTAAAAACAGAAAAAGTGACAGAGAGAAAAATAGAAAAAACTAAGTACAGAAAAAATTAAAAAGCCAAGAAAAAACCTAAGTAAAGAAGAAACAGAAAAAAGTAAGACAAAAAAGTCAGAAAGAAAAGCTAAGAAGAGAAAAGTATAAATAGAGGACAAACCAGTCCCTACCCTCATTGAGCCCAGCCTGATGAAGGCGAAGTAACGCCGAAACGTCGCGACGGGCTCAATAGAACAACTAATGGCCACTACTACCCAATGATGGGCAATTTTTTGATCCGGGGGCATCAGTGCCTACCCCAGTCGAGTGAGCGTGCATCAGGGGACCCAGACTTCTGCCTGGGACCCCTTTCTTTCCCCAAACCCTTACCAGCCAGGTCCCGGTGGGGTGGGTGATGCCCCTACCCACATCTCCTACCCTAACCTTAACCTATCCCCCCCTCCCTGTCCCAAACCCCAGAAAAAACAGAAAAAAAGCCTAAAAAAATGGAAAAACAAAAAACAGAAAAAGAAGCCTAAATAGAGTGGTTACTAAGGATGGGGGTGCCAGAAAAACAAGATGATAGACAGAGTGGACTAAGGAATAGGGGGTGCCATAAAGAAAAAGGATAGAAAGAAAGCTCCCCAAGTAGGGTTGAGAAGAGAAAAAAAGAGAGAGAGTAAGAAAGCTCCCCAAGTAGGGTTGAGAGGAAAAGAGAAAAGTCACGTAAAAACAGAAAAAGTGACAGAGAGAAAAATAGAAAAAACTAAGTACAGAAAAAATTAAAAAGCCAAGAAAAAACCTAAGTAAAGAAGAAACAGAAAAAAGTAAGACAAAAAAGTCAGAAAGAAAAGCTAAGAAGAGAAAAGTATAAATAGAGGACAAACCAGTCCCTACCCTCATTGAGCCCAGCCTGATGAAGGCGAAGTAACGCCGAAACGTCGCGACGGGCTCAATAGAACAACTAATGGCCACTACTACCCAATGATGGGCAATTTTTTGATCCGGGGGCATCAGTGCCTACCCCAGTCGAGTGAGCGTGCATCAGGGGACCCAGACTTCTGCCTGGGACCCCTTTCTTTCCCCAAACCCTTACCAGCCAGGTCCCGGTGGGGTGGGTGATGCCCCTACCCACATCTCCTACCCTAACCTTAACCTATCCCCCCCTCCCTGTCCCAAACCCCAGAAAAAACAGAAAAAAAGCCTAAAAAAATGGAAAAACAAAAAACAGAAAAAGAAGCCTAAATAGAGTGGTTACTAAGGATGGGGGTGCCAGAAAAACAAGATGATAGACAGAGTGGACTAAGGAATAGGGGGTGCCATAAAGAAAAAGGATAGAAAGAAAGCTCCCCAAGTAGGGTTGAGAAGAGAAAAAAAGAGAGAGAGTAAGAAAGCTCCCCAAGTAGGGTTGAGAGGAAAAGAGAAAAGTCACGTAAAAACAGAAAAAGTGACAGAGAGAAAAATAGAAAAAACTAAGTACAGAAAAAATTAAAAAGCCAAGAAAAAACCTAAGTAAAGAAGAAACAGAAAAAAGTAAGACAAAAAAGTCAGAAAGAAAAGCTAAGAAGAGAAAAGTATAAATAGAGGACAAACCAGTCCCTACCCTCATTGAGCCCAGCCTGATGAAGGCGAAGTAACGCCGAAACGTCGCGACGGGCTCAATAGAACAACTAATGGCCACTACTACCCAATGATGGGCAATTTTTTGATCCGGGGGCATCAGTGCCTACCCCAGTCGAGTGAGCGTGCATCAGGGGACCCAGACTTCTGCCTGGGACCCCTTTCTTTCCCCAAACCCTTACCAGCCAGGTCCCGGTGGGGTGGGTGATGCCCCTACCCACATCTCCTACCCTAACCTTAACCTATCCCCCCCTCCCTGTCCCAAACCCCAGAAAAAACAGAAAAAAAGCCTAAAAAAATGGAAAAACAAAAAACAGAAAAAGAAGCCTAAATAGAGTGGTTACTAAGGATGGGGGTGCCAGAAAAACAAGATGATAGACAGAGTGGACTAAGGAATAGGGGGTGCCATAAAGAAAAAGGATAGAAAGAAAGCTCCCCAAGTAGGGTTGAGAAGAGAAAAAAGAGAGAGAGTAAGAAAGCTCCCCAAGTAGGGTTGAGAGGAAAAGAGAAAAGTCACGTAAAAACAGAAAAAGTGACAGAGAGAAAAATAGAAAAAACTAAGTACAGAAAAAATTAAAAAGCCAAGAAAAAACCTAAGTAAAGAAGAAACAGAAAAAAGTAAGACAAAAAAGTCAGAAAGAAAAGCTAAGAAGAGAAAAGTATAAATAGAGGACAAACCAGTCCCTACCCTCATTGAGCCCAGCCTGATGAAGGCGAAGTAACGCCGAAACGTCGCGACGGGCTCAATAGAACAACTAATGGCCACTACTACCCAATGATGGGCAATTTTTTGATCCGGGGGCATCAGTGCCTACCCCAGTCGAGTGAGCGTGCATCAGGGGACCCAGACTTCTGCCTGGGACCCCTTTCTTTCCCCAAACCCTTACCAGCCAGGTCCCGGTGGGGTGGGTGATGCCCCTACCCACATCTCCTACCCTAACCTTAACCTATCCCCCCCTCCCTGTCCCAAACCCCAGAAAAAACAGAAAAAAAGCCTAAAAAAATGGAAAAACAAAAAACAGAAAAAGAAGCCTAAATAGAGTGGTTACTAAGGATGGGGGTGCCAGAAAAACAAGATGATAGACAGAGTGGACTAAGGAATAGGGGGTGCCATAAAGAAAAAGGATAGAAAGAAAGCTCCCCAAGTAGGGTTGAGAAGAGAAAAAAAGAGAGAGAGTAAGAAAGCTCCCCAAGTAGGGTTGAGAGGAAAAGAGAAAAGTCACGTAAAAACAGAAAAAGTGACAGAGAGAAAAATAGAAAAAACTAAGTACAGAAAAAATTAAAAAGCCAAGAAAAAACCTAAGTAAAGAAGAAACAGAAAAAAGTAAGACAAAAAAGTCAGAAAGAAAAGCTAAGAAGAGAAAAGTATAAATAGAGGACAAACCAGTCCCTACCCTCATTGAGCCCAGCCTGATGAAGGCGAAGTAACGCCGAAACGTCGCGACGGGCTCAATAGAACAACTAATGGCCACTACTACCCAATGATGGGCAATTTTTTGATCCGGGGGCATCAGTGCCTACCCCAGTCGAGTGAGCGTGCATCAGGGGACCCAGACTTCTGCCTGGGACCCCTTTCTTTCCCCAAACCCTTACCAGCCAGGTCCCGGTGGGGTGGGTGATGCCCCTACCCACATCTCCTACCCTAACCTTAACCTATCCCCCCCTCCCTGTCCCAAACCCCAGAAAAAACAGAAAAAAAGCCTAAAAAAATGGAAAAACAAAAAACAGAAAAAGAAGCCTAAATAGAGTGGTTACTAAGGATGGGGGTGCCAGAAAAACAAGATGATAGACAGAGTGGACTAAGGAATAGGGGGTGCCATAAAGAAAAAGGATAGAAAGAAAGCTCCCCAAGTAGGGTTGAGAAGAGAAAAAAAGAGAGAGAGTAAGAAAGCTCCCCAAGTAGGGTTGAGAGGAAAAGAGAAAAGTCACGTAAAAACAGAAAAAGTGACAGAGAGAAAAATAGAAAAAACTAAGTACAGAAAAAATTAAAAAGCCAAGAAAAAACCTAAGTAAAGAAGAAACAGAAAAAAGTAAGACAAAAAAGTCAGAAAGAAAAGCTAAGAAGAGAAAAGTATAAATAGAGGACAAACCAGTCCCTACCCTCATTGAGCCCAGCCTGATGAAGGCGAAGTAACGCCGAAACGTCGCGACGGGCTCAATAGAACAACTAATGGCCACTACTACCCAATGATGGGCAATTTTTTGATCCGGGGGCATCAGTGCCTACCCCAGTCGAGTGAGCGTGCATCAGGGGACCCAGACTTCTGCCTGGGACCCCTTTCTTTCCCCAAACCCTTACCAGCCAGGTCCCGGTGGGGTGGGTGATGCCCCTACCCACATCTCCTACCCTAACCTTAACCTATCCCCCCCTCCCTGTCCCAAACCCCAGAAAAAACAGAAAAAAAGCCTAAAAAAATGGAAAAACAAAAAACAGAAAAAGAAGCCTAAATAGAGTGGTTACTAAGGATGGGGGTGCCAGAAAAACAAGATGATAGACAGAGTGGACTAAGGAATAGGGGGTGCCATAAAGAAAAAGGATAGAAAGAAAGCTCCCCAAGTAGGGTTGAGAAGAGAAAAAAAGAGAGAGAGTAAGAAAGCTCCCCAAGTAGGGTTGAGAGGAAAAGAGAAAAGTCACGTAAAAACAGAAAAAGTGACAGAGAGAAAAATAGAAAAAACTAAGTACAGAAAAAATTAAAAAGCCAAGAAAAAACCTAAGTAAAGAAGAAACAGAAAAAAGTAAGACAAAAAAGTCAGAAAGAAAAGCTAAGAAGAGAAAAGTATAAATAGAGGACAAACCAGTCCCTACCCTCATTGAGCCCAGCCTGATGAAGGCGAAGTAACGCCGAAACGTCGCGACGGGCTCAATAGAACAACTAATGGCCACTACTACCCAATGATGGGCAATTTTTTGATCCGGGGGCATCAGTGCCTACCCCAGTCGAGTGAGCGTGCATCAGGGGACCCAGACTTCTGCCTGGGACCCCTTTCTTTCCCCAAACCCTTACCAGCCAGGTCCCGGTGGGGTGGGTGATGCCCCTACCCACATCTCCTACCCTAACCTTAACCTATCCCCCCTCCCTGTCCCAAACCCCAGAAAAAACAGAAAAAAAGCCTAAAAAAATGGAAAAACAAAAAACAGAAAAAGAAGCCTAAATAGAGTGGTTACTAAGGATGGGGGTGCCAGAAAAACAAGATGATAGACAGAGTGGACTAAGGAATAGGGGGTGCCATAAAGAAAAAGGATAGAAAGAAAGCTCCCCAAGTAGGGTTGAGAAGAGAAAAAAAGAGAGAGAGTAAGAAAGCTCCCCAAGTAGGGTTGAGAGGAAAAGAGAAAAGTCACGTAAAAACAGAAAAAGTGACAGAGAGAAAAATAGAAAAAACTAAGTACAGAAAAAATTAAAAAGCCAAGAAAAAACCTAAGTAAAGAAGAAACAGAAAAAAGTAAGACAAAAAAGTCAGAAAGAAAAGCTAAGAAGAGAAAAGTATAAATAGAGGACAAACCAGTCCCTACCCTCATTGAGCCCAGCCTGATGAAGGCGAAGTAACGCCGAAACGTCGCGACGGGCTCAATAGAACAACTAATGGCCACTACTACCCAATGATGGGCAATTTTTTGATCCGGGGGCATCAGTGCCTACCCCAGTCGAGTGAGCGTGCATCAGGGGACCCAGACTTCTGCCTGGGACCCCTTTCTTTCCCCAAACCCTTACCAGCCAGGTCCCGGTGGGGTGGGTGATGCCCCTACCCACATCTCCTACCCTAACCTTAACCTATCCCCCCCTCCCTGTCCCAAACCCCAGAAAAAACAGAAAAAAAGCCTAAAAAAATGGAAAAACAAAAAACAGAAAAAGAAGCCTAAATAGAGTGGTTACTAAGGATGGGGGTGCCAGAAAAACAAGATGATAGACAGAGTGGACTAAGGAATAGGGGGTGCCATAAAGAAAAAGGATAGAAAGAAAGCTCCCCAAGTAGGGTTGAGAAGAGAAAAAAAGAGAGAGAGTAAGAAAGCTCCCCAAGTAGGGTTGAGAGGAAAGAGAAAAGTCACGTAAAAACAGAAAAAGTGACAGAGAGAAAAATAGAAAAAACTAAGTACAGAAAAAATTAAAAAGCCAAGAAAAAACCTAAGTAAAGAAGAAACAGAAAAAAGTAAGACAAAAAAGTCAGAAAGAAAAGCTAAGAAGAGAAAAGTATAAATAGAGGACAAACCAGTCCCTACCCTCATTGAGCCCAGCCTGATGAAGGCGAAGTAACGCCGAAACGTCGCGACGGGCTCAATAGAACAACTAATGGCCACTACTACCCAATGATGGGCAATTTTTTGATCCGGGGGCATCAGTGCCTACCCCAGTCGAGTGAGCGTGCATCAGGGGACCCAGACTTCTGCCTGGGACCCCTTTCTTTCCCCAAACCCTTACCAGCCAGGTCCCGGTGGGGTGGGTGATGCCCCTACCCACATCTCCTACCCTAACCTTAACCTATCCCCCCTCCCTGTCCCAAACCCCAGAAAAAACAGAAAAAAAGCCTAAAAAAATGGAAAAACAAAAAACAGAAAAAGAAGCCTAAATAGAGTGGTTACTAAGGATGGGGGTGCCAGAAAAACAAGATGATAGACAGAGTGGACTAAGGAATAGGGGGTGCCATAAAGAAAAAGGATAGAAAGAAAGCTCCCCAAGTAGGGTTGAGAAGAGAAAAAAAGAGAGAGAGTAAGAAAGCTCCCCAAGTAGGGTTGAGAGGAAAAGAGAAAAGTCACGTAAAAACAGAAAAAGTGACAGAGAGAAAAATAGAAAAAACTAAGTACAGAAAAAATTAAAAAGCCAAGAAAAAACCTAAGTAAAGAAGAAACAGAAAAAAGTAAGACAAAAAAGTCAGAAAGAAAAGCTAAGAAGAGAAAAGTATAAATAGAGGACAAACCAGTCCCTACCCTCATTGAGCCCAGCCTGATGAAGGCGAAGTAACGCCGAAACGTCGCGACGGGCTCAATAGAACAACTAATGGCCACTACTACCCAATGATGGGCAATTTTTTGATCCGGGGGCATCAGTGCCTACCCCAGTCGAGTGAGCGTGCATCAGGGGACCCAGACTTCTGCCTGGGACCCCTTTCTTTCCCCAAACCCTTACCAGCCAGGTCCCGGTGGGGTGGGTGATGCCCCTACCCACATCTCCTACCCTAACCTTAACCTATCCCCCCTCCCTGTCCCAAACCCCAGAAAAAACAGAAAAAAAGCCTAAAAAAATGGAAAAACAAAAAACAGAAAAAGAAGCCTAAATAGAGTGGTTACTAAGGATGGGGGTGCCAGAAAAACAAGATGATAGACAGAGTGGACTAAGGAATAGGGGGTGCCATAAAGAAAAAGGATAGAAAGAAAGCTCCCCAAGTAGGGTTGAGAAGAGAAAAAAGAGAGAGAGTAAGAAAGCTCCCCAAGTAGGGTTGAGAGGAAAAGAGAAAAGTCACGTAAAAACAGAAAAAGTGACAGAGAGAAAAATAGAAAAAACTAAGTACAGAAAAAATTAAAAAGCCAAGAAAAAACCTAAGTAAAGAAGAAACAGAAAAAAGTAAGACAAAAAAGTCAGAAAGAAAAGCTAAGAAGAGAAAAGTATAAATAGAGGACAAACCAGTCCCTACCCTCATTGAGCCCAGCCTGATGAAGGCGAAGTAACGCCGAAACGTCGCGACGGGCTCAATAGAACAACTAATGGCCACTACTACCCAATGATGGGCAATTTTTTGATCCGGGGGCATCAGTGCCTACCCCAGTCGAGTGAGCGTGCATCAGGGGACCCAGACTTCTGCCTGGGACCCCTTTCTTTCCCCAAACCCTTACCAGCCAGGTCCCGGTGGGGTGGGTGATGCCCCTACCCACATCTCCTACCCTAACCTTAACCTATCCCCCCCTCCCTGTCCCAAACCCCAGAAAAAACAGAAAAAAAGCCTAAAAAAATGGAAAAACAAAAAACAGAAAAAGAAGCCTAAATAGAGTGGTTACTAAGGATGGGGGTGCCAGAAAAACAAGATGATAGACAGAGTGGACTAAGGAATAGGGGGTGCCATAAAGAAAAAGGATAGAAAGAAAGCTCCCCAAGTAGGGTTGAGAAGAGAAAAAAAGAGAGAGAGTAAGAAAGCTCCCCAAGTAGGGTTGAGAGGAAAAGAGAAAAGTCACGTAAAAACAGAAAAAGTGACAGAGAGAAAAATAGAAAAAACTAAGTACAGAAAAAATTAAAAAGCCAAGAAAAAACCTAAGTAAAGAAGAAACAGAAAAAAGTAAGACAAAAAAGTCAGAAAGAAAAGCTAAGAAGAGAAAAGTATAAATAGAGGACAAACCAGTCCCTACCCTCATTGAGCCCAGCCTGATGAAGGCGAAGTAACGCCGAAACGTCGCGACGGGCTCAATAGAACAACTAATGGCCACTACTACCCAATGATGGGCAATTTTTTGATCCGGGGGCATCAGTGCCTACCCCAGTCGAGTGAGCGTGCATCAGGGGACCCAGACTTCTGCCTGGGACCCCTTTCTTTCCCCAAACCCTTACCAGCCAGGTCCCGGTGGGGTGGGTGATGCCCCTACCCACATCTCCTACCCTAACCTTAACCTATCCCCCCCTCCCTGTCCCAAACCCCAGAAAAAACAGAAAAAAAGCCTAAAAAAATGGAAAAACAAAAAACAGAAAAAGAAGCCTAAATAGAGTGGTTACTAAGGATGGGGGTGCCAGAAAAACAAGATGATAGACAGAGTGGACTAAGGAATAGGGGGTGCCATAAAGAAAAAGGATAGAAAGAAAGCTCCCCAAGTAGGGTTGAGAAGAGAAAAAAAGAGAGAGAGTAAGAAAGCTCCCCAAGTAGGGTTGAGAGGAAAAGAGAAAAGTCACGTAAAAACAGAAAAAGTGACAGAGAGAAAAATAGAAAAAACTAAGTACAGAAAAAATTAAAAAGCCAAGAAAAAACCTAAGTAAAGAAGAAACAGAAAAAAGTAAGACAAAAAAGTCAGAAAGAAAAGCTAAGAAGAGAAAAGTATAAATAGAGGACAAACCAGTCCCTACCCTCATTGAGCCCAGCCTGATGAAGGCGAAGTAACGCCGAAACGTCGCGACGGGCTCAATAGAACAACTAATGGCCACTACTACCCAATGATGGGCAATTTTTTGATCCGGGGGCATCAGTGCCTACCCCAGTCGAGTGAGCGTGCATCAGGGGACCCAGACTTCTGCCTGGGACCCCTTTCTTTCCCCAAACCCTTACCAGCCAGGTCCCGGTGGGGTGGGTGATGCCCCTACCCACATCTCCTACCCTAACCTTAACCTATCCCCCCCTCCCTGTCCCAAACCCCAGAAAAAACAGAAAAAAAGCCTAAAAAAATGGAAAAACAAAAAACAGAAAAAGAAGCCTAAATAGAGTGGTTACTAAGGATGGGGGTGCCAGAAAAACAAGATGATAGACAGAGTGGACTAAGGAATAGGGGGTGCCATAAAGAAAAAGGATAGAAAGAAAGCTCCCCAAGTAGGGTTGAGAAGAGAAAAAAAGAGAGAGAGTAAGAAAGCTCCCCAAGTAGGGTTGAGAGGAAAAGAGAAAAGTCACGTAAAAACAGAAAAAGTGACAGAGAGAAAAATAGAAAAAACTAAGTACAGAAAAAATTAAAAAGCCAAGAAAAAACCTAAGTAAAGAAGAAACAGAAAAAAGTAAGACAAAAAAGTCAGAAAGAAAAGCTAAGAAGAGAAAAGTATAAATAGAGGACAAACCAGTCCCTACCCTCATTGAGCCCAGCCTGATGAAGGCGAAGTAACGCCGAAACGTCGCGACGGGCTCAATAGAACAACTAATGGCCACTACTACCCAATGATGGGCAATTTTTTGATCCGGGGGCATCAGTGCCTACCCCAGTCGAGTGAGCGTGCATCAGGGGACCCAGACTTCTGCCTGGGACCCCTTTCTTTCCCCAAACCCTTACCAGCCAGGTCCCGGTGGGGTGGGTGATGCCCCTACCCACATCTCCTACCCTAACCTTAACCTATCCCCCCCTCCCTGTCCCAAACCCCAGAAAAAACAGAAAAAAAGCCTAAAAAAATGGAAAAACAAAAAACAGAAAAAGAAGCCTAAATAGAGTGGTTACTAAGGATGGGGGTGCCAGAAAAACAAGATGATAGACAGAGTGGACTAAGGAATAGGGGGTGCCATAAAGAAAAAGGATAGAAAGAAAGCTCCCCAAGTAGGGTTGAGAAGAAAAAAAGAGAGAGAGTAAGAAAGCTCCCCAAGTAGGGTTGAGAGGAAAAGAGAAAAGTCACGTAAAAACAGAAAAAGTGACAGAGAGAAAAATAGAAAAAACTAAGTACAGAAAAAATTAAAAAGCCAAGAAAAAACCTAAGTAAAGAAGAAACAGAAAAAAGTAAGACAAAAAAGTCAGAAAGAAAAGCTAAGAAGAGAAAAGTATAAATAGAGGACAAACCAGTCCCTACCCTCATTGAGCCCAGCCTGATGAAGGCGAAGTAACGCCGAAACGTCGCGACGGGCTCAATAGAACAACTAATGGCCACTACTACCCAATGATGGGCAATTTTTTGATCCGGGGGCATCAGTGCCTACCCCAGTCGAGTGAGCGTGCATCAGGGGACCCAGACTTCTGCCTGGGACCCCTTTCTTTCCCCAAACCCTTACCAGCCAGGTCCCGGTGGGGTGGGTGATGCCCCTACCCACATCTCCTACCCTAACCTTAACCTATCCCCCCCTCCCTGTCCCAAACCCCAGAAAAAACAGAAAAAAAGCCTAAAAAAATGGAAAAACAAAAAACAGAAAAAGAAGCCTAAATAGAGTGGTTACTAAGGATGGGGGTGCCAGAAAAACAAGATGATAGACAGAGTGGACTAAGGAATAGGGGGTGCCATAAAGAAAAAGGATAGAAAGAAAGCTCCCCAAGTAGGGTTGAGAAGAGAAAAAAAGAGAGAGAGTAAGAAAGCTCCCCAAGTAGGGTTGAGAGGAAAAGAGAAAAGTCACGTAAAAACAGAAAAAGTGACAGAGAGAAAAATAGAAAAAACTAAGTACAGAAAAAATTAAAAAGCCAAGAAAAAACCTAAGTAAAGAAGAAACAGAAAAAAGTAAGACAAAAAAGTCAGAAAGAAAAGCTAAGAAGAGAAAAGTATAAATAGAGGACAAACCAGTCCCTACCCTCATTGAGCCCAGCCTGATGAAGGCGAAGTAACGCCGAAACGTCGCGACGGGCTCAATAGAACAACTAATGGCCACTACTACCCAATGATGGGCAATTTTTTGATCCGGGGGCATCAGTGCCTACCCCAGTCGAGTGAGCGTGCATCAGGGGACCCAGACTTCTGCCTGGGACCCCTTTCTTTCCCCAAACCCTTACCAGCCAGGTCCCGGTGGGGTGGGTGATGCCCCTACCCACATCTCCTACCCTAACCTTAACCTATCCCCCCCTCCCTGTCCCAAACCCCAGAAAAAACAGAAAAAAAGCCTAAAAAAATGGAAAAACAAAAAACAGAAAAAGAAGCCTAAATAGAGTGGTTACTAAGGATGGGGGTGCCAGAAAAACAAGATGATAGACAGAGTGGACTAAGGAATAGGGGGTGCCATAAAGAAAAAGGATAGAAAGAAAGCTCCCCAAGTAGGGTTGAGAAGAGAAAAAAAGAGAGAGAGTAAGAAAGCTCCCCAAGTAGGGTTGAGAGGAAAAGAGAAAAGTCACGTAAAAACAGAAAAAGTGACAGAGAGAAAAATAGAAAAAACTAAGTACAGAAAAAATTAAAAAGCCAAGAAAAAACCTAAGTAAAGAAGAAACAGAAAAAAGTAAGACAAAAAAGTCAGAAAGAAAAGCTAAGAAGAGAAAAGTATAAATAGAGGACAAACCAGTCCCTACCCTCATTGAGCCCAGCCTGATGAAGGCGAAGTAACGCCGAAACGTCGCGACGGGCTCAATAGAACAACTAATGGCCACTACTACCCAATGATGGGCAATTTTTTGATCCGGGGGCATCAGTGCCTACCCCAGTCGAGTGAGCGTGCATCAGGGGACCCAGACTTCTGCCTGGGACCCCTTTCTTTCCCCAAACCCTTACCAGCCAGGTCCCGGTGGGGTGGGTGATGCCCCTACCCACATCTCCTACCCTAACCTTAACCTATCCCCCCCTCCCTGTCCCAAACCCCAGAAAAAACAGAAAAAAAGCCTAAAAAAATGGAAAAACAAAAAACAGAAAAAGAAGCCTAAATAGAGTGGTTACTAAGGATGGGGGTGCCAGAAAAACAAGATGATAGACAGAGTGGACTAAGGAATAGGGGGTGCCATAAAGAAAAAGGATAGAAAGAAAGCTCCCCAAGTAGGGTTGAGAAGAGAAAAAAAGAGAGAGAGTAAGAAAGCTCCCCAAGTAGGGTTGAGAGGAAAAGAGAAAAGTCACGTAAAAACAGAAAAAGTGACAGAGAGAAAAATAGAAAAAACTAAGTACAGAAAAAATTAAAAAGCCAAGAAAAAAACCTAAGTAAAGAAGAAACAGAAAAAAGTAAGACAAAAAAGTCAGAAAGAAAAGCTAAGAAGAGAAAAGTATAAATAGAGGACAAACCAGTCCCTACCCTCATTGAGCCCAGCCTGATGAAGGCGAAGTAACGCCGAAACGTCGCGACGGGCTCAATAGAACAACTAATGGCCACTACTACCCAATGATGGGCAATTTTTTGATCCGGGGGCATCAGTGCCTACCCCAGTCGAGTGAGCGTGCATCAGGGGACCCAGACTTCTGCCTGGGACCCCTTTCTTTCCCCAAACCCTTACCAGCCAGGTCCCGGTGGGGTGGGTGATGCCCCTACCCACATCTCCTACCCTAACCTTAACCTATCCCCCCTCCCTGTCCCAAACCCCAGAAAAAACAGAAAAAAAGCCTAAAAAAATGGAAAAACAAAAAACAGAAAAAGAAGCCTAAATAGAGTGGTTACTAAGGATGGGGGTGCCAGAAAAACAAGATGATAGACAGAGTGGACTAAGGAATAGGGGGTGCCATAAAGAAAAAGGATAGAAAGAAAGCTCCCCAAGTAGGGTTGAGAAGAGAAAAAAGAGAGAGAGTAAGAAAGCTCCCCAAGTAGGGTTGAGAGGAAAAGAGAAAAGTCACGTAAAAACAGAAAAAGTGACAGAGAGAAAAATAGAAAAAACTAAGTACAGAAAAAATTAAAAAGCCAAGAAAAAAACCTAAGTAAAGAAGAAACAGAAAAAAGTAAGACAAAAAAGTCAGAAAGAAAAGCTAAGAAGAGAAAAGTATAAATAGAGGACAAACCAGTCCCTACCCTCATTGAGCCCAGCCTGATGAAGGCGAAGTAACGCCGAAACGTCGCGACGGGCTCAATAGAACAACTAATGGCCACTACTACCCAATGATGGGCAATTTTTTGATCCGGGGGCATCAGTGCCTACCCCAGTCGAGTGAGCGTGCATCAGGGGACCCAGACTTCTGCCTGGGACCCCTTTCTTTCCCCAAACCCTTACCAGCCAGGTCCCGGTGGGGTGGGTGATGCCCCTACCCACATCTCCTACCCTAACCTTAACCTATCCCCCCCTCCCTGTCCCAAACCCCAGAAAAAACAGAAAAAAAGCCTAAAAAAATGGAAAAACAAAAAACAGAAAAAGAAGCCTAAATAGAGTGGTTACTAAGGATGGGGGTGCCAGAAAAACAAGATGATAGACAGAGTGGACTAAGGAATAGGGGGTGCCATAAAGAAAAAGGATAGAAAGAAAGCTCCCCAAGTAGGGTTGAGAAGAGAAAAAAAGAGAGAGAGTAAGAAAGCTCCCCAAGTAGGGTTGAGAGGAAAAGAGAAAAGTCACGTAAAAACAGAAAAAGTGACAGAGAGAAAAATAGAAAAAACTAAGTACAGAAAAAATTAAAAAGCCAAGAAAAAACCTAAGTAAAGAAGAAACAGAAAAAAGTAAGACAAAAAAGTCAGAAAGAAAAGCTAAGAAGAGAAAAGTATAAATAGAGGACAAACCAGTCCCTACCCTCATTGAGCCCAGCCTGATGAAGGCGAAGTAACGCCGAAACGTCGCGACGGGCTCAATAGAACAACTAATGGCCACTACTACCCAATGATGGGCAATTTTTTGATCCGGGGGCATCAGTGCCTACCCCAGTCGAGTGAGCGTGCATCAGGGGACCCAGACTTCTGCCTGGGACCCCTTTCTTTCCCCAAACCCTTACCAGCCAGGTCCCGGTGGGGTGGGTGATGCCCCTACCCACATCTCCTACCCTAACCTTAACCTATCCCCCCCTCCCTGTCCCAAACCCCAGAAAAAACAGAAAAAAAGCCTAAAAAAATGGAAAAACAAAAAACAGAAAAAGAAGCCTAAATAGAGTGGTTACTAAGGATGGGGGTGCCAGAAAAACAAGATGATAGACAGAGTGGACTAAGGAATAGGGGGTGCCATAAAGAAAAAGGATAGAAAGAAAGCTCCCCAAGTAGGGTTGAGAAGAGAAAAAAAGAGAGAGAGTAAGAAAGCTCCCCAAGTAGGGTTGAGAGGAAAAGAGAAAAGTCACGTAAAAACAGAAAAAGTGACAGAGAGAAAAATAGAAAAAACTAAGTACAGAAAAAATTAAAAAGCCAAGAAAAAACCTAAGTAAAGAAGAAACAGAAAAAAGTAAGACAAAAAAGTCAGAAAGAAAAGCTAAGAAGAGAAAAGTATAAATAGAGGACAAACCAGTCCCTACCCTCATTGAGCCCAGCCTGATGAAGGCGAAGTAACGCCGAAACGTCGCGACGGGCTCAATAGAACAACTAATGGCCACTACTACCCAATGATGGGCAATTTTTTGATCCGGGGGCATCAGTGCCTACCCCAGTCGAGTGAGCGTGCATCAGGGGACCCAGACTTCTGCCTGGGACCCCTTTCTTTCCCCAAACCCTTACCAGCCAGGTCCCGGTGGGGTGGGTGATGCCCCTACCCACATCTCCTACCCTAACCTTAACCTATCCCCCCCTCCCTGTCCCAAACCCCAGAAAAAACAGAAAAAAAGCCTAAAAAAATGGAAAAACAAAAAACAGAAAAAGAAGCCTAAATAGAGTGGTTACTAAGGATGGGGGTGCCAGAAAAACAAGATGATAGACAGAGTGGACTAAGGAATAGGGGGTGCCATAAAGAAAAAGGATAGAAAGAAAGCTCCCCAAGTAGGGTTGAGAAGAGAAAAAAAGAGAGAGAGTAAGAAAGCTCCCCAAGTAGGGTTGAGAGGAAAAGAGAAAAGTCACGTAAAAACAGAAAAAGTGACAGAGAGAAAAATAGAAAAAACTAAGTACAGAAAAAATTAAAAAGCCAAGAAAAAACCTAAGTAAAGAAGAAACAGAAAAAAGTAAGACAAAAAAGTCAGAAAGAAAAGCTAAGAAGAGAAAAGTATAAATAGAGGACAAACCAGTCCCTACCCTCATTGAGCCCAGCCTGATGAAGGCGAAGTAACGCCGAAACGTCGCGACGGGCTCAATAGAACAACTAATGGCCACTACTACCCAATGATGGGCAATTTTTTGATCCGGGGGCATCAGTGCCTACCCCAGTCGAGTGAGCGTGCATCAGGGGACCCAGACTTCTGCCTGGGACCCCTTTCTTTCCCCAAACCCTTACCAGCCAGGTCCCGGTGGGGTGGGTGATGCCCCTACCCACATCTCCTACCCTAACCTTAACCTATCCCCCCCTCCCTGTCCCAAACCCCAGAAAAAACAGAAAAAAAGCCTAAAAAAATGGAAAAACAAAAAACAGAAAAAGAAGCCTAAATAGAGTGGTTACTAAGGATGGGGGTGCCAGAAAAACAAGATGATAGACAGAGTGGACTAAGGAATAGGGGGTGCCATAAAGAAAAAGGATAGAAAGAAAGCTCCCCAAGTAGGGTTGAGAAGAGAAAAAAAGAGAGAGAGTAAGAAAGCTCCCCAAGTAGGGTTGAGAGGAAAAGAGAAAAGTCACGTAAAAACAGAAAAAGTGACAGAGAGAAAAATAGAAAAAACTAAGTACAGAAAAAATTAAAAAGCCAAGAAAAAACCTAAGTAAAGAAGAAACAGAAAAAAGTAAGACAAAAAAGTCAGAAAGAAAAGCTAAGAAGAGAAAAGTATAAATAGAGGACAAACCAGTCCCTACCCTCATTGAGCCCAGCCTGATGAAGGCGAAGTAACGCCGAAACGTCGCGACGGGCTCAATAGAACAACTAATGGCCACTACTACCCAATGATGGGCAATTTTTTGATCCGGGGGCATCAGTGCCTACCCCAGTCGAGTGAGCGTGCATCAGGGGACCCAGACTTCTGCCTGGGACCCCTTTCTTTCCCCAAACCCTTACCAGCCAGGTCCCGGTGGGGTGGGTGATGCCCCTACCCACATCTCCTACCCTAACCTTAACCTATCCCCCCCTCCCTGTCCCAAACCCCAGAAAAAACAGAAAAAAAGCCTAAAAAAATGGAAAAACAAAAAACAGAAAAAGAAGCCTAAATAGAGTGGTTACTAAGGATGGGGGTGCCAGAAAAACAAGATGATAGACAGAGTGGACTAAGGAATAGGGGGTGCCATAAAGAAAAAGGATAGAAAGAAAGCTCCCCAAGTAGGGTTGAGAAGAGAAAAAAAGAGAGAGAGTAAGAAAGCTCCCCAAGTAGGGTTGAGAGGAAAAGAGAAAAGTCACGTAAAAACAGAAAAAGTGACAGAGAGAAAAATAGAAAAAACTAAGTACAGAAAAAATTAAAAAGCCAAGAAAAAACCTAAGTAAAGAAGAAACAGAAAAAAGTAAGACAAAAAAGTCAGAAAGAAAAGCTAAGAAGAGAAAAGTATAAATAGAGGACAAACCAGTCCCTACCCTCATTGAGCCCAGCCTGATGAAGGCGAAGTAACGCCGAAACGTCGCGACGGGCTCAATAGAACAACTAATGGCCACTACTACCCAATGATGGGCAATTTTTTGATCCGGGGGCATCAGTGCCTACCCCAGTCGAGTGAGCGTGCATCAGGGGACCCAGACTTCTGCCTGGGACCCCTTTCTTTCCCCAAACCCTTACCAGCCAGGTCCCGGTGGGGTGGGTGATGCCCCTACCCACATCTCCTACCCTAACCTTAACCTATCCCCCCCTCCCTGTCCCAAACCCCAGAAAAAACAGAAAAAAAGCCTAAAAAAATGGAAAAACAAAAAACAGAAAAAGAAGCCTAAATAGAGTGGTTACTAAGGATGGGGGTGCCAGAAAAACAAGATGATAGACAGAGTGGACTAAGGAATAGGGGGTGCCATAAAGAAAAAGGATAGAAAGAAAGCTCCCCAAGTAGGGTTGAGAAGAGAAAAAAAGAGAGAGAGTAAGAAAGCTCCCCAAGTAGGGTTGAGAGGAAAAGAGAAAAGTCACGTAAAAACAGAAAAAGTGACAGAGAGAAAAATAGAAAAAACTAAGTACAGAAAAAATTAAAAAGCCAAGAAAAAACCTAAGTAAAGAAGAAACAGAAAAAAGTAAGTCAGAAAGAAAAGCTAAGAAGAGAAAAGTATAAATAGAGGACAAACCAGTCCCTACCCTCATTGAGCCCAGCCTGATGAAGGCGAAGTAACGCCGAAACGTCGCGACGGGCTCAATAGAACAACTAATGGCCACTACTACCCAATGATGGGCAATTTTTTGATCCGGGGGCATCAGTGCCTACCCCAGTCGAGTGAGCGTGCATCAGGGGACCCAGACTTCTGCCTGGGACCCCTTTCTTTCCCCAAACCCTTACCAGCCAGGTCCCGGTGGGGTGGGTGATGCCCCTACCCACATCTCCTACCCTAACCTTAACCTATCCCCCCCTCCCTGTCCCAAACCCCAGAAAAAACAGAAAAAAAGCCTAAAAAAATGGAAAAACAAAAAACAGAAAAAGAAGCCTAAATAGAGTGGTTACTAAGGATGGGGGTGCCAGAAAAACAAGATGATAGACAGAGTGGACTAAGGAATAGGGGGTGCCATAAAGAAAAAGGATAGAAAGAAAGCTCCCCAAGTAGGGTTGAGAAGAGAAAAAAAGAGAGAGAGTAAGAAAGCTCCCCAAGTAGGGTTGAGAGGAAAAGAGAAAAGTCACGTAAAAACAGAAAAAGTGACAGAGAGAAAAATAGAAAAAACTAAGTACAGAAAAAATTAAAAAGCCAAGAAAAAACCTAAGTAAAGAAGAAACAGAAAAAAGTAAGACAAAAAAGTCAGAAAGAAAAGCTAAGAAGAGAAAAGTATAAATAGAGGACAAACCAGTCCCTACCCTCATTGAGCCCAGCCTGATGAAGGCGAAGTAACGCCGAAACGTCGCGACGGGCTCAATAGAACAACTAATGGCCACTACTACCCAATGATGGGCAATTTTTTGATCCGGGGGCATCAGTGCCTACCCCAGTCGAGTGAGCGTGCATCAGGGGACCCAGACTTCTGCCTGGGACCCCTTTCTTTCCCCAAACCCTTACCAGCCAGGTCCCGGTGGGGTGGGTGATGCCCCTACCCACATCTCCTACCCTAACCTTAACCTATCCCCCCCTCCCTGTCCCAAACCCCAGAAAAAACAGAAAAAAAGCCTAAAAAAATGGAAAAACAAAAAACAGAAAAAGAAGCCTAAATAGAGTGGTTACTAAGGATGGGGGTGCCAGAAAAACAAGATGATAGACAGAGTGGACTAAGGAATAGGGGGTGCCATAAAGAAAAAGGATAGAAAGAAAGCTCCCCAAGTAGGGTTGAGAAGAGAAAAAAAGAGAGAGAGTAAGAAAGCTCCCCAAGTAGGGTTGAGAGGAAAAGAGAAAAGTCACGTAAAAACAGAAAAAGTGACAGAGAGAAAAATAGAAAAAACTAAGTACAGAAAAAATTAAAAAGCCAAGAAAAAACCTAAGTAAAGAAGAAACAGAAAAAAGTAAGACAAAAAAGTCAGAAAGAAAAGCTAAGAAGAGAAAAGTATAAATAGAGGACAAACCAGTCCCTACCCTCATTGAGCCCAGCCTGATGAAGGCGAAGTAACGCCGAAACGTCGCGACGGGCTCAATAGAACAACTAATGGCCACTACTACCCAATGATGGGCAATTTTTTGATCCGGGGGCATCAGTGCCTACCCCAGTCGAGTGAGCGTGCATCAGGGGACCCAGACTTCTGCCTGGGACCCCTTTCTTTCCCCAAACCCTTACCAGCCAGGTCCCGGTGGGGTGGGTGATGCCCCTACCCACATCTCCTACCCTAACCTTAACCTATCCCCCCCTCCCTGTCCCAAACCCCAGAAAAAACAGAAAAAAAGCCTAAAAAAATGGAAAAACAAAAAACAGAAAAAGAAGCCTAAATAGAGTGGTTACTAAGGATGGGGGTGCCAGAAAAACAAGATGATAGACAGAGTGGACTAAGGAATAGGGGGTGCCATAAAGAAAAAGGATAGAAAGAAAGCTCCCCAAGTAGGGTTGAGAAGAGAAAAAAAGAGAGAGAGTAAGAAAGCTCCCCAAGTAGGGTTGAGAGGAAAAGAGAAAAGTCACGTAAAAACAGAAAAAGTGACAGAGAGAAAAATAGAAAAAACTAAGTACAGAAAAAATTAAAAAGCCAAGAAAAAACCTAAGTAAAGAAGAAACAGAAAAAAGTAAGACAAAAAAGTCAGAAAGAAAAGCTAAGAAGAGAAAAGTATAAATAGAGGACAAACCAGTCCCTACCCTCATTGAGCCCAGCCTGATGAAGGCGAAGTAACGCCGAAACGTCGCGACGGGCTCAATAGAACAACTAATGGCCACTACTACCCAATGATGGGCAATTTTTTGATCCGGGGGCATCAGTGCCTACCCCAGTCGAGTGAGCGTGCATCAGGGGACCCAGACTTCTGCCTGGGACCCCTTTCTTTCCCCAAACCCTTACCAGCCAGGTCCCGGTGGGGTGGGTGATGCCCCTACCCACATCTCCTACCCTAACCTTAACCTATCCCCCCCTCCCTGTCCCAAACCCCAGAAAAAACAGAAAAAAAGCCTAAAAAAATGGAAAAACAAAAAACAGAAAAAGAAGCCTAAATAGAGTGGTTACTAAGGATGGGGGTGCCAGAAAAACAAGATGATAGACAGAGTGGACTAAGGAATAGGGGGTGCCATAAAGAAAAAGGATAGAAAGAAAGCTCCCCAAGTAGGGTTGAGAAGAGAAAAAAAGAGAGAGAGTAAGAAAGCTCCCCAAGTAGGGTTGAGAGGAAAAGAGAAAAGTCACGTAAAAACAGAAAAAGTGACAGAGAGAAAAATAGAAAAAACTAAGTACAGAAAAAATTAAAAAGCCAAGAAAAAACCTAAGTAAAGAAGAAACAGAAAAAAGTAAGACAAAAAAGTCAGAAAGAAAAGCTAAGAAGAGAAAAGTATAAATAGAGGACAAACCAGTCCCTACCCTCATTGAGCCCAGCCTGATGAAGGCGAAGTAACGCCGAAACGTCGCGACGGGCTCAATAGAACAACTAATGGCCACTACTACCCAATGATGGGCAATTTTTTGATCCGGGGGCATCAGTGCCTACCCCAGTCGAGTGAGCGTGCATCAGGGGACCCAGACTTCTGCCTGGGACCCCTTTCTTTCCCCAAACCCTTACCAGCCAGGTCCCGGTGGGGTGGGTGATGCCCCTACCCACATCTCCTACCCTAACCTTAACCTATCCCCCCCTCCCTGTCCCAAACCCCAGAAAAAACAGAAAAAAAGCCTAAAAAAATGGAAAAACAAAAAACAGAAAAAGAAGCCTAAATAGAGTGGTTACTAAGGATGGGGGTGCCAGAAAAACAAGATGATAGACAGAGTGGACTAAGGAATAGGGGGTGCCATAAAGAAAAAGGATAGAAAGAAAGCTCCCCAAGTAGGGTTGAGAAGAGAAAAAAAGAGAGAGAGTAAGAAAGCTCCCCAAGTAGGGTTGAGAGGAAAAGAGAAAAGTCACGTAAAAACAGAAAAAGTGACAGAGAGAAAAATAGAAAAAACTAAGTACAGAAAAAATTAAAAAGCCAAGAAAAAACCTAAGTAAAGAAGAAACAGAAAAAAGTAAGACAAAAAAGTCAGAAAGAAAAGCTAAGAAGAGAAAAGTATAAATAGAGGACAAACCAGTCCCTACCCTCATTGAGCCCAGCCTGATGAAGGCGAAGTAACGCCGAAACGTCGCGACGGGCTCAATAGAACAACTAATGGCCACTACTACCCAATGATGGGCAATTTTTTGATCCGGGGGCATCAGTGCCTACCCCAGTCGAGTGAGCGTGCATCAGGGGACCCAGACTTCTGCCTGGGACCCCTTTCTTTCCCCAAACCCTTACCAGCCAGGTCCCGGTGGGGTGGGTGATGCCCCTACCCACATCTCCTACCCTAACCTTAACCTATCCCCCCCTCCCTGTCCCAAACCCCAGAAAAAACAGAAAAAAAGCCTAAAAAAATGGAAAAACAAAAAACAGAAAAAGAAGCCTAAATAGAGTGGTTACTAAGGATGGGGGTGCCAGAAAAACAAGATGATAGACAGAGTGGACTAAGGAATAGGGGGTGCCATAAAGAAAAAGGATAGAAAGAAAGCTCCCCAAGTAGGGTTGAGAAGAGAAAAAAAGAGAGAGAGTAAGAAAGCTCCCCAAGTAGGGTTGAGAGGAAAAGAGAAAAGTCACGTAAAAACAGAAAAAGTGACAGAGAGAAAAATAGAAAAAACTAAGTACAGAAAAAATTAAAAAGCCAAGAAAAAACCTAAGTAAAGAAGAAACAGAAAAAAGTAAGACAAAAAAGTCAGAAAGAAAAGCTAAGAAGAGAAAAGTATAAATAGAGGACAAACCAGTCCCTACCCTCATTGAGCCCAGCCTGATGAAGGCGAAGTAACGCCGAAACGTCGCGACGGGCTCAATAGAACAACTAATGGCCACTACTACCCAATGATGGGCAATTTTTTGATCCGGGGGCATCAGTGCCTACCCCAGTCGAGTGAGCGTGCATCAGGGGACCCAGACTTCTGCCTGGGACCCCTTTCTTTCCCCAAACCCTTACCAGCCAGGTCCCGGTGGGGTGGGTGATGCCCCTACCCACATCTCCTACCCTAACCTTAACCTATCCCCCCCTCCCTGTCCCAAACCCCAGAAAAAACAGAAAAAAAGCCTAAAAAAATGGAAAAACAAAAAACAGAAAAAGAAGCCTAAATAGAGTGGTTACTAAGGATGGGGGTGCCAGAAAAACAAGATGATAGACAGAGTGGACTAAGGAATAGGGGGTGCCATAAAGAAAAAGGATAGAAAGAAAGCTCCCCAAGTAGGGTTGAGAAGAGAAAAAAAGAGAGAGAGTAAGAAAGCTCCCCAAGTAGGGTTGAGAGGAAAAGAGAAAAGTCACGTAAAAACAGAAAAAGTGACAGAGAGAAAAATAGAAAAAACTAAGTACAGAAAAAATTAAAAAGCCAAGAAAAAACCTAAGTAAAGAAGAAACAGAAAAAAGTAAGACAAAAAAGTCAGAAAGAAAAGCTAAGAAGAGAAAAGTATAAATAGAGGACAAACCAGTCCCTACCCTCATTGAGCCCAGCCTGATGAAGGCGAAGTAACGCCGAAACGTCGCGACGGGCTCAATAGAACAACTAATGGCCACTACTACCCAATGATGGGCAATTTTTTGATCCGGGGGCATCAGTGCCTACCCCAGTCGAGTGAGCGTGCATCAGGGGACCCAGACTTCTGCCTGGGACCCCTTTCTTTCCCCAAACCCTTACCAGCCAGGTCCCGGTGGGGTGGGTGATGCCCCTACCCACATCTCCTACCCTAACCTTAACCTATCCCCCCCTCCCTGTCCCAAACCCCAGAAAAAACAGAAAAAAAGCCTAAAAAAATGGAAAAACAAAAAACAGAAAAAGAAGCCTAAATAGAGTGGTTACTAAGGATGGGGGTGCCAGAAAAACAAGATGATAGACAGAGTGGACTAAGGAATAGGGGGTGCCATAAAGAAAAAGGATAGAAAGAAAGCTCCCCAAGTAGGGTTGAGAAGAGAAAAAAAGAGAGAGAGTAAGAAAGCTCCCCAAGTAGGGTTGAGAGGAAAAGAGAAAAGTCACGTAAAAACAGAAAAAGTGACAGAGAGAAAAATAGAAAAAACTAAGTACAGAAAAAATTAAAAAGCCAAGAAAAAACCTAAGTAAAGAAGAAACAGAAAAAAGTAAGACAAAAAAGTCAGAAAGAAAAGCTAAGAAGAGAAAAGTATAAATAGAGGACAAACCAGTCCCTACCCTCATTGAGCCCAGCCTGATGAAGGCGAAGTAACGCCGAAACGTCGCGACGGGCTCAATAGAACAACTAATGGCCACTACTACCCAATGATGGGCAATTTTTTGATCCGGGGGCATCAGTGCCTACCCCAGTCGAGTGAGCGTGCATCAGGGGACCCAGACTTCTGCCTGGGACCCCTTTCTTTCCCCAAACCCTAACCCTAACCCCCTAACCCTAACCCTAACCCCCTAACCCTAACCCCTAACCCCTAACCCCTAACCCTAACCCTAACCCTACCCTAACCCTAACCCCTAACCCCTAACCCCTAACCCTAAGCTAAAAGCGAATAATTGTGAGCTAATGAGTAAAATTTTCAAAGTCACGTACATACGTTAGATTTCCATGAGCCCAAATAGGGCCTCGTTAGCTCTTTAAAATGCGGCTCAACAAGACAGTATGTCATTAAATGTGAACAACAATTAACGGTACAACAGGAATACTTGATTTTGGATGGTTTTATTGAAATGAAGATAAAACGACTATCGTTAGGATTTTACAAAATCACAGCACCTCGTTGGATTTGGACTGGACTTGACAGGGCCCAATTGGCCCCTTGGAAACTTTAAAAATTAAAGCCCAGATAGGCATTAATTAATTACTGTTGTTTTATTTAGTTGAATTGTGAACTAATGAGTCAAATTTTCAAAGTCACGTATATACGTTAGACTTTCATGAGCCCAAATAGGGCCTCATTAACTCTTTGAAATGCGACTCAACAAGACAGTATGTCATTAAATGTGAACAACAATTAACGGTACAACATTGACCCCTTGGAAACTTTAAAAATTAAAGCCCAGAAAGGCATTAATTAATTACTGTTATTTTATTTAGTTGATGACACACCCCAAGGCTTGATCAACCTGGGCGGGGCCTTCCTTGGAAGAGGGTGTCTAGTGATAAATGGCCGAAACACCCAATGATTCCAAGGTCCACTACTGATGATGTGTCCTTAAATATTACCTTAAAAAATTAAAATACACAATAATGTCAAATTAAGGAGACAATAAAAAGATAATACAATAAAATAAATAAAAAGAAAACGTAACAATGATAACGGATTGAAAAGAACATAGATCCTGACTATGAAAAGTATTTAAACAATAAGTTTAGTGTGTAAATGAAGGGCACCATATAAATGGGGAGTGGCCAAAAGTGCTGTCTCAGGGCCTCCTGGGGGCAAGCTGGTCACTTCTCAAGGACAGAAGGAGGAGGACTGAGACGGGGAAGGGAAATGGGGACTGAGCATGACGTGCGGTGGCCCGTGCCTTTCCAGTGGCCCTCCATCCAACCACCCAGTCGTCGGACGAAGTGGGGAGGGATCATTGCGTTTTCTCTCACAAACCCTAACCAGCCAGTGCCTTCGGAATACAGGTCCCTCTAGAGTCCAGTGATCCTCGTCCGGACCCCCTCCAAGTACCTACTTGTGCCCTCATACAATCAACGATTGTTCGTGAAGTGATAAGTATACTTTTTGGTTAAAATTGGAAGGCTGATCACAGTGCCAACACCGGAGATGGACATCCTTACCCAGGACTCCAACCCCTTAACCTAACCGTGGGGGACCCTAGCCAAGAAATCCAATCCTAACCCTAACCGTGGGATGTCCTGACCAGGGATTTTAACCCTAAACCTAACCAAGGATGGACTTAATTTAGATGAATTTGTTCTGTTTCATCACTCTTCTCTCCCCTCTGTCTATCCATCTCTTGGGGGCCGAGGGGAGGAATGAGTGACAGCCCGATCCGGCGGGGAGGGAATTCTGCCAGACCGGTGGACCCCTCCTGGCTCTTCCTTCTCCTCTCTCTCTCTCTCTCTCTCTCTCTATCTCTATCTCTCTCTCTCTCTCTCCCTCCCTCTCTCCCGCTTCCTCACCTCTCAGGAGAAGGAATAGTAATAATAATAATAATAATAATGATATAATAGTACTAATAATACTAATATTAAATAATAGTAGATAATACTAATAGTAAATAATACTAATAGTACATAATAATACTAATAATAGTAAATAATAATAATAATAGTGCTAATAATACTAATAGTAGATTATAATAATATCAATAATGGATAATAGTTAATAATATAGAAATAAAATAGAATAATATAGGAAATAAAATAAAATAAAATACAATAAATTAATATAGGATTAAATAGGCTCTTCCTTCTCTTTTCTTTCTCTCTCTCTCTCTCTCTCTTTTTCTCTCTCTCTCTCTCTCTCTCTTTCTCACCTCTTGTTTTAAATTAGTGGGAACAAAATGGCTGCCTGTGCTCATCAGGATCCAAAATGGTGGTCCAGCTGGACATGGACTGGTTGCCCCTGGTGACAAGAAGATGGAAGACCCAAGATGGTGGAGGAACTCATCCAGATCCAATATGGCGGTTCGTTGTAAACAAATACAGTCGCCCTTGGTTACAAAATGGTGGAGGGCTAATGCTAATGCTAAGCTAATGCTAACAATTATATGACAGTGACACATGATATAGGACAATGTGTACATGTGACTAGTCAACTTTATATTGATTTTTGTTGATGCTAATATGGAAGCTAACATTACACTATGGCTAAAGCTAATGATCCAAGATGGCGATTATAAACAAAATGGTTACCGTGGAGAGAAGATGGCGGATTTCAAAATGGCAGTTCAAGGATACAAAAGTGGTTGCCCTGGATACTGACCAAGTGCATGATGGGAACCAGGAAGTCAGACCAGGCAGAGCACATGGAGCTCAGGGAGCAGATGGCAGACAGGTCAGGCAGGGAGGAAGCCTCATTTGAAGAACAAGGTACAAGTAAGTGGGAATACATGATAACAAATATAGGAAACGTATGAAGGAGAAGCATCTATGTGATGATATTAATACTTTAACTTTGTAGAAGCTAAAAGCGAATAATTGTGAGCTAATGAGTAAAATTTTCAAAGTCACGTACATACGTTAGATTTCCATGAGCCCAAATAGGGCCTCGTTAGCTCTTTAAAATGCGGCTCAACAAGACAGTATGTCATTAAATGTGAACAACAATTAACGGTACAACAGGAATACTTGATTTTGGATGGTTTTATTGAAATGAAGATAAAACGACTATCGTTAGGATTTTACAAAATCACAGCACCTCGTTGGATTTGGACTGGACTTGACAGGGCCCAATTGGCCCCTTGGAAACTTTAAAAATTAAAGCCCAGATAGGCATTAATTAATTACTGTTGTTTTATTTAGTTGAATTGTGAACTAATGAGTCAAATTTTCAAAGTCACGTATATACGTTAGACTTTCATGAGCCCAAATAGGGCCTCATTAACTCTTTGAAATGCGACTCAACAAGACAGTATGTCATTAAATGTGAACAACAATTAACGGTACAACATTGACCCCTTGGAAACTTTAAAAATTAAAGCCCAGAAAGGCATTAATTAATTACTGTTATTTTATTTAGTTGATGACACACCCCAAGGCTTGATCAACCTGGGCGGGGCCTTCCTTGGAAGAGGGTGTCTAGTGATAAATGGCCGAAACACCCAATGATTCCAAGGTCCACTACTGATGATGTGTCCTTAAATATTACCTTAAAAAATTAAAATACACAATAATGTCAAATTAAGGAGACAATAAAAAGATAATACAATAAAATAAATAAAAAGAAAACGTAACAATGATAACGGATTGAAAAGAACATAGATCCTGACTATGAAAAGTATTTAAACAATAAGTTTAGTGTGTAAATGAAGGGCACCATATAAATGGGGAGTGGCCAAAAGTGCTGTCTCAGGGCCTCCTGGGGGCAAGCTGGTCACTTCTCAAGGACAGAAGGAGGAGGACTGAGACGGGGAAGGGAAATGGGGACTGAGCATGACGTGCGGTGGCCCGTGCCTTTCCAGTGGCCCTCCATCCAACCACCCAGTCGTCGGACGAAGTGGGGAGGGATCATTGCGTTTTCTCTCACAAACCCTAACCAGCCAGTGCCTTCGGAATACAGGTCCCTCTAGAGTCCAGTGATCCTCGTCCGGACCCCCTCCAAGTACCTACTTGTGCCCTCATACAATCAACGATTGTTCGTGAAGTGATAAGTATACTTTTTGGTTAAAATTGGAAGGCTGATCACAGTGCCAACACCGGAGATGGACATCCTTACCCAGGACTCCAACCCCTTAACCTAACCGTGGGGGACCCTAGCCAAGAAATCCAATCCTAACCCTAACCGTGGGATGTCCTGACCAGGGATTTTAACCCTAAACCTAACCAAGGATGGACTTAATTTAGATGAATTTGTTCTGTTTCATCACTCTTCTCTCCCCTCTGTCTATCCATCTCTTGGGGGCCGAGGGGAGGAATGAGTGACAGCCCGATCCGGCGGGGAGGGAATTCTGCCAGACCGGTGGACCCCTCCTGGCTCTTCCTTCTCCTCTCTCTCTCTCTCTCTCTCTCTCTATCTCTATCTCTCTCTCTCTCTCTCCCTCCCTCTCTCCCGCTTCCTCACCTCTCAGGAGAAGGAATAGTAATAATAATAATAATAATAATGATATAATAGTACTAATAATACTAATATTAAATAATAGTAGATAATACTAATAGTAAATAATACTAATAGTACATAATAATACTAATAATAGTAAATAATAATAATAATAGTGCTAATAATACTAATAGTAGATTATAATAATATCAATAATGGATAATAGTTAATAATATAGAAATAAAATAGAATAATATAGGAAATAAAATAAAATAAAATACAATAAATTAATATAGGATTAAATAGGCTCTTCCTTCTCTTTTCTTTCTCTCTCTCTCTCTCTCTCTTTTTTCTCTCTCTCTCTCTCTCTCTTTCTCACCTCTTGTTTTAAATTAGTGGGAACAAAATGGCTGCCTGTGCTCATCAGGATCCAAAATGGTGGTCCAGCTGGACATGGACTGGTTGCCCCTGGTGACAAGAAGATGGAAGACCCAAGATGGTGGAGGAACTCATCCAGATCCAATATGGCGGTTCGTTGTAAACAAATACAGTCGCCCTTGGTTACAAAATGGTGGAGGGCTAATGCTAATGCTAAGCTAATGCTAACAATTATATGACAGTGACACATGATATAGGACAATGTGTACATGTGACTAGTCAACTTTATATTGATTTTTGTTGATGCTAATATGGAAGCTAACATTACACTATGGCTAAAGCTAATGATCCAAGATGGCGATTATAAACAAAATGGTTACCGTGGAGAGAAGATGGCGGATTTCAAAATGGCAGTTCAAGGATACAAAAGTGGTTGCCCTGGATACTGACCAAGTGCATGATGGGAACCAGGAAGTCAGACCAGGCAGAGCACATGGAGCTCAGGGAGCAGATGGCAGACAGGTCAGGCAGGGAGGAAGCCTCATTTGAAGAACAAGGTACAAGTAAGTGGGAATACATGATAACAAATATAGGAAACGTATGAAGGAGAAGCATCTATGTGATGATATTAATACTTTAACTTTGTAGAAGCTAAAAGCGAATAATTGTGAGCTAATGAGTAAAATTTTCAAAGTCACGTACATACGTTAGATTTCCATGAGCCCAAATAGGGCCTCGTTAGCTCTTTAAAATGCGGCTCAACAAGACAGTATGTCATTAAATGTGAACAACAATTAACGGTACAACAGGAATACTTGATTTTGGATGGTTTTATTGAAATGAAGATAAAACGACTATCGTTAGGATTTTACAAAATCACAGCACCTCGTTGGATTTGGACTGGACTTGACAGGGCCCAATTGGCCCCTTGGAAACTTTAAAAATTAAAGCCCAGATAGGCATTAATTAATTACTGTTGTTTTATTTAGTTGAATTGTGAACTAATGAGTCAAATTTTCAAAGTCACGTATATACGTTAGACTTTCATGAGCCCAAATAGGGCCTCATTAACTCTTTGAAATGCGACTCAACAAGACAGTATGTCATTAAATGTGAACAACAATTAACGGTACAACATTGACCCCTTGGAAACTTTAAAAATTAAAGCCCAGAAAGGCATTAATTAATTACTGTTATTTTATTTAGTTGATGACACACCCCAAGGCTTGATCAACCTGGGCGGGGCCTTCCTTGGAAGAGGGTGTCTAGTGATAAATGGCCGAAACACCCAATGATTCCAAGGTCCACTACTGATGATGTGTCCTTAAATATTACCTTAAAAAATTAAAATACACAATAATGTCAAATTAAGGAGACAATAAAAAGATAATACAATAAAATAAATAAAAAGAAAACGTAACAATGATAACGGATTGAAAAGAACATAGATCCTGACTATGAAAAGTATTTAAACAATAAGTTTAGTGTGTAAATGAAGGGCACCATATAAATGGGGAGTGGCCAAAAGTGCTGTCTCAGGGCCTCCTGGGGGCAAGCTGGTCACTTCTCAAGGACAGAAGGAGGAGGACTGAGACGGGGAAGGGAAATGGGGACTGAGCATGACGTGCGGTGGCCCGTGCCTTTCCAGTGGCCCTCCATCCAACCACCCAGTCGTCGGACGAAGTGGGGAGGGATCATTGCGTTTTCTCTCACAAACCCTAACCCTAACCCTAACCCTGGTCTGGTCCAAATTTCTATTATCCCATCCCCTTATCCCCAATCCGGATCCTTTTCCTAACCCTAACCACTCCCCCTCTTCCCCTTTACCTCCTATCCCCTCCCACTACCTTTCCCTGACCCCAACCCCTTCCCTTCCCCTAACCCTAACCCCACCCATGTTCCCTTTCCCTAACCCTAACCTTTCCCCTTCCCCTAATAACCCCAATTGGCTTTATGTCCAACCCTAATATCAGGTGGGAATATTTGAATATTTTAATCTTCTGAAAAGGGGTTGAATTAATGACAGTAAATTCATTATTGTACTGTCAAAGTATAAATATACAATTATACACTCAAATATTAAAAAGGCACTCACGCTAATAAATAAATAAATAAATAAGTTAATTTAAATAGTGTATAATTTCAATTCATGTTGTGTAATTCATTTTAGTGTAATGTCAAGCCCTAATTTTAAAAGGACACAGGGAAACTGGAAAAACATTTAAAACGAACGGTTTAAATCGCACAACAGACCAGAGGATATAAAAGGAGCGCAGGCAGGAGAGAGAGCTCATTCTGCTTTCGACAGCCAAACAGTGCACATCTCCAGCAGCCAGCCATTGTTTGGAGCGCTTGGATTTTTGTTGGTTTTATTTTCTTTCGTGCCTCACAGGCCTGAGGAAGACCTTTTAGGGTCGAAACGTTGCCTGAGGCACGTTTGATTTTTTTCAACCGGAAAACACGGTTTTTTTGTTTTTAGGGATTTTCAAGCCCCGGTGCTCTCTTTTAGTTGTTTGCAGAATTTTTTATTTTTGTTTATACTAAACAACCGATTACACGGTTTTCTTTTAAGGGATTTTTAAGCCTTCGGGCTCTCTTTTCGTTGTTTGGGACCGAATTTACGGTATTTTAGTTTAAGGGATTTTTAAGCCTTTGGGCTCTCTTTTAGTTGTTTGGAACCGAATTTACGGTGTTTTATTTTAAGGGTTTTTGAAGCCTTTGGGCTCTCTTTTAGTTGTTTAAAAACAAGTTTGTTTTATTTCATTTATATTTACATTAGTAAATTAAAAACCACTCGTCATGGCGGACGAGTGGCAAGTAGTCCGCTACGGACGGCGACGCCATCGTCCCTTCCTTGAGAACCCAGACAGGGATCGGGGGTTCTCCCGTGGGATGGCCCGTGCACCTTCCTTCTACCCTCGTAGGAGGAATCAATTCCCCTACCCTAGCCGGCCAGCGCCTCCCATAGGGAACTTCCGGTACAGGAACGCCCAGTCCCGCTCTTTTGCGGATGTGGTACGCCAAGCTTACCCAAGACCTCCCCGAAGAGGTCCTTCTCCACGGGGCTTAGGCAATGAGGTTAGGCGGCAACCAGCTGACCCTCAGTTTGGGAGACTGGTTCGAAAAATGCATGGGGTGATCAAAATGGTTCACCACTTGCAGAATGTGGCTCTGAAGCCTGGACAGACTACAGAGCCGAGAATGATTTCCAGAATGGTGGAGGTTCTGTCTGGAATGATTAAACCGGCCGCTCCAACGGAGCACACTTTGAGCCTGATTCAGGCCAATGCGAAGAACTGGGGTTATACCACTTGCCAGATTCTTATGGAGCACTATGAAGCTGGTCTGACGGATCTTTTGGAAGGGTTGTCCACCGTTCTGGTTCCTGATTGGAAACCTGCATTTGAAGTAGCAGTGCGTTGGGCGAAGCGGAACCTGTCGCGTATCACCCACACTGTTCTTGAGCATGCTGAAGCCCTGATTACGTCCATTGCTGAGGAGGGACAGCAAGGACAGGCTCAGGTCCCCCAGCAAACGGAAACCCCGGCTCAGCCCGAGGCTCCACAAACCCGTGGAACTTCCACAGCTACGATGACCGCTCCTAGGGTTTCAACCTTAACTGCTACTTCAACTGAACGTAGAGATTCGGGTAGACAGCAAGGTCCCCGGAGGAGGCCCAAGGTCATGGTTTCGGCTGGAACCATGACTGATTTACGGGTTCAAGATGAGGATTGGCCTCAGGTTGGAAGTCACGCGGAACCTCCGAAAGAGCGTCGGAGAGTCAGACAACGCCGTGACCAGGAGGCCTTCCTGGAAGTTATCGCTGAAAGCGCGGAGGACCAGGAGGAGTCTGAGGCGCCAGTTTATCGTTCAGAGCACCCCGAATTGGAGGCTCTGTTTGATGAAATGCAGAGAGAGGAGGAAGCGGCTGAAGCAGCGGCGGCTGCCCTGCACTCTTCTGCACAAAGTGAAGACCTGGAGCACGCCGACATGCAGATGTCACCTGTGTCACAGATATCTCAGGTTGAGGTCCACCGAGAAGAAGACTCTGCACACAGTGAGGATCTGTTTGAGGACTCCTTCGATCACTTCACTTCTCCAGAACCGCCGCGGTTTAGGGTGAAGCACCATCCAAACACTCAGCGGAAGCTCACAGATTGGTCGTTGGAGGTTGAGAAAAAGTGGCTCATTATGGGCGATTCGAACGTTTGTCGGTTTCCAGACTTCCTCACTAGCAACCTACAGGTGGATAGTTTTCCGGGTGCTCATTTTCGACACGCACAGGCATTAATGGAAAAAACTACACCACCTCCAGATTTAGTGGTGGAAAAGATCATTTTGTCCTTTGGCATTAACAGTAGGGCGAATAAGTCTAAGGAAACCACAGTGAAGAATCTGCAGGGGGCACTTCGTTCTGCGAAGAGGAAGTTCCCCTATGCGGAGATATGGGTACCACTGATCAACTTTTCGCCAAACCTCCCAACAGAGGAAAAGGAAAACCTCCAGACCTTGAATGAGCATCTGATCAGGAACATGCCCTACATCCCCCTCTTACCGGAGGAGGATTTTGAGACCGAGCTGGATGATGTACACTGGACCAGTGACACTGCAAGGGCAATGTTTGAACATTGGATGGTGACGCTAAACTCTGCTGCCCCTTGAGCCTGGAACGAGAGGGGGCGGAAGGCTCGCAGTCCGTTCAGGCTCAGGAAGTAGTAGTTTTGGCAAAAAATTTCAAACTTACTGACTCACAACGTAGGTTGCTCAGTAAGGGGTTGACATATGTCCCAACCCTCGACATAGGCAAGGATGGCAGGGACCAATTTCAGTTAGATATGCAAAACTATCATAGGAAGCTCAAATTGGCAACCCATTATAGGAACTCTAAAAAGCGAGACATACTTCCTTTCATTGGCCCTTCCATTTGGGAACCTTCATGGAATCTGATACCAACCCCAGTCCAAAATTTAATTGATACGGATAGAGACGTTTTTAGAACACATTATAAATCTCAGAATGAGAAACCCAATATTTCATGGCAGGAAGTAAAAGCGCTACGGGAGCTAATTAAAACCAAACATATGGTAATCAAGCCAGCTGACAAAGGATCAGCTGTTGTCATAATGAGTAGGGAACAATACATGTTTGAGGTGGAAAGACAACTTAATGATCCGGTGTATTATAAAAAATTGGAAAAACCTATGTACATGGACACAGTTCCCATGGTAATTGACATATTGGACACACTAAAAAAGAAGAAATTCATAAATGCGAAGCAAAGACAATACTTGATTGGCAAATTTGAGCCCAGGGTGAGGAGATTTTATATTTTACCCAAAATTCATAAGGAGCCGCATAAGTGGACAGTCCCATTTGAAATTCCTCCCGGCAGACCGATAGTTTCGGACTGTGGGAGTGAGACATATTTGATAGCGGAATACTTAGACTATTATCTTAATCCCTTGTCCATTACTCACCCTGCCTATGTCAGAGATACTTATCATTTTATTGAGATTGTAAAGAGTTTAACCCTCACATCTGATTCCGCCTTCTTCAGTATGGATGTGGATAACCTGTACACCAATATTCCCATTGAGGCTGGAATCAATTGTGTTAGGAAGGTGTTTGAAAGGAATCCAGACCCCAAAAGACCAGATCAGGAACTTTTAAAATTACTAGAAATTAGTTTAACTAGAAACGATTTTGTCTTTAATGAAAAATATTATCTTCAGGTGAAGGGCACGGCAATGGGCAAAAGATTTGCACCGGCCTATGCCAACATCTTTATGGCCAATTGGGAACAAGAAGTTTTAGCCAAGTGTGAGACGAAGCCGAAATGTTATCTTAGGTATTTAGATGACATTTGGGGTGTCTGGACGAAGTCGCGTGAGGAATTTGATAACTTTGTGCAAATCCTCAATACACACGATCCCTCAATTACATTAAAAAAGGAATTTGATGAATATTCAATTGATTTCCTAGATACCACGGTCTTTAAGGGACCGGATTTCTTACAGACACATAAGTTAGACATTAAGGTGCATTTTAAAACAACGGATACACACGCATTACTCCACAGGAGGAGCTTTCATCCGACACACTGTTTCAGAGGGATTGTGAAAGCACAGCTCTTACGGTTTGCTCGGATTTGCACAAGAAGAGCGGAGTTTCTTGAAGCAGTGAGGACACTCTTTAAGGCCTTGAGGAACAGAGGTTATCCCAGGTCATTCCTACGGGACTGCTTCAAAACCTTTAGGGAATCGAAGGCGTTGGATGATCGGAATATCATACCACTAATTACGTCTTATTCGAGCACTTCCAAGATTCTAAATGGGAAGTTTAAGACTAATTTCGATACGGTTCCGGATGTCCAGCAATTTCTTCCGTCATCTAAGGTTATCTCAGCCTATAGACGGAATAAGAACTTGCGGGATTATTTGGTTAAAGCCAGGTTACCCTCTCTAACCGTACGGAAACCACAGCTATTGGAATCCCAATTTGTCAGGCTTAAGTTTGTTAAGAGCGCTGATAAGAAAGTTTTTCGGGTTGAGCAAGGGTTCAGCACCGACTCAAAAAATTGTATATATGTTATCTTTTGTTCAAAGTGTGGTGTTCAGTATGTTGGAGAAACCAAGAACACATTGTCCACACGTATGATGCAACATCGATACAATGTGAAGAGAAAGAAGTCAACGGACACTCTTTTGGTTCAACATTTTTTAATTCATGGCGAAGAAGCGATGAGAATGGCTGGCCTGCAACGGAATGTAAGCTGGACGGATTGGGAACGTAAAAAGAAGGAAAAGTACTGGATTTATTTATTAGGTACTAAAGACCCATCTGGCCTAAATATGCAAATTTAGTTTAATTTCCAATTTGACCCAACTCCGGATCCCAGTTCTTTGTCCAACCCTAATTGAAATGTGCCCTGGTCTGGTCCAAATTTCTATTATCCCATCCCCTTATCCCCAATCCGGATCCTTTTCCTAACCCTAACCACTCCCCCTCTTCCCCTTTACCTCCTATCCCCTCCCACTACCTTTCCCTGACCCCAACCCCTTCCCTTCCCCTAACCCTAACCCCACCCATGTTCCCTTTCCCTAACCCTAACCTTTCCCCTTCCCCTAATAACCCCAATTGGCTTTATGTCCAACCCTAATATCAGGTGGGAATATTTGAATATTTTAATCTTCTGAAAAGGGGTTGAATTAATGACAGTAAATTCATTATTGTACTGTCAAAGTATAAATATACAATTATACACTCAAATATTAAAAAGGCACTCACGCTAATAAATAAATAAATAAATAAGTTAATTTAAATAGTGTATAATTTCAATTCATGTTGTGTAATTCATTTTAGTGTAATGTCAAGCCCTAATTTTAAAAGGACACAGGGAAACTGGAAAAACATTTAAAACGAACGGTTTAAATCGCACAACAGACCAGAGGATATAAAAGGAGCGCAGGCAGGAGAGAGAGCTCATTCTGCTTTCGACAGCCAAACAGTGCACATCTCCAGCAGCCAGCCATTGTTTGGAGCGCTTGGATTTTTGTTGGTTTTATTTTCTTTCGTGCCTCACAGGCCTGAGGAAGACCTTTTAGGGTCGAAACGTTGCCTGAGGCACGTTTGATTTTTTTCAACCGGAAAACACGGTTTTTTTGTTTTTAGGGATTTTCAAGCCCCGGTGCTCTCTTTTAGTTGTTTGCAGAATTTTTTATTTTTGTTTATACTAAACAACCGATTACACGGTTTTCTTTTAAGGGATTTTTAAGCCTTCGGGCTCTCTTTTCGTTGTTTGGGACCGAATTTACGGTATTTTAGTTTAAGGGATTTTTAAGCCTTTGGGCTCTCTTTTAGTTGTTTGGAACCGAATTTACGGTGTTTTATTTTAAGGGTTTTTGAAGCCTTTGGGCTCTCTTTTAGTTGTTTAAAAACAAGTTTGTTTTATTTCATTTATATTTACATTAGTAAATTAAAAACCACTCGTCATGGCGGACGAGTGGCAAGTAGTCCGCTACGGACGGCGACGCCATCGTCCCTTCCTTGAGAACCCAGACAGGGATCGGGGGTTCTCCCGTGGGATGGCCCGTGCACCTTCCTTCTACCCTCGTAGGAGGAATCAATTCCCCTACCCTAACCCTAACCCCTAACCCTAACCCTTACCAGCCAGTGCCTGCTGTGTACCCGCTGGTTCACCAGATTGACCAAGGCCTACTGCCAAAGCCGCTTACGGGCCCTGTTTGGTTGCCCCCCACCCTCAATTACCTCTGACCCCAAATCTGGACCCAAAATTTAACCCCTATGCCAATTCGGCCCTAATTAAACTATCCCCACCCCAGGATCCTATCCTAACCCTAACCAGCCACAATCCTGGCCCTAATCCTAGCCCCATCCATGGTGCAGCCCTAACCTTAACCTCAATGAACAGAACCCCAAGTAAAATTAAGGCCAAGACACAAAGAAATAAACACAAATGACGGCCATGTAGGAAATTAGGAAAGGAGGGTATGTAAACCAAAGGAAAGGAAGCAGGAATTAGGAGTAAAAGGAAACAGAAGGCAAAGCAAGGGTAGGAAAGGAGAAAGGAAGGGAAATGGATAGTGTTAAGCAAAAGAAAGCAGTGGAAAAAAGGAAAAACGGAAAGTCACGTATATCCGGCACTTTGGATGCTATGCAGTGGGGAGGAGCCAAAAGCCTATAAAAGGAGGGGGCAGAGAGGAGTCTCCTTTATTTGAATTTGGCCACTGATGCATGAGCACAGCCTGAAGAAGGCACAACACCGCCGAAAGCTAGCGCAAGCCATGCATCACTAATAAAAATGTTTTGTTTGTTATTTTAGTTTGTTATTTTAGTTTGTTATTTTTGGGGGAGGTTTATTTAAATTTTATTCATTTTCATGTTTACTTATGGCCTAAAAAACTAATTTGAAACCTAAAATTTGGAATTCATGAAAAACAACACGGAGACTGAAATTCATTGGAAAAATATAAATTTTATTAAAAGCACAATTAAAAACCAGTTGATTGAAAACTAAAAGCATAGTAAAAAATTTAAAAACCTGTAAGAAAAGCATATTAATGCAATTGGATTAAAAACAACAATAATAAAAATACGGTACTTACCTGGAAGCCTAAATAAGGAAGGTACTTACCTGATTCGGAACCGGAGAGTAACGGACACGGAAGACGGAGTGGCAGACGTAGTGGGTCTTGGGAAGGGACAGTAAAGTATGGCCCGTGCACTGCTCCCGCCCTCCTCGTGCAGGGGGGAGCTTCATTTTCCCTAACCCTTACCAGCCAGTGCCTGCTGTGTACCCGCTGGTTCACCAGATTGACCAAGGCCTACTGCCAAAGCCGCTTACGGGCCCTGTTTGGTTGCCCCCCACCCTCAATTACCTCTGACCCCAAATCTGGACCCAAAATTTAACCCCTATGCCAATTCGGCCCTAATTAAACTATCCCCACCCCAGGATCCTATCCTAACCCTAACCAGCCACAATCCTGGCCCTAATCCTAGCCCCATCCATGGTGCAGCCCTAACCTTAACCTCAATGAACAGAACCCCAAGTAAAATTAAGGCCAAGACACAAAGAAATAAACACAAATGACGGCCATGTAGGAAATTAGGAAAGGAGGGTATGTAAACCAAAGGAAAGGAAGCAGGAATTAGGAGTAAAAGGAAACAGAAGGCAAAGCAAGGGTAGGAAAGGAGAAAGGAAGGGAAATGGATAGTGTTAAGCAAAAGAAAGCAGTGGAAAAAAGGAAAAACGGAAAGTCACGTATATCCGGCACTTTGGATGCTATGCAGTGGGGAGGAGCCAAAAGCCTATAAAAGGAGGGGGCAGAGAGGAGTCTCCTTTATTTGAATTTGGCCACTGATGCATGAGCACAGCCTGAAGAAGGCACAACACCGCCGAAAGCTAGCGCAAGCCATGCATCACTAATAAAAATGTTTTGTTTGTTATTTTAGTTTGTTATTTTAGTTTGTTATTTTTGGGGGAGGTTTATTTAAATTTTATTCATTTTCATGTTTACTTATGGCCTAAAAAACTAATTTGAAACCTAAAATTTGGAATTCATGAAAAACAACACGGAGACTGAAATTCATTGGAAAAATATAAATTTTATTAAAAGCACAATTAAAAACCAGTTGATTGAAAACTAAAAGCATAGTAAAAAATTTAAAAACCTGTAAGAAAAGCATATTAATGCAATTGGATTAAAAACAACAATAATAAAAATACGGTACTTACCTGGAAGCCTAAATAAGGAAGGTACTTACCTGATTCGGAACCGGAGAGTAACGGACACGGAAGACGGAGTGGCAGACGTAGTGGGTCTTGGGAAGGGACAGTAAAGTATGGCCCGTGCACTGCTCCCGCCCTCCTCGTGCAGGGGGGAGCTTCATTTTCCCTAACCCTTACCAGCCAGTGCCTGCTGTGTACCCGCTGGTTCACCAGATTGACCAAGGCCTACTGCCAAAGCCGCTTACGGGCCCTGTTTGGTTGCCCCCCACCCTCAATTACCTCTGACCCCAAATCTGGACCCAAAATTTAACCCCTATGCCAATTCGGCCCTAATTAAACTATCCCCACCCCAGGATCCTATCCTAACCCTAACCAGCCACAATCCTGGCCCTAATCCTAGCCCCATCCATGGTGCAGCCCTAACCTTAACCTCAATGAACAGAACCCCAAGTAAAATTAAGGCCAAGACACAAAGAAATAAACACAAATGACGGCCATGTAGGAAATTAGGAAAGGAGGGTATGTAAACCAAAGGAAAGGAAGCAGGAATTAGGAGTAAAAGGAAACAGAAGGCAAAGCAAGGGTAGGAAAGGAGAAAGGAAGGGAAATGGATAGTGTTAAGCAAAAGAAAGCAGTGGAAAAAAGGAAAAACGGAAAGTCACGTATATCCGGCACTTTGGATGCTATGCAGTGGGGAGGAGCCAAAAGCCTATAAAAGGAGGGGGCAGAGAGGAGTCTCCTTTATTTGAATTTGGCCACTGATGCATGAGCACAGCCTGAAGAAGGCACAACACCGCCGAAAGCTAGCGCAAGCCATGCATCACTAATAAAAATGTTTTGTTTGTTATTTTAGTTTGTTATTTTAGTTTGTTATTTTTGGGGGAGGTTTATTTAAATTTTATTCATTTTCATGTTTACTTATGGCCTAAAAAACTAATTTGAAACCTAAAATTTGGAATTCATGAAAAACAACACGGAGACTGAAATTCATTGGAAAAATATAAATTTTATTAAAAGCACAATTAAAAACCAGTTGATTGAAAACTAAAAGCATAGTAAAAAATTTAAAAACCTGTAAGAAAAGCATATTAATGCAATTGGATTAAAAACAACAATAATAAAAATACGGTACTTACCTGGAAGCCTAAATAAGGAAGGTACTTACCTGATTCGGAACCGGAGAGTAACGGACACGGAAGACGGAGTGGCAGACGTAGTGGGTCTTGGGAAGGGACAGTAAAGTATGGCCCGTGCACTGCTCCCGCCCTCCTCGTGCAGGGGGGAGCTTCATTTTCCCTAACCCTTACCAGCCAGTGCCTGCTGTGTACCCGCTGGTTCACCAGATTGACCAAGGCCTACTGCCAAAGCCGCTTACGGGCCCTGTTTGGTTGCCCCCCACCCTCAATTACCTCTGACCCCAAATCTGGACCCAAAATTTAACCCCTATGCCAATTCGGCCCTAATTAAACTATCCCCACCCCAGGATCCTATCCTAACCCTAACCAGCCACAATCCTGGCCCTAATCCTAGCCCCATCCATGGTGCAGCCCTAACCTTAACCTCAATGAACAGAACCCCAAGTAAAATTAAGGCCAAGACACAAAGAAATAAACACAAATGACGGCCATGTAGGAAATTAGGAAAGGAGGGTATGTAAACCAAAGGAAAGGAAGCAGGAATTAGGAGTAAAAGGAAACAGAAGGCAAAGCAAGGGTAGGAAAGGAGAAAGGAAGGGAAATGGATAGTGTTAAGCAAAAGAAAGCAGTGGAAAAAAGGAAAAACGGAAAGTCACGTATATCCGGCACTTTGGATGCTATGCAGTGGGGAGGAGCCAAAAGCCTATAAAAGGAGGGGGCAGAGAGGAGTCTCCTTTATTTGAATTTGGCCACTGATGCATGAGCACAGCCTGAAGAAGGCACAACACCGCCGAAAGCTAGCGCAAGCCATGCATCACTAATAAAAATGTTTTGTTTGTTATTTTAGTTTGTTATTTTAGTTTGTTATTTTTGGGGGAGGTTTATTTAAATTTTATTCATTTTCATGTTTACTTATGGCCTAAAAAACTAATTTGAAACCTAAAATTTGGAATTCATGAAAAACAACACGGAGACTGAAATTCATTGGAAAAATATAAATTTTATTAAAAGCACAATTAAAAACCAGTTGATTGAAAACTAAAAGCATAGTAAAAAATTTAAAAACCTGTAAGAAAAGCATATTAATGCAATTGGATTAAAAACAACAATAATAAAAATACGGTACTTACCTGGAAGCCTAAATAAGGAAGGTACTTACCTGATTCGGAACCGGAGAGTAACGGACACGGAAGACGGAGTGGCAGACGTAGTGGGTCTTGGGAAGGGACAGTAAAGTATGGCCCGTGCACTGCTCCCGCCCTCCTCGTGCAGGGGGGAGCTTCATTTTCCCTAACCCTTACCAGCCAGTGCCTGCTGTGTACCCGCTGGTTCACCAGATTGACCAAGGCCTACTGCCAAAGCCGCTTACGGGCCCTGTTTGGTTGCCCCCCACCCTCAATTACCTCTGACCCCAAATCTGGACCCAAAATTTAACCCCTATGCCAATTCGGCCCTAATTAAACTATCCCCACCCCAGGATCCTATCCTAACCCTAACCAGCCACAATCCTGGCCCTAATCCTAGCCCCATCCATGGTGCAGCCCTAACCTTAACCTCAATGAACAGAACCCCAAGTAAAATTAAGGCCAAGACACAAAGAAATAAACACAAATGACGGCCATGTAGGAAATTAGGAAAGGAGGGTATGTAAACCAAAGGAAAGGAAGCAGGAATTAGGAGTAAAAGGAAACAGAAGGCAAAGCAAGGGTAGGAAAGGAGAAAGGAAGGGAAATGGATAGTGTTAAGCAAAAGAAAGCAGTGGAAAAAAGGAAAAACGGAAAGTCACGTATATCCGGCACTTTGGATGCTATGCAGTGGGGAGGAGCCAAAAGCCTATAAAAGGAGGGGGCAGAGAGGAGTCTCCTTTATTTGAATTTGGCCACTGATGCATGAGCACAGCCTGAAGAAGGCACAACACCGCCGAAAGCTAGCGCAAGCCATGCATCACTAATAAAAATGTTTTGTTTGTTATTTTAGTTTGTTATTTTAGTTTGTTATTTTTGGGGGAGGTTTATTTAAATTTTATTCATTTTCATGTTTACTTATGGCCTAAAAAACTAATTTGAAACCTAAAATTTGGAATTCATGAAAAACAACACGGAGACTGAAATTCATTGGAAAAATATAAATTTTATTAAAAGCACAATTAAAAACCAGTTGATTGAAAACTAAAAGCATAGTAAAAAATTTAAAAACCTGTAAGAAAAGCATATTAATGCAATTGGATTAAAAACAACAATAATAAAAATACGGTACTTACCTGGAAGCCTAAATAAGGAAGGTACTTACCTGATTCGGAACCGGAGAGTAACGGACACGGAAGACGGAGTGGCAGACGTAGTGGGTCTTGGGAAGGGACAGTAAAGTATGGCCCGTGCACTGCTCCCGCCCTCCTCGTGCAGGGGGGAGCTTCATTTTCCCTAACCCTTACCAGCCAGTGCCTGCTGTGTACCCGCTGGTTCACCAGATTGACCAAGGCCTACTGCCAAAGCCGCTTACGGGCCCTGTTTGGTTGCCCCCCACCCTCAATTACCTCTGACCCCAAATCTGGACCCAAAATTTAACCCCTATGCCAATTCGGCCCTAATTAAACTATCCCCACCCCAGGATCCTATCCTAACCCTAACCAGCCACAATCCTGGCCCTAATCCTAGCCCCATCCATGGTGCAGCCCTAACCTTAACCTCAATGAACAGAACCCCAAGTAAAATTAAGGCCAAGACACAAAGAAATAAACACAAATGACGGCCATGTAGGAAATTAGGAAAGGAGGGTATGTAAACCAAAGGAAAGGAAGCAGGAATTAGGAGTAAAAGGAAACAGAAGGCAAAGCAAGGGTAGGAAAGGAGAAAGGAAGGGAAATGGATAGTGTTAAGCAAAAGAAAGCAGTGGAAAAAAGGAAAAACGGAAAGTCACGTATATCCGGCACTTTGGATGCTATGCAGTGGGGAGGAGCCAAAAGCCTATAAAAGGAGGGGGCAGAGAGGAGTCTCCTTTATTTGAATTTGGCCACTGATGCATGAGCACAGCCTGAAGAAGGCACAACACCGCCGAAAGCTAGCGCAAGCCATGCATCACTAATAAAAATGTTTTGTTTGTTATTTTAGTTTGTTATTTTAGTTTGTTATTTTTGGGGGAGGTTTATTTAAATTTTATTCATTTTCATGTTTACTTATGGCCTAAAAAACTAATTTGAAACCTAAAATTTGGAATTCATGAAAAACAACACGGAGACTGAAATTCATTGGAAAAATATAAATTTTATTAAAAGCACAATTAAAAACCAGTTGATTGAAAACTAAAAGCATAGTAAAAAATTTAAAAACCTGTAAGAAAAGCATATTAATGCAATTGGATTAAAAACAACAATAATAAAAATACGGTACTTACCTGGAAGCCTAAATAAGGAAGGTACTTACCTGATTCGGAACCGGAGAGTAACGGACACGGAAGACGGAGTGGCAGACGTAGTGGGTCTTGGGAAGGGACAGTAAAGTATGGCCCGTGCACTGCTCCCGCCCTCCTCGTGCAGGGGGGAGCTTCATTTTCCCTAACCCTTACCAGCCAGTGCCTGCTGTGTACCCGCTGGTTCACCAGATTGACCAAGGCCTACTGCCAAAGCCGCTTACGGGCCCTGTTTGGTTGCCCCCCACCCTCAATTACCTCTGACCCCAAATCTGGACCCAAAATTTAACCCCTATGCCAATTCGGCCCTAATTAAACTATCCCCACCCCAGGATCCTATCCTAACCCTAACCAGCCACAATCCTGGCCCTAATCCTAGCCCCATCCATGGTGCAGCCCTAACCTTAACCTCAATGAACAGAACCCCAAGTAAAATTAAGGCCAAGACACAAAGAAATAAACACAAATGACGGCCATGTAGGAAATTAGGAAAGGAGGGTATGTAAACCAAAGGAAAGGAAGCAGGAATTAGGAGTAAAAGGAAACAGAAGGCAAAGCAAGGGTAGGAAAGGAGAAAGGAAGGGAAATGGATAGTGTTAAGCAAAAGAAAGCAGTGGAAAAAAGGAAAAACGGAAAGTCACGTATATCCGGCACTTTGGATGCTATGCAGTGGGGAGGAGCCAAAAGCCTATAAAAGGAGGGGGCAGAGAGGAGTCTCCTTTATTTGAATTTGGCCACTGATGCATGAGCACAGCCTGAAGAAGGCACAACACCGCCGAAAGCTAGCGCAAGCCATGCATCACTAATAAAAATGTTTTGTTTGTTATTTTAGTTTGTTATTTTAGTTTGTTATTTTTGGGGGAGGTTTATTTAAATTTTATTCATTTTCATGTTTACTTATGGCCTAAAAAACTAATTTGAAACCTAAAATTTGGAATTCATGAAAAACAACACGGAGACTGAAATTCATTGGAAAAATATAAATTTTATTAAAAGCACAATTAAAAACCAGTTGATTGAAAACTAAAAGCATAGTAAAAAATTTAAAAACCTGTAAGAAAAGCATATTAATGCAATTGGATTAAAAACAACAATAATAAAAATACGGTACTTACCTGGAAGCCTAAATAAGGAAGGTACTTACCTGATTCGGAACCGGAGAGTAACGGACACGGAAGACGGAGTGGCAGACGTAGTGGGTCTTGGGAAGGGACAGTAAAGTATGGCCCGTGCACTGCTCCCGCCCTCCTCGTGCAGGGGGGAGCTTCATTTTCCCTAACCCTTACCAGCCAGTGCCTGCTGTGTACCCGCTGGTTCACCAGATTGACCAAGGCCTACTGCCAAAGCCGCTTACGGGCCCTGTTTGGTTGCCCCCCACCCTCAATTACCTCTGACCCCAAATCTGGACCCAAAATTTAACCCCTATGCCAATTCGGCCCTAATTAAACTATCCCCACCCCAGGATCCTATCCTAACCCTAACCAGCCACAATCCTGGCCCTAATCCTAGCCCCATCCATGGTGCAGCCCTAACCTTAACCTCAATGAACAGAACCCCAAGTAAAATTAAGGCCAAGACACAAAGAAATAAACACAAATGACGGCCATGTAGGAAATTAGGAAAGGAGGGTATGTAAACCAAAGGAAAGGAAGCAGGAATTAGGAGTAAAAGGAAACAGAAGGCAAAGCAAGGGTAGGAAAGGAGAAAGGAAGGGAAATGGATAGTGTTAAGCAAAAGAAAGCAGTGGAAAAAAGGAAAAACGGAAAGTCACGTATATCCGGCACTTTGGATGCTATGCAGTGGGGAGGAGCCAAAAGCCTATAAAAGGAGGGGGCAGAGAGGAGTCTCCTTTATTTGAATTTGGCCACTGATGCATGAGCACAGCCTGAAGAAGGCACAACACCGCCGAAAGCTAGCGCAAGCCATGCATCACTAATAAAAATGTTTTGTTTGTTATTTTAGTTTGTTATTTTAGTTTGTTATTTTTGGGGGAGGTTTATTTAAATTTTATTCATTTTCATGTTTACTTATGGCCTAAAAAACTAATTTGAAACCTAAAATTTGGAATTCATGAAAAACAACACGGAGACTGAAATTCATTGGAAAAATATAAATTTTATTAAAAGCACAATTAAAAACCAGTTGATTGAAAACTAAAAGCATAGTAAAAAATTTAAAAACCTGTAAGAAAAGCATATTAATGCAATTGGATTAAAAACAACAATAATAAAAATACGGTACTTACCTGGAAGCCTAAATAAGGAAGGTACTTACCTGATTCGGAACCGGAGAGTAACGGACACGGAAGACGGAGTGGCAGACGTAGTGGGTCTTGGGAAGGGACAGTAAAGTATGGCCCGTGCACTGCTCCCGCCCTCCTCGTGCAGGGGGGAGCTTCATTTTCCCTAACCCTTACCAGCCAGTGCCTGCTGTGTACCCGCTGGTTCACCAGATTGACCAAGGCCTACTGCCAAAGCCGCTTACGGGCCCTGTTTGGTTGCCCCCCACCCTCAATTACCTCTGACCCCAAATCTGGACCCAAAATTTAACCCCTATGCCAATTCGGCCCTAATTAAACTATCCCCACCCCAGGATCCTATCCTAACCCTAACCAGCCACAATCCTGGCCCTAATCCTAGCCCCATCCATGGTGCAGCCCTAACCTTAACCTCAATGAACAGAACCCCAAGTAAAATTAAGGCCAAGACACAAAGAAATAAACACAAATGACGGCCATGTAGGAAATTAGGAAAGGAGGGTATGTAAACCAAAGGAAAGGAAGCAGGAATTAGGAGTAAAAGGAAACAGAAGGCAAAGCAAGGGTAGGAAAGGAGAAAGGAAGGGAAATGGATAGTGTTAAGCAAAAGAAAGCAGTGGAAAAAAGGAAAAACGGAAAGTCACGTATATCCGGCACTTTGGATGCTATGCAGTGGGGAGGAGCCAAAAGCCTATAAAAGGAGGGGGCAGAGAGGAGTCTCCTTTATTTGAATTTGGCCACTGATGCATGAGCACAGCCTGAAGAAGGCACAACACCGCCGAAAGCTAGCGCAAGCCATGCATCACTAATAAAAATGTTTTGTTTGTTATTTTAGTTTGTTATTTTAGTTTGTTATTTTTGGGGGAGGTTTATTTAAATTTTATTCATTTTCATGTTTACTTATGGCCTAAAAAACTAATTTGAAACCTAAAATTTGGAATTCATGAAAAACAACACGGAGACTGAAATTCATTGGAAAAATATAAATTTTATTAAAAGCACAATTAAAAACCAGTTGATTGAAAACTAAAAGCATAGTAAAAAATTTAAAAACCTGTAAGAAAAGCATATTAATGCAATTGGATTAAAAACAACAATAATAAAAATACGGTACTTACCTGGAAGCCTAAATAAGGAAGGTACTTACCTGATTCGGAACCGGAGAGTAACGGACACGGAAGACGGAGTGGCAGACGTAGTGGGTCTTGGGAAGGGACAGTAAAGTATGGCCCGTGCACTGCTCCCGCCCTCCTCGTGCAGGGGGGAGCTTCATTTTCCCTAACCCTTACCAGCCAGTGCCTGCTGTGTACCCGCTGGTTCACCAGATTGACCAAGGCCTACTGCCAAAGCCGCTTACGGGCCCTGTTTGGTTGCCCCCCACCCTCAATTACCTCTGACCCCAAATCTGGACCCAAAATTTAACCCCTATGCCAATTCGGCCCTAATTAAACTATCCCCACCCCAGGATCCTATCCTAACCCTAACCAGCCACAATCCTGGCCCTAATCCTAGCCCCATCCATGGTGCAGCCCTAACCTTAACCTCAATGAACAGAACCCCAAGTAAAATTAAGGCCAAGACACAAAGAAATAAACACAAATGACGGCCATGTAGGAAATTAGGAAAGGAGGGTATGTAAACCAAAGGAAAGGAAGCAGGAATTAGGAGTAAAAGGAAACAGAAGGCAAAGCAAGGGTAGGAAAGGAGAAAGGAAGGGAAATGGATAGTGTTAAGCAAAAGAAAGCAGTGGAAAAAAGGAAAAACGGAAAGTCACGTATATCCGGCACTTTGGATGCTATGCAGTGGGGAGGAGCCAAAAGCCTATAAAAGGAGGGGGCAGAGAGGAGTCTCCTTTATTTGAATTTGGCCACTGATGCATGAGCACAGCCTGAAGAAGGCACAACACCGCCGAAAGCTAGCGCAAGCCATGCATCACTAATAAAAATGTTTTGTTTGTTATTTTAGTTTGTTATTTTAGTTTGTTATTTTTGGGGGAGGTTTATTTAAATTTTATTCATTTTCATGTTTACTTATGGCCTAAAAAACTAATTTGAAACCTAAAATTTGGAATTCATGAAAAACAACACGGAGACTGAAATTCATTGGAAAAATATAAATTTTATTAAAAGCACAATTAAAAACCAGTTGATTGAAAACTAAAAGCATAGTAAAAAATTTAAAAACCTGTAAGAAAAGCATATTAATGCAATTGGATTAAAAACAACAATAATAAAAATACGGTACTTACCTGGAAGCCTAAATAAGGAAGGTACTTACCTGATTCGGAACCGGAGAGTAACGGACACGGAAGACGGAGTGGCAGACGTAGTGGGTCTTGGGAAGGGACAGTAAAGTATGGCCCGTGCACTGCTCCCGCCCTCCTCGTGCAGGGGGGAGCTTCATTTTCCCTAACCCTTACCAGCCAGTGCCTGCTGTGTACCCGCTGGTTCACCAGATTGACCAAGGCCTACTGCCAAAGCCGCTTACGGGCCCTGTTTGGTTGCCCCCCACCCTCAATTACCTCTGACCCCAAATCTGGACCCAAAATTTAACCCCTATGCCAATTCGGCCCTAATTAAACTATCCCCACCCCAGGATCCTATCCTAACCCTAACCAGCCACAATCCTGGCCCTAATCCTAGCCCCATCCATGGTGCAGCCCTAACCTTAACCTCAATGAACAGAACCCCAAGTAAAATTAAGGCCAAGACACAAAGAAATAAACACAAATGACGGCCATGTAGGAAATTAGGAAAGGAGGGTATGTAAACCAAAGGAAAGGAAGCAGGAATTAGGAGTAAAAGGAAACAGAAGGCAAAGCAAGGGTAGGAAAGGAGAAAGGAAGGGAAATGGATAGTGTTAAGCAAAAGAAAGCAGTGGAAAAAAGGAAAAACGGAAAGTCACGTATATCCGGCACTTTGGATGCTATGCAGTGGGGAGGAGCCAAAAGCCTATAAAAGGAGGGGGCAGAGAGGAGTCTCCTTTATTTGAATTTGGCCACTGATGCATGAGCACAGCCTGAAGAAGGCACAACACCGCCGAAAGCTAGCGCAAGCCATGCATCACTAATAAAAATGTTTTGTTTGTTATTTTAGTTTGTTATTTTAGTTTGTTATTTTTGGGGGAGGTTTATTTAAATTTTATTCATTTTCATGTTTACTTATGGCCTAAAAAACTAATTTGAAACCTAAAATTTGGAATTCATGAAAAACAACACGGAGACTGAAATTCATTGGAAAAATATAAATTTTATTAAAAGCACAATTAAAAACCAGTTGATTGAAAACTAAAAGCATAGTAAAAAATTTAAAAACCTGTAAGAAAAGCATATTAATGCAATTGGATTAAAAACAACAATAATAAAAATACGGTACTTACCTGGAAGCCTAAATAAGGAAGGTACTTACCTGATTCGGAACCGGAGAGTAACGGACACGGAAGACGGAGTGGCAGACGTAGTGGGTCTTGGGAAGGGACAGTAAAGTATGGCCCGTGCACTGCTCCCGCCCTCCTCGTGCAGGGGGGAGCTTCATTTTCCCTAACCCTTACCAGCCAGTGCCTGCTGTGTACCCGCTGGTTCACCAGATTGACCAAGGCCTACTGCCAAAGCCGCTTACGGGCCCTGTTTGGTTGCCCCCCACCCTCAATTACCTCTGACCCCAAATCTGGACCCAAAATTTAACCCCTATGCCAATTCGGCCCTAATTAAACTATCCCCACCCCAGGATCCTATCCTAACCCTAACCAGCCACAATCCTGGCCCTAATCCTAGCCCCATCCATGGTGCAGCCCTAACCTTAACCTCAATGAACAGAACCCCAAGTAAAATTAAGGCCAAGACACAAAGAAATAAACACAAATGACGGCCATGTAGGAAATTAGGAAAGGAGGGTATGTAAACCAAAGGAAAGGAAGCAGGAATTAGGAGTAAAAGGAAACAGAAGGCAAAGCAAGGGTAGGAAAGGAGAAAGGAAGGGAAATGGATAGTGTTAAGCAAAAGAAAGCAGTGGAAAAAAGGAAAAACGGAAAGTCACGTATATCCGGCACTTTGGATGCTATGCAGTGGGGAGGAGCCAAAAGCCTATAAAAGGAGGGGGCAGAGAGGAGTCTCCTTTATTTGAATTTGGCCACTGATGCATGAGCACAGCCTGAAGAAGGCACAACACCGCCGAAAGCTAGCGCAAGCCATGCATCACTAATAAAAATGTTTTGTTTGTTATTTTAGTTTGTTATTTTAGTTTGTTATTTTTGGGGGAGGTTTATTTAAATTTTATTCATTTTCATGTTTACTTATGGCCTAAAAAACTAATTTGAAACCTAAAATTTGGAATTCATGAAAAACAACACGGAGACTGAAATTCATTGGAAAAATATAAATTTTATTAAAAGCACAATTAAAAACCAGTTGATTGAAAACTAAAAGCATAGTAAAAAATTTAAAAACCTGTAAGAAAAGCATATTAATGCAATTGGATTAAAAACAACAATAATAAAAATACGGTACTTACCTGGAAGCCTAAATAAGGAAGGTACTTACCTGATTCGGAACCGGAGAGTAACGGACACGGAAGACGGAGTGGCAGACGTAGTGGGTCTTGGGAAGGGACAGTAAAGTATGGCCCGTGCACTGCTCCCGCCCTCCTCGTGCAGGGGGGAGCTTCATTTTCCCTAACCCTTACCAGCCAGTGCCTGCTGTGTACCCGCTGGTTCACCAGATTGACCAAGGCCTACTGCCAAAGCCGCTTACGGGCCCTGTTTGGTTGCCCCCCACCCTCAATTACCTCTGACCCCAAATCTGGACCCAAAATTTAACCCCTATGCCAATTCGGCCCTAATTAAACTATCCCCACCCCAGGATCCTATCCTAACCCTAACCAGCCACAATCCTGGCCCTAATCCTAGCCCCATCCATGGTGCAGCCCTAACCTTAACCTCAATGAACAGAACCCCAAGTAAAATTAAGGCCAAGACACAAAGAAATAAACACAAATGACGGCCATGTAGGAAATTAGGAAAGGAGGGTATGTAAACCAAAGGAAAGGAAGCAGGAATTAGGAGTAAAAGGAAACAGAAGGCAAAGCAAGGGTAGGAAAGGAGAAAGGAAGGGAAATGGATAGTGTTAAGCAAAAGAAAGCAGTGGAAAAAAGGAAAAACGGAAAGTCACGTATATCCGGCACTTTGGATGCTATGCAGTGGGGAGGAGCCAAAAGCCTATAAAAGGAGGGGGCAGAGAGGAGTCTCCTTTATTTGAATTTGGCCACTGATGCATGAGCACAGCCTGAAGAAGGCACAACACCGCCGAAAGCTAGCGCAAGCCATGCATCACTAATAAAAATGTTTTGTTTGTTATTTTAGTTTGTTATTTTAGTTTGTTATTTTTGGGGGAGGTTTATTTAAATTTTATTCATTTTCATGTTTACTTATGGCCTAAAAAACTAATTTGAAACCTAAAATTTGGAATTCATGAAAAACAACACGGAGACTGAAATTCATTGGAAAAATATAAATTTTATTAAAAGCACAATTAAAAACCAGTTGATTGAAAACTAAAAGCATAGTAAAAAATTTAAAAACCTGTAAGAAAAGCATATTAATGCAATTGGATTAAAAACAACAATAATAAAAATACGGTACTTACCTGGAAGCCTAAATAAGGAAGGTACTTACCTGATTCGGAACCGGAGAGTAACGGACACGGAAGACGGAGTGGCAGACGTAGTGGGTCTTGGGAAGGGACAGTAAAGTATGGCCCGTGCACTGCTCCCGCCCTCCTCGTGCAGGGGGGAGCTTCATTTTCCCTAACCCTTACCAGCCAGTGCCTGCTGTGTACCCGCTGGTTCACCAGATTGACCAAGGCCTACTGCCAAAGCCGCTTACGGGCCCTGTTTGGTTGCCCCCCACCCTCAATTACCTCTGACCCCAAATCTGGACCCAAAATTTAACCCCTATGCCAATTCGGCCCTAATTAAACTATCCCCACCCCAGGATCCTATCCTAACCCTAACCAGCCACAATCCTGGCCCTAATCCTAGCCCCATCCATGGTGCAGCCCTAACCTTAACCTCAATGAACAGAACCCCAAGTAAAATTAAGGCCAAGACACAAAGAAATAAACACAAATGACGGCCATGTAGGAAATTAGGAAAGGAGGGTATGTAAACCAAAGGAAAGGAAGCAGGAATTAGGAGTAAAAGGAAACAGAAGGCAAAGCAAGGGTAGGAAAGGAGAAAGGAAGGGAAATGGATAGTGTTAAGCAAAAGAAAGCAGTGGAAAAAAGGAAAAACGGAAAGTCACGTATATCCGGCACTTTGGATGCTATGCAGTGGGGAGGAGCCAAAAGCCTATAAAAGGAGGGGGCAGAGAGGAGTCTCCTTTATTTGAATTTGGCCACTGATGCATGAGCACAGCCTGAAGAAGGCACAACACCGCCGAAAGCTAGCGCAAGCCATGCATCACTAATAAAAATGTTTTGTTTGTTATTTTAGTTTGTTATTTTAGTTTGTTATTTTTGGGGGAGGTTTATTTAAATTTTATTCATTTTCATGTTTACTTATGGCCTAAAAAACTAATTTGAAACCTAAAATTTGGAATTCATGAAAAACAACACGGAGACTGAAATTCATTGGAAAAATATAAATTTTATTAAAAGCACAATTAAAAACCAGTTGATTGAAAACTAAAAGCATAGTAAAAAATTTAAAAACCTGTAAGAAAAGCATATTAATGCAATTGGATTAAAAACAACAATAATAAAAATACGGTACTTACCTGGAAGCCTAAATAAGGAAGGTACTTACCTGATTCGGAACCGGAGAGTAACGGACACGGAAGACGGAGTGGCAGACGTAGTGGGTCTTGGGAAGGGACAGTAAAGTATGGCCCGTGCACTGCTCCCGCCCTCCTCGTGCAGGGGGGAGCTTCATTTTCCCTAACCCCCCCTAACCCTACCCCCTAACCCTAACCCTAACCCTAACCCTAACCCTAACCTCAGTGACCCCCAGAATAATTGACCCCCTGCCCTAAGCCTAACCATTTGCCAATCTGATTGGACACGAGTTTGAAACCCCACTGGTGGGGTCCTGGACGCCTGAGAAGGGAGCAGGTATGGTCTGTGCATTGGAGCGCGGCCCCCTTCGGGGACCGTGCTCCCAACTTTGATTTCCCCTAACCCCCTAACCCTAACCCTAACCCCTAATCCTAACCTATCCCCCCTCCCTCCCCCCCACCCCCCAGAAAAACAGAAAAAAAGCCTAAAAAATGGAAAAGCAGAAAAACAGAAAAAGAAGCCTAAATAGAGTGGTTACTAAAGATGGGGGTGCCAGAAATATAAAGATGAAAAAGAGTGGACTAAGGAATAGGGGGTGCCATGAATAAAAACAAGAGAACAAAGAGGAAAAATGGAAATAGATGACAAGAGAGTCACAAAGGGTACACAGAGAAGAAAAATAGAGAAAAACTAAGAAAAAAGTACAGAGAAAGCTAAGAAGAAAGCACATAAAAGAAAAGCTCCCCAAGTAGGGTTGAGACAAACAGAAAAATAGAACTCCCCAAGCAGGGTTGAGAAAAACAGAAAAAAGCACAGAAAAAGCTAAGAAAATGCAGAAAAAAACCTAAGTAAGAAGAAACAGAGAAATAGAAGACAAGAAAGTCACAAAGAAAACCTAAGTGAAGGGAAACATATAAATAGAGGACAAGACAGTCCCTACATCATTGAGCCCAGCCTGATGAAGGCGAAACAACGCCGAAACGTCGCGACGGGCTCAATCATAAACAGCTAGCAACTATAACCCAAGATGGGTAATTTTTTGATCAGGGGGCATCAATGCCCACTCCAGTCGAGTGAGAGTGCACCAACAGGGGACCAGCAATTGCTGGGACCCTGTTTCCTTTTCCACACCCTAACCAGCCAGGTCCCGGTGGAGTGGGTGATGCCCCTGCCCATATCTCCTACCCTAATCCTAACCTATCCCCCCTCCCTCCCCCCCACCCCCCAGAAAAACAGAAAAAAAGCCTAAAAAATGGAAAAGCAGAAAAACAGAAAAAGAAGCCTAAATAGAGTGGTTACTAAAGATGGGGGTGCCAGAAATATAAAGATGAAAAAGAGTGGACTAAGGAATAGGGGGTGCCATGAATAAAAACAAGAGAACAAAGAGGAAAAATGGAAATAGATGACAAGAGAGTCACAAAGGGTACACAGAGAAGAAAAATAGAGAAAAACTAAGAAAAAAGTACAGAGAAAGCTAAGAAGAAAGCACATAAAAGAAAAGCTCCCCAAGTAGGGTTGAGACAAACAGAAAAATAGAACTCCCCAAGCAGGGTTGAGAAAAACAGAAAAAAGCACAGAAAAAGCTAAGAAAATGCAGAAAAAAACCTAAGTAAGAAGAAACAGAGAAATAGAAGACAAGAAAGTCACAAAGAAAACCTAAGTGAAGGGAAACATATAAATAGAGGACAAGACAGTCCCTACATCATTGAGCCCAGCCTGATGAAGGCGAAACAACGCCGAAACGTCGCGACGGGCTCAATCATAAACAGCTAGCAACTATAACCCAAGATGGGTAATTTTTTGATCAGGGGGCATCAATGCCCACTCCAGTCGAGTGAGAGTGCACCAACAGGGGACCAGCAATTGCTGGGACCCTGTTTCCTTTTCCACACCCTAACCAGCCAGGTCCCGGTGGAGTGGGTGATGCCCCTGCCCATATCTCCTACCCTAATCCTAACCTATCCCCCCTCCCTCCCCCCCACCCCCCAGAAAAACAGAAAAAAAGCCTAAAAAATGGAAAAGCAGAAAAACAGAAAAAGAAGCCTAAATAGAGTGGTTACTAAAGATGGGGGTGCCAGAAATATAAAGATGAAAAAGAGTGGACTAAGGAATAGGGGGTGCCATGAATAAAAACAAGAGAACAAAGAGGAAAAATGGAAATAGATGACAAGAGAGTCACAAAGGGTACACAGAGAAGAAAAATAGAGAAAAACTAAGAAAAAAGTACAGAGAAAGCTAAGAAGAAAGCACATAAAAGAAAAGCTCCCCAAGTAGGGTTGAGACAAACAGAAAAATAGAACTCCCCAAGCAGGGTTGAGAAAAACAGAAAAAAGCACAGAAAAAGCTAAGAAAATGCAGAAAAAAACCTAAGTAAGAAGAAACAGAGAAATAGAAGACAAGAAAGTCACAAAGAAAACCTAAGTGAAGGGAAACATATAAATAGAGGACAAGACAGTCCCTACATCATTGAGCCCAGCCTGATGAAGGCGAAACAACGCCGAAACGTCGCGACGGGCTCAATCATAAACAGCTAGCAACTATAACCCAAGATGGGTAATTTTTTGATCAGGGGGCATCAATGCCCACTCCAGTCGAGTGAGAGTGCACCAACAGGGGACCAGCAATTGCTGGGACCCTGTTTCCTTTTCCACACCCTACCCTAAACCAGTAGAGTAGCATAATTGGGAGAAAACAGGCCAGATTTTGGCTTAAAATCTTACAACTTGACCTCCCACTTGTCCCCATCCTGAGAAGAAGCTCAAAGGACAGTTAATCTCTTGATGAAGACCAACAGAACATTGTGGACCTGAAGAATTAACAGCAGGCAAAAGACAGTGCAACTGAACCACAAATAGGGTTAGGGTTAGGGGGTTAGGGTTTCAAACAGCCGGTCTCTGCATTAAATGGGTCGACGAGGAACGTAATCTGTGGCCTTTTCGATTGTAGATCATGGAACCGGGTCACGAAGCTTTCGTGCAAGTTTTCAATCAGCGTTGCATATCTGGCTCTTTGCTTACTCAGGGCAGCCCTGGCGACTTGCCTGCTGGCTTTTAGCAGAGTGGGAAAATGCGTTAAATCTCCCTTTTGAATATGTGTCTTGAACAGCTTCAGTTTGTTGACAAACGCAAACACACTTTGCACCAGCTCAGGCAGCATTTTTAACTTACCCTGCAGGGTCAGGTTCAGTCTGTCCAAGTGACACAGCATGTCGACCAAAACGGCCAGATCCATAATCCACTTGAGGTCCGAGAGCTCGGGATAGTCCTTGTCCTTCTTTTCCATAAACAGTTTCACGGCATCCAAAAGCTCAAAGAAGCGAGAGAGTACCTGGCCTTTTGACAGCCACCTCACAGTGCAGTGCAGCGGCAGGTCACCTGGAAGTCCTTGGTCCAGCTCAGCGATGAGATTCTTGAATTGCCTGTGGTTAAGCACATGTGTGCGGATATAGTTGACGATTTCCATCACAGGCTTCATGACGTTATCTAAATTCAATGATTTAGACACGAGTTGCTCCATGTGGATGATGCAGTGGAAATTCCAAAAGTCAGGAATAGTTTGGTCAGCTTTGCACAGCCCCACAAGCCCATTCACAGATCCCATCATGGCTGGTGCTCCATCCGTGGCTATTGCAGTTCATTTCGTTATGGGCAGATTTGCTTTTTCAAATGCATCCATCATGGTTTCTTTCACATCTGTGCCACGGGTTCTGTCTTTTAATGGCACAATATCCAGGAGTTCTTTGATCACACAATCGTTTGACACAGACTGTGCAAATATTGCCCACTGAGGCTTGTCTTGTATATCACATCTCTCATCCAATGCGACACTAAAATACTCACATGCTTGAAGGTCAGAGTGCAACTATGATTCAATAGCCGTGTTAATGTCCGATATTCTGTGTTCAACAGTGTGGCGGGACAGTTGGACATCTGATACCATGCGTTTTAATTTGTTGTTTTCAGGAGACAAGATTTCAACAACGTCACTGAGGCATTTTTTAACGAACTCCCCTTCATTGTATGGCTTTTTAGCCCGTGCAATGTTCCAAGCCAGCTGATAGGATGCGAGCGTTATGGTCTCTGACCGCTTCGTAAATTTTTGGAAAAACTGTATCTGCTTTTCTGCCTGACTTTTCAAAGTGGCCAACTCGTGCTTGCGAAGTTCAGTCGCTTTTGGAAATTCCTGGTCGATGTTAGCATGGAGTGAGCTGAAGTGGCGCTGAAGATTTGAAGCTTTGAAATGCGCTAATGATGTCTGACATATAAGGCAGAATGGCTTGCCATTGCGTTCAACAAAAAAATATAAACTCTCCCACTCTGTTAAAAACGTCCTGTGTTCATCTTCATATTTTCTTTTTGCTGTACATTTTTTTCCTGCCATTTTAAGGGCGAACTTGCTCCTACTGGGAAACTTTGTGGTATTTTCATCTCACACACATGCGCATTTGATGAAAATACCGTATTGAACTCAAGCGAAGCGAACGCGCACATTTTAAAACAACAACATAAAAAAACCCTAAAACACAAACACAAACTTTGATATGAACATACGAGCCGCGTGAAACCAGACAAAGAGCAGTGGGTTGGCCACCCCTATACTAGGATGACCATATTTTGATTTCCAAAAAAGAGGACACTTGGCTCAGTCATGAAGAACTTGCTTAAAGAAACATATTTAAATGATGCCTTCTGTGTGCGGATAATGAATTGTGAAATAAAATATGTCATATAGGCTTTTACAAGTCAACAAGTGCAAAAAATGACTTAAAAGCCTCTGCAATTAAATAATGGTACAGAAATAATGCCTCATCTGCATAAGAAAAATTACCAGTACTGGGTCGGTACAAGGGAAATTTCTTTTGCAGTTTTTCTGAAAAGATGCACTTGTGCTTTGGGATCTTTTAAACATCATTAGGCGCGTTGCTGCGCATTGTCTGTCTAGTCTGTGAGCGCAGAACAAGCACTCACAAACCAGCAGTTTGGGGATGACGCCACACATATGGGTAATCTGTCAGACTGTAGGAAAACCCAGACATTTTTATCAATCCCGAAAATCCCCCGGACGCCCCGGACAGAACGTTAAAAGTGGACATGTCTGGGGAAAAGAGGACGGTTGGTCACCCTACCATATACAGAGATGTCCAGAAAGGTGCATAAGAAGAAACATGAGCCGATATCAGACCTAAGGCCACCCTCAATTGTTTCAAACAATCCAGTTAACATTCTGTTTCTGTGGCCAGGAATAAAAGTGCTTCCTGCCTGTTTGTTTGTCTGGGTCTCCTGAGTGAGCAAAGAGATACTGTAGCAATTTTAACCTTCAACTGCTTAATAACTTTAAGGAAATGCACTTTAAGCACATTTGTATTCTCTCTCAAAAATAACCTCAATACTACTTGGCATTAACTGCTCATCTAGCTTAAAAGCAAGGGAAACGACATTGGTACTTAGTGCTGTTAGTGTTCAATGCTAACAAGAGCAGTTAAGGCGGCTAATGGCCCCCAAATAGCTCAGAGGCACAGTACTAGATTTTCTAACAAAGCTCTCCTTACAAACATAAGAGTTATGCTTGGGAGCTGTGAACATGAAGCGTGAGCCAGAGTGGGAGTCGGGGAGGGTCGTGGTTCAAGGGCGAGTAGTAGTAGTAGATGTGTGGAATAACTAGAACACAGGAAAGAACAAGGTAAGTATAAACAAGTATTTGAACTCACTATGGAGCAAGATGGCCAAGCACTAGTGTGGGTTAGCAGACGATCTAGCAAAAACTAGTAACGTGCGCTGGTTTTAAATACAACTGGCTGGAATCACCACCAGATGTGAACAAGAAGTGAGATGATGAGGGCTCGGCCCAGAGGTGGCGACCACAGCAAAGTGAAAAAACACTGCCACTCACCCCGACCATGACAATTAAAATATTAAAATGTCTCAATTGCTTAACTGCCATTGACTGCACCTGCGTTAGAGGGGAAGCCTAAGTTACCATGGTTATTAGAAGTGTATTTCTGAAAATGTTGGACTGTTCCTTTATCACTGTCTAACAGTATGTGTGTGAGAGCCATGTAATGTCCATGTGTGCATGCTGACTGTGCTGCTCTGACCCCCCTCCTCCTTTCAGGGTGGAGCCTGCTGGAGTCAGATGGTTGAGACCAGGTCTGAGGAAGTGTAAGTGTGTTTTTAATGGGATTCATGAAAACAAAGCAGCACACATTCAACCATCTTCATCATGTCAGGAGTCATCATCAAAGTGTCAATCAATGAACAGATGATGGATCAATAACTGCAGCTAGATTGTGTTTGTTCTCTCCATCAGATTCCTGTCAACTCACAATCGACACAAACACAGTGCACACAAAGCTCCAACTGTCTGACAACAACAGGAAGGTGACATACATGAAGGAGGTTCAGTCATATCCTGATCATCCAGACAGATTTGATCGTCCTCAGCTGCTGTGTGGAAATGGTCTGACTGGTCGCTGTTACTGGGAGGTCGAATGGAGAGGAAGTGTTTGGATATCAGTGAGTTACAGAAGCATCGAAAGGAAAGGATACGGTGAAGATTGTTTGTTTGGATTCAATGATCAGTCCTGGAGTCTGTACTGTACTGATGATGGTCCTCGTTCTGTCTGTCACAATAAGACATCATCACCCATCTCCTCCTCCTCCTCCTCCTCTGTCTCTAACAGAGCAGCAGTGTATGTGGACTGTCCTGCTGGCACTCTGTCCTTCTACAGAGTCTCCTCTGACACTCTGATCCACCTCCACACCTTCAACACCACATTCACTCAAACTCTTTATCCTGGGTTTAGACTCTGGTCTCCTGGTGCCTCAGTGTCCCTGTGCTGAGTGGAGTGTAAAGAGTGTCTCCTGTTAGAGAAACACTCTGACTGTTGAACAGATAGTTCAGTCTGTACATGTCTGTCTCTTTCACTCACAAACACGTTTTCAGATTCATGGATTCAATCAGTTGATGTTTGAAACTCTTCTAAATGATTCCTTGTAAACTTCTTCCTCTTCTGTCCTTTAAAGATGGAAGCTCCCATTATTCCAGGATCCACATGTTGTTTTTCTGTCTTTTTTCCACTCAGCTTCACAGTGAATCTCAGTATGTTGTGTTTCTCTGAAGCTCCTCTGCATTTTCAACAAGTCTGAGCTCATTAAAATTAATCCAAATGTTTGATTTCTCTTTCTTAATGGGATGTTTCCATCATGGCTGAATAAGTAGACATCCACTAGTATTCAGTGTATAAAATATTAAAAACACTCAACATCTCATGTTTCTGTCATTCTATAAAAAAACAGCTGCTTTTAAAACTGATCCAATCACAGAAACATGAACTTCCATATTGATCAGATCAATACGTACAGCTGTGATGTCACTAACATCTCTGTTGGGTCCAAACATGCGACACTGCTGCAATTAGACCATGAGAGACTGCAAACAGAACACAAGAGCCACTTGTATGTTTTTACTTGCAAGGGGAGACTGTGCTCAGAGAGCTAACAAAAGCACCCCTGTAGCCAACACTCCAAACTTCAGTCTCCTCTCACGGTCTTTTATTCAACTCAGTTACACAACCCCCCACCATAAACCCCTGTGGCGTGCCATAAAAACTAAGGCACTGTGTGTGTGCATGCATATGTGTGTGTGTATGTCTTTGTATACATGACTTTCTGCCACACAATATATTCTTACAACTGTTTAACCACATTTCCTAGTTATCCAAAGGTCATCTCTCCACACCCTTATATGGCTTAACTTTAATGGTTCACCATATACAAGCATAGGGGAGCCCCTAAATGGCCGGGGGGGGGGGGATGAACGTCCTTCACAAGATAAGGAAACCAGGATCTCATATGGAATGTGCCTGTAGTTAAACATTATGGCCTCCCCACCATTCAACAGGCAAGGAGAACAAAAGAATATCTAAACATGCTGTTTAAGGAAAGGTTTGCAAACTGAAGAGCAACAATGACTAAGTGAAGAAATGGCACATTTTTGCTAAATATGCAGAAATAAATGCACACCCATACAATTTATGGTCAACTGAGCTGCCTTGTATGTACTAGTGATGGGATTTCTGGCTCTTTTTGGAGAACTGGCTCTTTCGGCTCCGAACTCTTGGCTCTGAGAGCCATTTCGTTCGTGAGCAGCTCTTCTGCTAAGTTCTCAGAAGTGTGTCTGTCGCTGAACTCAAAACAATCCGGAAGACAGGATACCATTTTATAATTTTCAATAAAGTGACACGTAACACGTAAATGAAAATCGTTTTTGTTTTTTTAACATATATTTCTAGTTAGAGAAATTTAAGAGGCTTATCCCTCAAAACTGTAAATACAAAAAAGTTGCACAAAATAGTTTCCCACCACAGGAAATGTATTGTGAGTGTCTTCATAGTCTTATTTTTGAAATACACCAATTTTTATATACTGCAGGAAAAACGAAAATAAATATTATAATGCAAATTTGCAAAAAAAAGCAGCATATGCATCAAAATAAACTATTTGCAGCAGTGCAATTTGAGTCCTAAGCATCCCAGAAACGACACAGAAAGTCATAAAGTCAAACATAACTTTTAAAAACACCAGTATAGGCTTACAAGGCCCTGATGGTAAAAAAAAACTACACAGCAAAAATGACGTCACTTCCAGTTTTGGGCAGGTCATGGCGGACATATGGTAGTTTGCGCTGATGGATGTAGGAAGTGTTACGAACAGCTGATCGGATCGGCAAAGCGTGTTTCTGGAATATTATGTTTTTGTTGCTGCAAGTGCTTTTTATGCAATATTTGCAAAGCTATATGTGGAAGGAAACCGTGACCTAGGGCAAGCTGATGGCATAAGATGTAAGTACAACTCCTCCGGATTCATATGCAAAAAGAATTATTGCGCTGGCTTACGTGTTTGCAGTGCTACCGGGATTTAAAAATAATTACGCAAAACGGAGCGTGCCCGCTCCGACCGGCTTTAAAGGGTTAAGGTGTGTCATGTGACATGTTCAGTATTGTCACACGTGTGTAGATTGTCCCTGATATCATAACTGCTCAAACACTGACCACCACAGTGACAGGAAGTGTTTTTAAATGATGAAACATGTCAGTGATGCTGATAGTGTGTTCATCACAGACGCTCAGGAATCAAAGTGAAAGCAGAGAAACTGGAATGAATCAGGTGTTGTAGAAGATGGAGAAACAGGGTGGAGAGAGGATGCTGCTCCTTCTTTGAGATCAAACATGTCGTGTTGTTCACGTGCTGTCAGCGTGACGCAAAGAAACCATGGAAACAAAGTGTGAGTGAGATCAGTCCAAAGTAACAGAGTGAAGAGCAGCAGATGAAGCACAGAGGACACAAAAAGGAAGGAAAGAAGGAAACAAGGTCCATCTGTGTCCTTTCAAACAAACAAGCATCAACGTCCAGGACTGACACATGACTCCACTGAGAAACTGAGCGCTCCACCATCCGCTCCAAATACACTCACTCCAAACAGGCCATCTTTGATATTCAGTCTATGCTGTGGGCTCCTGCAGCCTCTCCTTCAAAGCTCTGAGGCTTTCTGTCTGCACTGACTTCCTGCTTCTTCAAACCTGTCCTCAGGTGTTCCAGCTTTGCTCCCACATGCTGCTCACAATTGGATCATGACTTTCATTCTCCGAGCAGATGCTGGAGCAGATCTAGGCTGCACAGACTCTTCAGGTGGATGCTTCTCAAAGTAAAGCATTGCTCAGTTTGGATCACAGTTCAGTTACTAATCTGAGAAATTCTGGTTGTGGCCGAGTGCCACAGTTTCATCATCACTTTGTAAAGAGGGAACTTCATCTGACACATTTTCACAGCTTTGAAGTGGAAATGATGCTTTGGAGGAAACACAGGATGGATTTGCCTCTACAAAAGAAACAGCAGCAGACTGAGGATCATGTTAGAGGAAAAAGAAGGTGAAAAAAGGAGATTTCATGTGATTTCCATGCGTTGCTGCTCTGGACGGTGAAGCCCTGCAGAAGCTGCTGTGCTTCTGATACTGAGAAGGTTTCTGTTTTGAGAAATCTGAAGTCTTAAAATAGTCCTTGGTGTCAATTCAATGATTCAAGCTGCAGTTGGTTGTCATCTTCATTAAAACATAACTATTTGTATTTTCTGTAAATGTCTTTTTAATGTAAATGCTTTATTCCACACAGACAGGGAGTTGCTATCAGGCTGTCCAAGCAAATCCACGTCTGTAACAGAGTCCAACAGTCTGCAGTGGCCACCACAGTCCACCGTCGTCACATCACAATTTCCACATATCTGTGACGTCTCCTTGCCCTTGTACTCATGCCTTGATGAACAAGTAGGTAGAGTTCAAATGTGGTTTTTCAGTGAGTTTATAAGTACAATTTACTGCTGCTGTTTGTGTTTTGTCAGGTTTGTTTCATGAACATTTCTCAGACAGAAGAAGGTGATATTCAAACTGAGCTGAAAAGCAGAGCTGTCGATGCCTTACATTTGAAGAGCAGAGCAGCTGAAGAAAAGCTGTGACTCCACCGTGAGATGGACACTGTGATTCATCACCTCCACCAGCAACACCTGCATTCATCAATAGATGACACTCAGGACTCAGGTTCCACAGCTGTTCCTGTTCACAGCTGCATCCAGTTAGAGAGGAAACTGTATAATGCAATGACGATGTTCCAGCGTCATGTTGTTGCTCCTCCTCCACATGCTTACCTGCCACAGTTTAACTCCGCCTTTCAGACAGTCATGTCACCTGATCTGCATGTTTTGCTGTACGATGACGTCATCTTGGCATTGACGAGGAGGGCGAGAAAAACTAGTTTAGTCCTGCAGATGGCGATCTTGCACCGTGTTCAGAGAGCCGACACTTTGATGATGCTGCTCTACTCAACTTACTTTTAGCCTGGGTTGGACTCTATATGAGCAGCTTCCACTCTGGTTTCACTGTTAAACACACTTGTTGGATTTCACTTGGAAATGTTGAAAAATATGTTATTACAAAATTATTTGTTGGTACATTTTTTACGGTTAAATTTCTTGTTTGATTTGAGGAATGAACTGTTAAGGTGGAAAAAATGAATCAGGTTGAAATAGTGGTGCTTTAAATCAGTGCAGATGTATAAAGTAATTTAAATGTTGATAATGGTTGTAGTGGGCTTGTAATGTAAATGTGGTCTGATTAAATGTGACATTAATGCTGACGATGCATAAACCTGATAAAACAGTTATATTAGTGGGTCTGTGTGATCAGCATCAGTGGGTTAAGGTGAAGCCTTGACTAGTAGAACGTCATGTTGGTGTATGACAACACATGAGCCAACATCAGACTCCGAGCGCTACAATGCTAAAGATCAGAAGATCCAGTGTGACATCAAGCGTTACCTGGCAACAGAAGCCCTCATCTGACTTTATTGGAGGATATTTACACCAGCAACACTGTTTAGTTTGATATGACGGATTAACCCTTTAAGACCTACCATAGAACCAAGTCCGCCAGAGCTTATATTATATTTTTACATGTTGTAGAGCCATTTTTGGGAGCATTTCAAGTTGCTATACATCAATACAACCATTACAGCCTAAATTTTAATAATATGCATGCATTAAGTGCATAGTAATTACATAAATTGCAAAAAAGTGCAATAAACTACCAAAAAATTGAAAATCGTTTTTGTTTTTTAACATATATTTCTAGTTAGAGAAATTTAAGAGGCTTATCCCTCAAAACTGTAAATACAAAAAAGTTGCACAAAATAGTTTCCCACCACAGGAAATGTATTGTGAGTGTCTTCATAGTTTTGTTTTTGAAATACACCAATTTTTATACACTGCAGGAAAAACAAAAATAAATATTAAGTTCAAGGTTCAAGGTTCTTTATTTGTCACATGCATAGTTATACAAGTATAACACACAGTGAAATGTAGCCTGACACGCTCCTCGACATGTGCAAAAATTGGGGGGGGGGGGGGGGGTGTAGAGGAAGAACATTATATATATATATATATATATATATATATATATATATATACATACATACATATAGTATATACACTGGGTGAATGTGCAGTAGTAGCAGCAAGCAGGTGAAGCAGGTGAATTCTGTACATTAATATGAATAGACATCCGGGTCCTTCAGTATCTGCGCTGCTCTAGTCCGGCATCTCCTGGTGTAGGTGTCCTGAAGCGGGGGGAGAGCAATCCTGCAGCAGCGTTCTGCTGTACGGATCACTCTCTGGAGAGCTTTTTGGTCCTTCACACAGCTGTTCCCGAACCACGATGTCATGTTCTGTGTGAGGATGCTCTCCACAGCGCCTGTATAGAAAATCCTGAGGATCTTTGGAGAGACCCTGAACTTCCTCAGTTGTCGTAGGTGATACAGGCGCTGCCTAGCCTTTTGGGTCTGGACCTGAATGTGGGCAGCCCATGTCAGGTCTGAGGAGATGTGGACACCAAGATACTTGAAGGACTGCACCCTCTCCACTGGAGCTCCATTGATGATAATGGGCTTGTAGTCTCTGTGCTGACCCCTTCTGAAGTCCACCACCAGCTCCTTGGTCTTGCTGACGTTCAGCTGGAGGTGGTTGTCCTGGCACCACGATGCCAGATTCTTCACTTCTTCCATGTAGGCCACCTCATCGTTGTTGGAGATGGCACCCAACACCACTGTGTCGTCAGCAAACTTCACAATGGTGTTGGAGCCATGGGTGGCCACACAGTCTGAAGTGTAGAGGGAGTAGAGCAGTGGCGAGAGGACACATCCCTGAGGTGCTCCTGTGTTGATGGTGATGCTGTTGGAGAAGCACCTGCCCACCCTCACCACCTGAGTTCTGCCAGTGAGGAAGTCCAACACCCATGCACACAGACGGCTGTTAAGTCCCAGATCCCTCAGCTTTGTGAACAGTCTGCAGGGCACTATTGTGTTAAACGCTGAACTGTAATCAACAAACAGCATTCGCACATAGTTACCCTGTTTCTTGTCCACGTGGCTGAGAGTGGTGTGCAGGACGTGGGCGATGGCATCCTCTGTGGATCTGTTGGATCTGTAGGCGAACTGCAGCGGATCTGTGGTGTCTGGGATGGAGGAGGAGATGATGTTCTTCAGCAGCCTCTCAAACACCTTCATTACTACCGAGGTCAGTGCAACTGGCCGGTAATCGTTCAGGGATGAGGGTTTGCTGTTCTTGGGCACAGGGATGATGGTGGATCTTTTGAAGCATGTGGGGACCACAGACTTCGCCAGAGACTCGTTGAAGATGTAAGTGAACACACCTGCTAGCTGGTCAGCACAGCAGCGCAGCAGACGGCCGGTGATGCCGTCTGGCCCCGCCGCTTTCCTTGTGTTCACTCTCCTCAGTGCCGCTCGGACGTCATGCTCCGCGATGCTGGTCACCGGTCTCTCGCTGATGACGTTACTGTCCTCGGTAGTCAAGCGGTAGATAGCATTAGCCGCCTGGCTAACCTCGAAACGGGCGTAGAACCGATTCAGCTCGTTGGTGAATGCAGAGTCGGCGTTGATCGGCGCAGTGTCCCTGGCTTTGTAGTCCGTAATGGTGCGTAGTCTGTGCCACATACTCCGTGTGTCGCCCTGGTGGAAGCGCGACTCCACACGTTCCCGGTACCGGCGTTTGGCATCTCTCACCGCGCGCCGCACGCCGTATGAGGCCGCTTTGTAGGCGCTCATATCGCCAGTGGCGAGACCCGCGTTGTAGGAGGCGGTCCTGGCGTTTACAGCAGTGCGGATCGATCTGTCCATCCACGGTTTCTGGTTTGGGAATGTGGTGACTCTCGCAGTGGGGATAATCTCCTCCGCTAGCATATTGACGAAGCATACTGCTACTTCCGTAAACTCGTTGATGTCGATATTATAATGCAAATTTGCAAAAAAACAGCATATGCATCAAAATAAACTATTTCCAGCAGTGCAATTTGAGTCCTAAGCATCCCAGAAACGACACAGAAAGTCATAAAGTCAAAGATAACTTTTAAAAATACCAGTATAGACCCTGAGGCCCTGATGGTAAAAAACTACATTTCTGTGAAAATGACGTCACTTCCGGTTTCGGGCAGGTAATGGCGGACATGCGATAGTTCATGCTGATGGACGTAGGAAGTGTTATGAACAGCTGATCGGATCAGCAAAGCGTGTTTCTGGAATTTTTGTTGCTGCAAGTGCTTTTTATGCAGTTTTTGCGAAGCTATATGTGGAAGGAAACCGTGACCGAGGACAAGCTGATGGCATAAGATGTAAGTACAACTCCTCCGGTTTCATATGCAAAAAAAATTATTGCGCTAGCTCACATGGTTGCAATGCTACCAGGATTTAAAAATAGTTACGCAAAACGGAGCGTGCCCGCTCTGACCGGTTTTAAAGGGTTAACAACATGCTGTGGATAATCAGTGAGCAGATATTTGATCACCTTATTTATAACTATACTAGAAACAAAAACAACTGTGTTGGTGATTCATGCAAACTTGCATATCAGCCTTTGAAGGTTTTGTAGTATTGAGAACAAAGAGGTTGTGTTAGGGCTGAAAACCCCGACTTGTTCTCCTCTGCAGGTCATCAAATGCACCACAGAAGTTTGTATTTGCACAAGCCTGTATATGTTTGATGGCTTTATTATTCTCTGTTCAAAGACAGTAAATGTGGAAAATGTCTCATGTGGTATCAGCTTCATTTAAAATGACTGCAAACATTTAGAGAACATGTGCTGCTGTTTGTCCTACATTTCAACACTGAATGAACCCTGAAAACGTGATGGCAGCTGGCAGATTGGAGTCCACATGAAATATCGGCTGTATGAAGACTGGAAATATAGGTGATACAAATATGCAGCCAAATATTTGTGGACATGGATAAACTCTCTGATCGAAAAAGCAGGAAGTGACACAGCTAGAAAATGAAAGTGTGTAACAGCTGAAGTCAAATGTAACGCAGAGTTGAATCTGCACTTGGATCATCTGTGAAAGGTCCACATGTAGGGATCACATGAGTCCTGATGTTTGTCAGTGCAGCTTGATAACTCCATCTACTGTGGGCTACATATACTGGGCTGGTAGCTCCACAGTGTTGGAAAGAAACTATTAAATGTGCAAATTTAAAATCAGAGGCTCTTCTAACACTGGAGCCATGTTGAGTTTAGATCACAGCCGACCACCGGCAGTGGAAAGAAGCCCACTGACAGCCAGCAGGTCTAAACAGGAACGCACCCATTTGTATGCGTGGCAATGATGTGGCTGCAGCTGACACAGGATTGGTTCAAACTAAACGTCAGACGCATTTCACAGAGTTCACAAATAAACTCACGTTTTTATCTTTGAAGATCATCATAAAGTAGAATTGATGGTCCAGTAGAAACAGCAGGAGGTTTGAGCCCTTCTGATGCAGCAGAAACAGGATTTGGAGGAAGATGTTAATAGATTAGAAAGAATTGTATCAATGCAAGTCTTTCTAGATAGACAGATTTTTAATAATCCCTCAGGCAGGTTCCTCTGGGACAGTCACAGATAGAGACACCAATTCTGACGTCCTTTGAAAGCCTGACTTTGAATTTTCATCACTCGTCATGCACACAGATGTTAATTCTACATATTCCTGGTACTGAACTCTAAATCAATATGAAGAAAATGCTCCTACTGATCTGCATATATGTTGATATCAAATCCTTTTGCAGCACATGGATAAATCTCTATAAATCTTTCAGTCTGATCAGAATGGGCACAGTGTTGTTATTGCAGCTCCCTGATGTTTGAAAAGCTAAATGTCCATTTTAAAGTGGTCGTGTGTAGGATTGTGTTTCCTCCTTTGTGCAGTTCTTACAGTAAACATGCTTGAATGTTTCCTGTTCCCCTGATGCTTCTTCCTGTTGGATAAAGTTGGTTTGAATAACATGTTCTTATAGGTTCTTATAGAACTTCAAACTGTGATCCACTTACAAAACTGTCTCATTTTATTGGAACGATCCACATTTGCATCCATTCACGGTACATTTGACATCTGAACACGTTTGTACACATGATGAAAGGACAGATGGTGTTTGTGTGTCCTTCTTAAACTTAGTGTGGATGTTTCATCATGTAGAACGACTTAGAACAAAGTCTTTGGGAACATTTGGAGAACACGTTTAGAATCAGAATCAGAATCAGAATACTTTATTGATCCCTGGGGGAAATTATTTAGGAAAGTAACATCCTGGTAGAACATTTTCTTAAAGCAAAGCAGAGCTGCAACATGACTGTGAGGATTCAGAAGAATAAAGTCAGAATACTTTATTATTATGAAGACTAAAGTGCACCTTAATGCTGCCGATGAACACACATGTTCTTTGTGAAAGCATGTGTGAGCACAGCTGACATGCACCACACTGACCCCACTCGCCCCATTTCTTCATCCACTTCTTGCTCTTGTGCTTGAAATGAGACGCAGCAAAAGTCAGAGGCTCTAAAATCCACAAAAAGGGGGCTCGTTAGATCAGGATACTGGATGTGATCCATATAAACATGGATAATACACCACTTTATTTGAAGACATCTGTAGCACTGCCTCAGTTCTGGATGTTTCCACAGACTCCTCTGTGCACCTAAAGAAAAGGTCAAAGGTCAGCAGCACATGTAGTTGGGACAATTCTTCATTTACAAACAACAGTCGCACAAACTCTACAATGATTTTCCTCCAATGACGACTTTTCACTTGCAGAAATGGTCCTGTGTGATTTCCAGGCTGTGATATAAAAACTAGTTCCTAATGGCAGCGACTCACTCAGTAAACATGTGTTTCCTTCACCAACCTCACACACAGATCCAATAAGATCAGGAAGTGGGCAGTATAGTACAATATGTGTTATTTTGTGCTGTACTGCCCAAACTAAAGATCTGCTGAAGTGTTGGAAATGATCCAGATGTTTATTTTGGACGATACAGCAGAAGATCAGACATGAAAGTGGAGATAACACAGAAGACCTGCAGCAAAGGGTCAGAGGTCAGACTGGGCCACTGGATTCAACAATGAGCCAATGATCATCAAGCAGTGACTAAAGCAGAGCCCTGACGTTCTGACATTCATCACACAGTCAGAACAAATGTCTGCTGATGACTTCATCTCATGAAACGACTGATAGATGTCAGTTCATTGATCAGCTGAGCTGCTGCTGCTGATCTTCATCGTCACAGAAACATTCAGCTTGTTTCAATCAGTAAATAACTCCCACTACTCTCAGTTTGAACTGTTCCCACTCAAAATGCTGTGAGAACAATGATCATTGTAGAACTTCACAAACATCACATGTTGTTTTCCACATGTAAGATCAGCAAACATACAGAAACTTCCTGTTGCCACACGCGGCCTCTAAAATCTCTTCCACGCTTTCTGTCTGAAGTCCACTCTCTGTGTCGGATCCACAGGAAACAACAAGATCTTATTAACATGGTTCTCAATGTGTCTCCTTACAAAAAGTGCAACCAATGAACAAATGTGTGTATTTGTGGAGGCCGAACAAAAGCATGACACATTTCTCTGTTTCTATAAACTGGAGTCAAACACAAACATGAAGAGTTTCACTGACAGACTCCAAAATGCCCCCACAGTGGATCAAAGGGAAATCCTACAGTGTGGCCAGAGACTCTTAATGGCTCCAACATCAACACATCCACAATGTTGGATCCAGTTCTGCCTCACAGAGTTACTAAGACACACCCTCTGCAGCATCACAACAGCTCCACCTGCTTCACCTGCCTCCTCAGCATCTGTACACCTGAAGAGAAAAGAAAGGCTCCAACAGCTCAAATCTACAAAGGATTCATGAAGTTTCATCCAACAATAACATGTTTGCCTTCCACAGTGTGCTGTTAGACACCACTGTACCTCTGCCATTTCAAAAAGAGCAGCTTGGGAACATTTTGGCTCCAAACACTTTGTGTTTAAGTTCTTTGTTTTCTTTGTGAAGCCGACAACATCTGGAGCTTTGTGACTCATAGAAACATCATTTTGTTCTTTAGATGACAGCAGATTGGGACTGAATAATCAATCACTATCAAACCAATAAAGACAAACATGCTGATTTTACAGGAACTTTGTTGGAGAAGCTGCAAAGACATGAAACTGGTGGAGATCCCAAACCAGTTGATAGTGCTGGTTATTCCAAATAAAGCTGTTTCCCTTTGAGATGAAATGACTTTGTGTCCTGATATATAATAAAGATGTTGTTGTTTTTGAGCCCCTGTATTAAAAGTAGCTTAAAGTCAGCTTGAGTTTGATATCTTTATGTCAAAGCTGCTCATGATGTTGAGCTGCTGATGGAATAAAAACAATATAAAAGCATGTAGTCCAGACTTAAATGTAGCCTGTTGTTAGCTGAGGTCCACACACAGTGTTTGACAGTGTAAAGTGTGTGAAAGGGCTGCTGGTGGAGCTCACTAGGATGAGCAGGTGACCACGAGGTGGAGAGCAGCTGGCCTGGCTTTGACCCGGGCCACGCCCCCTTTCTCTCTGCTTTGCTGTCACTTATCTTCACTGCTCTGTCCAATAAAGCTGAAAAAGGCCCCGAATCAAAGAAATCTGCTGCAGCCTCTGAAATGTCTTCTGTTTCCTTCCCGACAGCTTTTTCACCGTCAGCCCATCAGACAGTCCAGCAGCATTTATGATGATGTCATGATGTTGAAGAGGCTGCTATGGTGGCCTCCCATGACCCCCAGCCTCATCACAGCTGAGATGCAGACATTTGAAAACATTCAGCAGACAACTGAATAACAGTCCAACACAACAGTCTGTGTGCACACACACACTGACCTTTCATATAGTCAAAGGAGTCAATCAAACACAGCTGGTTGAGTCATTTCTTGTGTGAGTCTAAACACAGCACATACAGAGAAATGTAGACAGGATGTGCAGCCAGTGCAGTAAATGGTCTCAACATCAGCTCTTTAGAAAATGATCCTGATGAACATGAAACTAACATCCAATGAGAAACACAGCTTCCTTGTTTCATGTCCAATAACAATAAATGAAGAGCTAATAAAGAGCTATTCTATTGTAAAATGCTGAGATGATTATTAGACAGAACCCAGCGGCTCACCAAAAGCCTGCATTGAAAATCTATATGAAAGTAATCTATGCTCATATATGGCAAAATCCTTTAACTGTCACTGTGTTTTTCATCTGTGCTCTTGTTGGTTGGACAAGTTTGTAAATGACAAAGAGCTCAGTGGACTTTGCATCAGCTGTGATTGTTTCACTGTCATCAATGATGGAAAGTGTTATAAATGACTTGTTGGCCTCTGATCTGTCACAAACAGCTGAAACGTGTCTCTCATGAGTCACATGAAGGTTTTTGACAGAAAGGACAAAAAGTAGCTGCAGTCAGTTTGTGTCATTTTTATATTTATTCATCTGGGAGAAAAATCTGAGGGACATTAAAATGTGTTTTCAACAGAGACAAGAACATGAATATAACAGAACAGGTAAATGAACATGTTTCAAGTAAACAGCTGGACTGATCAGGTCCAAACACAGAGTGATAAACTTGTCAAACAGCTGTCATATCTTTATATAGAAGCTCTTTATAAATGCTGCTCACTGCAGTCTGTTTACTAATAATGTCAAAGTGTTAGAAACACAGAAACATCAGAATGGTCTTTGTTCACAGAAACCTGTCTGGGATCCTTTGTTGTTCTTTTGATGCAGAGTTACATTATAAATATAAAGAGTTATTTCAGAGTCTCATCAGTTTTCCTGCATGTCTTTATTTAACACATCAGCAGGGCTGAAGCTCTCATGTTAAACACACACTGATCTATGGACACGTTCATGTATTTCTAACAGAACCAGGCTGTTATCAGCCTGCACTAACATTATGTCACACACACTGAATGTAACAGTGACAGTTTACATCATCACACAGTCAGCTGTGATTGTTTCACTGTCATCAAACGAGTCAACAGGAAGTAGAATCAATAGAAACCAATAATTTACTGACAGCATGTCTGATGGAAATAAGTGCAGATTATGTATGAAGTATAACTGCACACAGTAACTGTGTTACAATAAGGACTTAACAGCGCCCTCTGCTGGAGTGTTTCACACTGAGAGCAGCTTTCCTCTGAATTCAGTGAGGTTATGACTGAAATTATTGGTGTAGTCGGTTTTATAAAGACCAGACCAGTAAAAACAAGAGTGTCTCTGCTGTCTGTGAGGAGATGGAGCCGAACATCAAGCTGTGCTGTTTCACAGTGAAGCCAGGCGGCTGTCACCAGGAAAAGTCTTGTCCTGAGTTTTTGAGCTCAGAGAGCAGATCAGATGTTTTTGGAGCAGGAGCATAAGTATGAAGTCACAGGGTTAGTGATGAGAGCTTCCTGGCAAAACTGGCCTACCTGAGTGACATATTTGGAAATGAAGTAAATCTACAGCTTCAAGGGAAAGATAAAAACCTCCCTCAGGTCACAAGATCAGCTCTGTCACTGGAAAGCTTGCAGTGTGGGGCAGGAGACTCGATGAAGGAGACACAGATTCATTGGAGAACCTGCATGAATTTGTTGACACTACTGACGATGATGCTGCCTCAGTGACTCCATATGTCAAGCAGCATATTTCATCACTGATGGGATACTTTTAAAAGGACTTCCATGAAAACAGTTCCCAGCATGACCAGCTCCAACTGGTTTCAGCTTTGCAGAGCAGAACCAGTTCATTGACGTCTGACTCCACACTGAGACTGCAGTTCACATCACAGACACTGAGTGGATTCTGGCTGAGTGTAGAGAAGCAGTATCCACTCTGAGGGCAGCAGGCTCTGGGCGTTCTTCTTCCTTTAGTCTCATCTTTGTGAGGCTTCTCTGCTGCTGCTGCAGACCAAGTCCAGGTCCCAGCTAAACACTGAGCAGGAGCTGAGAGCTGCAGGATCCTGCTTCACAGCTGCTTTGAAAAGCTGTGCACTGCAAAACGTGCTCGTCGGAGCCATTAATGCTGACTTTGTTATTTTGATCAAAGAAAGAAATCAGCACAAACTGTTTGATTCATTTTTGTTTTGTAGGTTAAAGTGTTTCATATATTGTGCTCCTGAGTTAATGTTGCTGATCAGTTTGAATTCATTTTGATTGTTTATGGAGTTTATTTCATTTTATTTTTCAGTATCAAACGGTTCAAATGTTTATAGTTTTATTAAGGATTGAATTTGTTTTTTATTGAAGGTAAATTGTTGCACTTTACTTTGTTTCCATCTAAAATTGTTACATTGTTTCTCTTCCAAACTAAAAAGTGTTTCTGCTGCAGCTTCCTTTCACTCTTTATCATTTTCCAGTCAGTGAAAGTCTTTTTGTGTCCTCCTAAAATCCACCATGCTCACAGTGAACACTCGTATGCTGTTGTGCTGTCACAGACTGTTATCAGCCGTGTAGCCGCTCATACCTCATTTATTCTTCTTGTTCTACCGTCAGACCCAGGCGCACAGCTTTGGTTGAAGTTCTTATGTTTGATTTCATAACAGCTCTTCAGATTTCCACTCTTTATAACTTTATAAGTATTTTTGACAAAGCCATCTTCTTTTACTCATCCACTCAGCAAGCTCCCAAGATAGTAACCTATCAACCCGCACACCCACATAGCTTGTTCTTCTTTGTCGTTTTATTGGCAGTTGGTGGTGCATTACCGCCAACAGCTGGCTGGGAGAGTGGACCAGCATGATGCTAACCTGCATAGCTGCGTGTCGCACCAGTTCAAAGGTCAGCCACGGCAGCCGGCAGGAAGAAAATATCCAACTACGCGGTAAATGAGAAACTGCTTTGTGATCCGGACAAAATCCTCTTCGGGTCTGGATTTGGACCAGAGTCCAGGAGTTGGGGACCCCTGTTATAGTACCATATCACCCTATTAGAGCACTTCGCTCTCGCTCTGCAGGCCTACTTGTTGTTCCTAGAGTATTTAACCCTTGGATGCACACCCTACAAATACCTACACTCTTCCACGAGTGGAGTCAAAAATGACCCCAAATAGAAACAATGCATTTTGCTATAAACTCGGTTGTTATTCTTCAAAATCTTTAAAACGAAGAGTTGTAATATTTTCATATTTGAGGTATTTCTCATAAAACATGATTGTGACATGAGGCCCTTTGCATTTTTATTTATTTTTTCATTAATTTTAAGTTTTTGTATCACTTGTATCACTTTTGTATGCTTGCTCGGCTTAATACTGCAGAAGCTGGGTCTTCCCTCTGAAAGGCACAAGTTGTTCATCCACTGTAACACAATCACTGTGGATGAATTTCTGCCTGCAATTGACCAGGAACAGGCCCCACATGTAGCAGAAAGCTGCCATGTGGCTTGTTTTCAGTCGGTAGGCTCTGGTCCTCTTGTCCTCAAAGTGCAAGAAACGGCGAATATCTTTAAATCTTTGAATTGACATAGTGGCCTTGTACAATGGGTTATGCAGAGGACTCCCAAAAAACACACCGACTGGTACATCCCAGTTCTTCTCACTTCCTGCAAGAATGGTCAATCAAATGAAGGCCAGGAGCTTATGTTTGATTACATTTTTCCACTCTTTCCCCTGTCTGTGGCTACTCTTTGTGCCTCCATGTTTGTGTATGACAGCACCTCTTCTATTAAATTATCAGACATGAACATCTTCCATGCATTTACTGGGGAGAAAGTACTAAACCCAGGTGCAAGCCCTGGCCGACTAATTCAGAATATTGTGGCTAGAGCAGTAAGAGGGGCTTATTCTGTTAGACTAAATATTTATTTCCTCTTCAGAGGACTCCTCTGTATCTGACTGGCCTTGTTCAGTGGGGGGGTGGGGGGGGGGGTGGGGGGGGGGAGGGAGGCAATAGTCTGGGTCCTCTATATCTTAGATGTCAGATTCTGAGTCAATGCCTCCAATGGGCTCTTCATCCCATCCGTCCTGGATCATTTGTAGGGCCACAGGGATCTAGCTGGCCTCATAGCAGCCGTGTTACTTTAGATAACAAAAGCGGAGCACAGCAAACACCGGAGCCCAAGAAAACAGCCCAAACACAGGGCAGTTCAGGGGGCCGACTATGCGGACGGCAACGGCGGCGGGGAAACAGTTCAGGGGGCCGACCGTGTGGAAGGCAATGGCGGCGGCGAAGGAGACGACGGAGCAGTTCAGGGGGCCGGCCGCGCGGAAGGCAGTGGCGGCGGCGAAGGAGACGGAGCAGTTCAGGGGGCCGGCCGCGCGGAAGGCAGCGGCGGCTCTTAAGTGTCAGGCGTACTGGCCGAGGCTCAGTGGGCACAGGACCAGGCGAGGCAGGACCAGACGGGGATGAAGGCTGTTAAGAAATCAGTTTTACCCCGGTTCTTTTATTCCTCGAGCATCCAGAGATGGCACCGGACTCAGTAGTCATTTTCACAAAATCTTTATTCATCTTTATTCATCTTCATTTAAGCATGCACTTCTAGAAGGGAAGACGAGGCCGGTGTCCCTCTCCAAAATCTTCACTCCTTTGTCTGTGAAACACAGTTTTATAGGGGCGACCCCATCATAAAACCCCCTACGGTGTGCTGCAAACTCTGTGTCTGTGTCTATGTGCACGAGCACATGAATGCCTACATGTGCGCGTTCCCGCGTGTCTATGTGAGTGCTCATGAGTGAGTGTGCGTGTGGATGTGTGTGCGTGACAGTTAAAACACTGTGGGTGTAGGTAACTCCCTAGAGGTCATAAAACCCATCTCCCTTCCAGACCACAGTTATCAAGTTACAAACCTTGAGACCCCCACCCTAAAACATCCTCTGGGGAATTTCCACTCAGTGGGGGAGAGACCTCCTACAATCTACTCCTAAGTTCACGACACAGTCAGCCTTTATTACTTTAAGGGCAGTGTCTCTACAATAGTTCTACATTATATTTTAACACATTTCTAAACTCTAAAATCAGCTAAACATTCTACAAATCCCCCTTTTTATCTGCCCTATGGAAGATAAAACTAAACTAAATCTCTCACCATAATGTTTTCATACTGTGACTCCCCATTTCCCAAAAGTGGCATCATGGTGTCTGCCTTTGTATCAGATTCTCCCACAGCATGATTGATGAGTCTTACGAACAAGGCTCTGATACAAGGTACACAACAACACCCACATGTCACTAATACTGCAATAAAACAGACAAAGAAACCATAATTAAAATGGGCTCAGGAGAAAGCCACTTATCTGGGACAATTAGAAAATGAGAGTCCCTGCCTAAAAAGGATTCAGCGAAGTAATCCAATCTAAAGTTCTTCTTTTTTCTTTTTGAAATGACGTCATTTTGCTGAAAGTGGAAACTAAATGCGACGATGGTTTCCACTATCAGCAAAGAAAGAAAGAAAGAATGAATGAATGAATGAATGGAAATAAAATAAAAACAAACTGACTGACTGGTAAAAGCTGACAAGACTTGACCACGACCTATGGTTAACCTCCACCTAGACAGGACAAAAGGGTGGATGAATTTATGTGTTTCCTTTTACAGGAGCAGAAAGATGACAGCAACATCTGAGGTTGCGTGATAATTTAACCTTTTAAATGCCATTTTCTGTGTCTGTGAATCTATCAGGGGTGTGTTATTCATGGGCTTGTGTTGCTCACAGAAGTTACTGTGAGAAAGTGTGTACACACCTGCGCAGCGCTAACATTTGCATTCTCTTTTCTACAGCATTACAGTTCTTCATGTGATTTCTAACAGAACAATTGGTGGATGTTTGTTTCTCTACTACAGGTTATGAGTTGGTGATGCTGTTACACTGTGTTGTTGGGAAAATGTGAAGGTTACTTTGACAATGTGAATAACATGTGAGAAATTTTCTGTGTTGAAAACTAGTGTCACTTCTTTCCACAGCTATGGATGGCTGACTTTATGGTGTTTTTATGGCACCTCTGGGATGTGGATGGCCGACGCCTGCCCACCAGGATAATCCATGTGTGTTGCTAATGTTTGTTTTCTTTAAGAGTGCATGTGGAGGATTCAGCAGAAGCAGACAAGTGACATGAGAAAAACAAATAAGAGATGCAGTTTTTATGGAATAGTTGAAGATGGGCCATTGAGCTCATAGTGATAAAATGGGTGGAGTGACATTGTTTAAGGAAAGTCGCAGATTAAATTGTGGAATAAATTGGGATGATTCATGATTTGGGACAAATTATGGTAATAATAGTGATTTAATGATTGGAGAAAACCTGCACATGATACTTGTCTGTTATGCTGAGTACTTTATCACTCTCATGATCTATAGTTGGTTGCAAATGTGAAGTTTGATTTAACAGTTTTGTCTTCCAGGTTACAGGCTCCAGGTGGAGCTGGGAGTTAAACAAGCTTAACATGTGACTGCTGATTAATGTTTTTACACAGGGTTACAGGTTGGAGTATGGCTGCTCCAAGTGGGAAACCCTGGAGATTGTTTTAGAGAGAATGTGCAACATTCTTGTACATGTCTCATTAGGGAGTTGACACATGGCGAAAGCCGTGTGGCGAGAGGAGTGTCATTTTTTCAATTTGTAGATGTCGTGAGGTGCCATGACAAGAAGGAGTGGCTGAGAGGATCGTCCACAAGATGGGAGCTGAGGCCAGGAGAGAGTCTTCAGGAGGATCGGAGATCATCTTCAGCACAGCAGACATCACACAGAGAGCTGTGCTACTGAGCTTCTAGGAGATCAAGAGGAGACTTCCCACAGCAAGATTTTAAATAAAATGAAAGATTCAATGTTGACGCTGAGGAAGACAACTAAGGTGTATGACGTGCTCTGCCTTAAATCTTCAGCAGCGTTGGAACATGAGAACCTGAGGGATGGAGAGAGCGTGCCAAGCTCCAAAAGTGACAGCGCAGAGGAAGTCCAGCGAGGGAATTGTGATTCTGTGTGAGGCACAAATACTAGGAGACTGGGAAATAGTTGACACCACTTTTCCCAAGGATGAAGATCACCTAAAGTGTGTCACTTTGCCATGCAGATTTGATGCTCTGCAGAGAAGCCTTCTGTGAGGGAGAGATGTAAACAGACGAGCCTTTTATCTACATTTAAATCATGTCAACTTCTTTAGGCTGGTTGAGGGGGAATTGGAGAGAAACGGTAGTGTTAGGTGTGACTGTTATCATTGTAACTGTGATTTTTCTTACAAGTGAATTGCCCAGAGACAGACCTGAATCCATTCCAGCGACTCCACCATCACAGGCCACGGTGAAGCGAACCAAACGTAGTGAAACAGGTAAATCAGATGAGTGTTTTGATTATTATGGCGGTATAGAGTTGGACTACGTTAAAGGGTCCACAATCTCGTATACATTTGATCTTTGTGCTGTCATTAAATGCAAGGGCTTGCTGAACAGTTGAGTCCAACGTCTTTAATGGCAGTACTAAATCGGATGGCGTTAGATATGTTGTTGGGAGAAAAAGGGGGCGTTTGCGCGATGTTTGGGGATATGTATTGTTAGATATTTTAGTATTATGGGAGCATGTACTGGGTATTTTTTTGATGATATTAGACAAGAATCAACAAGGCTCTTTATGTTAACCGTTATTTTCTCTTGCATTGTCAACTGTGAAAGTAGATACTAAGGTTGGAAGGAAAACACCAACAAATCACTCTTTTACTTATCACTCCCTTGCAGAAGATGTTTATGTAAAGACCATCTGGGTTGTGTCAGGAACTCAGGATGTAGGAGACCTCTGTATAAGATTTATAGGCCTTGAGAGTGCATCTTACTGCAATTGTAAAACAAAGGATTCCAACTGTCTAGTGTTGATACCGCTGATAACAACGAGACGGCCTACCTGAAGGAGATTAGGAATTAGATTAGGAATCTGGAGAACTGGTGCCAGAGAAACAACCTCCTTCTAAACGTCAGTAAGACAAAGGAGCTGATAGTGGACTTCAGCACTAAGCAGGAGAGGAACTACCAGACCCCCGTCATCAACGAGTGCCCAGTGGAGAGAGTGGACAGCTTCAAATACCTCGGAGTTCACATCACGCAGGACCTGTCATGGTCCTGTCACATCAACTCCGTGGTGAAAAAGGCCCGTCAGCGTCTCTACCACCTCAGACGCTTGAGAGACTTCCAACTGCCCTCCAAGGTGCTCAGGAACTTTTACTCGTGCACCATAGAGAGCATCCTGACGGGAAACATCTTAACCTGGTTCGGGAACAGCACCATGCAGGACAGACGAGCTCTACAGAGGGTTGTGCGATCAGCTGAGCGCACCATCCGCTCCGAGCTCCCTGACCTGCACTCAATCTACAGCAGGCGGTGCTGGACCAAGGCCAGGAAGATCGTGAAGAACCTCAGCCATCCCAACAACAGACTGTTCTCTCTGTTGAGGTCAGGAAAGCGATTCCGCTCCCTGAAGACCAACACAGAGAGACTGAGGAGGAGCTTCTTCCCGCAGGCGATACGGTCTCTCAATCACACCACCACACAGTACTGACCCACACATATGGTTCTTACACACACACTGGACATTCTGGACATTGTTTTCACTTCATCACTTAAATCACTGCTGCTGTTATTGTGTATATATTTATTTATACTTCTTGTGTATTTTGTTCATACATTCTTATATAGTTCTATATTGTGTATTTTGTTGTACAGTTATTTTATTTTCAATTTAATTTATATATTTTATCTTATTCTTTCCCAGTGTGTTGTACAGTTATTTCATTTTTAACCTTAATTTATATTCTATTCCTTCCTAGTTAAATTTACCCTTTTTAATTTTTCATATTTATTTCCTATCTTATTCATAGCCTTTTCCTTTTTTGTTTTCTTTAGGTCACGAGCAGTTGTCCAAGCATTTCACTACATATCGTACTGTGTATGACTGTGTACGTGACAAATAAAAATTTGAATTTGAATTTGAATTTAACGGACCTGTCAAAGGTATGTTGAGATACGATTGTAGAAGGCCTCTCTCAGAGCGGGGGGGGACCTTCCTTATATGGTTTTAACTTGAAACTTGTTGACACACGAACCTTTCTGCCTATAAATACCGCTGCACAAAGGAATAAAACTTTGAGTTGATTTTGGGAAACCAACCTGGACAGTCTCTGTATCACTTTGTTCTCCTAAACTGCTCCCGACGTCGTAACTAACCCGCTGACGGCATATCTGAGTGTTACTTGAGAATATATTGCTGAGTGTTATTTAAGAATAATTTTGAATCTTATAGGATAAAGACAAAACCACGCCCACGCCTCGGGGAAACCCGTTCCACGGACCAGACCGGGACGGAGTTTCTTTCATGTATTGTACTTTCATTCCAAATAACACAGTTCCTGACGGCTCTGTGACCCGAGTTCTGGAAGGCCTAAAGACGTTGTCCACCACAATGTAGGAGCATTCGGGATTAGATGAACCGCTGGGAGCGTATGGAACGCCAGGACTGCCATAATGAATTAATTAAATACACCATTAAATAATTAATTAAATGTGGCAATAATTAATTAAAATTGGAATTAATTAATTAAATAAATAGTTATGACACATGTAATTAATTAATTATTGACACATTTAATTAATTATTTATGTATTTCACATTTTAATTAATTATTGACACATTTAATTAATTAATTATTGACACATTTAATTAATTATTTATGTATTTCACATTTTAATTAACCCTAACGCTGTGACGAGGTCAACCGTGCATCAGCCTCTCCAGTGGTGCCAAAAAGTGCAACTAACGGATCAGGATCCATATGGTGTCCAACAATTAGGGATAAGGTTTGAAATATATATCTCCAGAATCCTTCGAGGCTAGGGCACTTCCAGAACATATGAATAAGGGAAGCCTCCGCACTCCCACACTTATCACAAGTGGGGTCAACGTTCGGATACATACGGGATAGTTTGACTTTGGAGAGATGGAACCTATGCACAACCTTAAATTGTAAAAGACAGTGGCGGGCACATAGGGACGTGGAATTAACTAATTTGAGTATTAAGTCCCATGTATCCATAGACAGGGACTGATTTAAATCTTGTTCCCAGGCCGTTTTAATCCGATCTGTCGAAGAACCGTTCATGCTCACCAGCCTGTCATAAATAAGAGAGATAAACCCTTTACGTGTTGGAACTAGGGTGAGGAGCATATCCCCTGGGCTTGCAGCTGGTGCTACCGGAAAGTTTGGAATCTGAGACTGGAGGAAATGTCTGGTCTGCAAATATCTGAAAAAATGTGTACGTGGGAGATCAAATTTTTTTTTCAGAAAGCTGGGCAAAAGATGCAAAGGTATTGTCAAAAAATAGATCATTGAAACATGTAATGCCCCTATCATGCCAATCTCGAAATATAGGATCAGATAATGATGGCTGAAAAAGGGGGTTAGAAAAAATTGGACTTAGAAGGGAGAAGCCTGTTAATCCAAAATGCTTCCTCATCTGAGCCCACACCCTCACCGTGTGCCAGACAACTGGGTTATCGATTGTCTTGTTTGGGGGAAGGGGGAGTGAAGATCCAATCAGGGCCAGGACAGAAGAGCCTGTGGGCGAGTTCAACTCCATGAGCACCCAGGATGGGCAATTACCCTTGTTGTGGAAGTAAAGCCAAGATATAATGTAGCGCATGTTTGCTGCCCAATAGTAATATCGAAAGTTAGGCAGCGCCAGGCCTCCACGACTCTTGGGTTTTTGGAGTTGAGCCTTGTTCAATCGAGGGCGTTTACCTCTCCATATATAAGATGAGATAATTGAGTCCAAGGAATCAAAGATGGATTTGGGGATAAATACTGGTAACAATTGGAAGAGATACAAAAATTTAGGAAGTATATTCATTTTGATTGAGTTGATTCTTCCCACCAAAGAGGTGGAGAGAGGGGACCACTGTGCCAGATGTTTTTTTGCATTATTTAACAGAGGAAGGAAGTTCGCTTTGAAGAGACACTTATGTGTCCTTGTAATAATTACACCTAGATATGTAAATTGATTTCCTGCTATTCTAAAGGGGAGGGTAGTATAGTCAAACACTGGTGCCCCTCCATCCACAGGAAACAGCTCACTTTTACATAGGTTGAGCTTGTATCCTGAAAACTGGCCAAATTGGCGAAGTATGGATAGCATTGCAGGTATAGATATTTTGGGGTTCGAGATAAAAATTAAAAGATCATTGGCATACAAGGATACTTTATGTTCAGCACCTTTCCTCCGGATCCCATTGATCTCCCCACAGCTGCGGAGTGCAATGGCGAGTGGCTCTATAGCCAGATTGAAAAGAAGAGGACTTAAGGGGCATCCCTGACGGGTTCCTCGTTGGAGGTTGAAAGGCCGCGACTGTATGGAATTAGTAAAAACTGAAGCGTTAGGGCACATATATAATAACCTTATCCATGAAATAAATTTCGATCCAAAATTGAATTTATCTAGGATCGTGAATAGATATTTCCACTCTACCCGATCAAATGCCTTCTCCGCATCTAGGGAGAGAATGCACTCAGGACTCTGACTGGAAGGGGTGTATAATACATCCAATAGTCGGCGGATATTGGAATAAGAGTAACGATTCTTAATGAAGCCTGTTTGATCTTCGGATATAACTGAGGGCAAAACATTTTCCAGCCTACGCGCCAAAACTTTGGCCAAAATTTTAGCATCGACATTTAATAGAGAAATTGGCCTAAAGGATGAGCATTCCACAGGATCCTTACCTTTCTTTGGGACAAGCGCAATACTTGCCTCGTAAAAGGATGGCGGAAGTTTACCACACTTCCATGAGTCGGAAAGGGTTAAATGTAGTTGAGGTAAAAGCAAGGGTGAGAATGCTTTGAAAAATTCTACAGGAAAGCCGTCAGGGCCAGGGGATTTCCCAGGCTGCAATGAGGAAATGGCTGCGCTCAGCTCCTCTGGCGTGATGGGTTCATCCAATCTGTTTTTACTATCGGAGGAAAGCATAGGTACATTCAAAGTCTTTAGAAAGTTATCCATTAAAGTGTGGGTACAAAACAGCAGGAGAGACGCAGGGAGACCGAGGGGAAACAACACAGACAAACCAGCAACTACTAAGACAGAAAACACAACTTAAATACACTCAGAGAACACAGTGAGATTACACACAGGTGGGAAACACAGCTGGGAGTGATTAACATGACGAGACTAGGGAGGCAAACTGAAAACACTCACATAAGACGCAGACCTTCACAATAAAACAGGAACTTACACATGAAAGGACACAAACTAAGAAACGCGGACTAGATACAGGAACACACGGGCAGAACAGAGTAAACACTAACCAGAGGAACAACAGAACCAAAATCGTGAAGAGAAAACACAAAACGCTGGGTCAAAAGGACCCAGGATCATGACAATTAGAATAGAAACGCCTCTGGCCTTAGCCTGAAAGGTGGAATGAAAGTGCTGCCCTGCCCATCGGGACATAAGACGAGAGTTATCCGAATCACGGAGATGTGTTTCTTGAAGAAAGACAACAGCTGCTTTAAACTGCTTTATGTGTGAGAGCACCTTCCGTCTTTTAACAGGGTGGTTCAAACCTTTGACATTCCAGCTTACAAAGTTCAAGCGACTACCCATAGTCCTGCACTGAAAATGTAAGAAAACAAGTGCAGCTGTAGCGTGTAGGCCGTCCAAGTACCTCCTCGCTTCATCGGCCGAATGAAGCCAGCGTCTTGCGCCGTCAGGAGACGTGATGCGAAGTCGTGCAGGATACAGCAGAGCGGGCTTGAGACCCCGTTTATACAGCTCGGACATCACTTCCCGATACTCCACTCGCTTGCTCAAAACTTCCGGGCAGTAATCCTCCACCACGCGAATCTGCCGACCATGGTATTCTAGTGTCCCTCCTCGCCGGGCCTCCCGGATAAGAAAGTCCTTTACCTGGTACCGATGAAGGCGTATAATTACGGGTCGCGGTCTCTGACCTGGGGCTGGCTTAGCGGCAGGTATACGGTGGGCCCTGTCGATCTCCGGGCGGGTCGGGAGCCTCTCCTTCCCGAAAATCTCGCAGAGCAAACCTGCAAAGAATTCTGTGGGATGTCCACCTTCAACGCCCTCCTCGAGTCCCAGGATACGCAGGTTCTGGCGCCTACTTCGGCTTTCTAGGTCCATAACTTTAGCCAGAAGTTTAGTGTTGGATTCGCTGAGATTGGAACAAACGTCCTCGAGATCTCTAACCCGCTGGCTTAAGTCGTCCGCTGCTAGCTCTTCCACCGCAGAGCGGACTTCGTCAAACTTCGACTCCAGTAGACTAAAAGATGTTTTGAAGTCGCTGGCCAATGCCTCCCTATGCTGCTCCAGAAGGGAGGAGATGGCCGCCATGTTCAGCTTAGGTGCGTCGTCCTCCTTTTCGAGGCCATGTTCTAACATGGCCTCGAGGAAAAACCAATTTCGGAAACCATAAAATAAAACGTACGCAGTTCAATAGCTTTGTTGTGAGTTGGCTGGTTTAGGAGTGGAAAAGGTAAAAAAGTTAGCGGAGCAGTCTTCTCCTCTACCTGCTACATCCCCCTAGCGACCGGAAGTCCTCCAGTTTCACTCATTTAAACTCTGGCTGCAGGATTCTGTTCACCCCTGCTATCATGTTCCCCAAAATAATACTAATTCAGTCGTCTATGTATCAGTTCTCAACCCACTCAATAAACCAGACAGGATGATGGTAACAGTATTGCCTACTTAAAATTGTGTTTGATCTTCATTACGTGTGTGACAGAGGATTTTTATGAAATACAATATAATCAAGTGTGTTTTATATTCAAGTGTTCATATATTTTCACATAAATAAAGTCTATTTGTTAACACAAACGCAATGTATTCTTTTTTAGTATCTGTGATGTCAGATAAGCATGATAAATAAAATTAAGTTGAGATAATGCCTGACCTCTCCTCCTGTAACTGAAAAGAGGAAGTACTATGTAATCAGTTTCTTACCCTATAAATAAAGGAACAAGGCATGCACTCGGTGTGTGTGTTTTTGCTGAGAGGCACACACCCATGCGCATGTCTTAAAACTCTCTGAATTGGTCTGCAGTGTCTTATTTCTCTTACTTGTGATAGAACAAATGTCTTCCCCTGACATTTAATTGGTCCTTCGAGCGCGGATAACTAACTGTTATTTTTAACGTCTAGTTTTCCACAGACGGTCTTCATCGATCCTGACGCCGTGTTGCCTGCGCTGGAAAAAACCTGTGCACAGTAAAGAAGAAAAACCGGGAACGTCAAAATTCGATCTCCGGTCAGCAAGGCCCCACGGCGCCAGGACCAGATGAGCCGAATTCAAAACGCAGCGCCACAGTAAGGTGAATATGAAACACTGCATTCCACCAAGCGCTAAAATACGTTGATATTGAGATTTTCCATCAAAATAGTGTGTAAACCTGGAAGCGCCGACAGATCTCAGTCCAAGAGCGAAATTCTCAGTCCATAAGGGGACTTGGAGAAATCGCTATTTAAAGTTCCGGTTGCTCTGGGAAGCAGCTGTAACGGAACGGGTTCCGGTTGCTCTGGGAAGCAGCTGAAACGGAACAGGTAGAGGGACTTGAGAGACAACAGGCAAGAGCGAAATTCTAGAAATCGCTGTTAAAAGTTCCGGTTGCTCTGGGAAGCAGCTGTAACGGAACAAGTTCCGGTCGCTCTGGGAGTGGCTGCAACGGAACAGGTAGAAGGTGTTGCATAATAATAAAACGGAAAGTCTCAATAAAAAACTGTAAAAACGCGCTCTAATTGTGTTAACTAAGAGGAGTGAGTTGTCATTTACGACCCAATACGCGGTCGAACCGCTCCTAAAGTTGTTTTCCTGTGTTTGACTAATGAACTGGTGAAAAAGGGAAAAGGTTGTGCTTCATCACATAAAATTAAGGCCGCCCTCGACACTAGGACGAGGGTAGAAGCCTGCTTTAATAACCACCCCTGATTCTCATACCAGAGACGGTCACACAGTTCTGTTTGTAGTAAAGATAAAATAAAATAAATCAAAATGGGAAATCAACAAGCAAAAGTAAAATTAACAGCAGATGAAGAGTGGTTAGAAAAAAACTGTTCAAATGCAGGAACAATCAGTGCAAAAAGGTGGAGAAATCCACATAAAATATATTGTCCAGCTTGGCAAGGCAAATGCACCCCTGACTCAATAAATGCTTTAAAAGCCGCTTTGCAAAAAGAGCTATATGTGGAAAAAAGTCAGAAGAAAAAAGCAGAACGTCTAGCAGAATGGCATCTTTTCAAAGTGATGATGACAGACGTAGAAGATGTGATGAATGACTAGTACGAGAGGAAGGAAGTGAAACAGATGAAGCGGAAGTTTACAATATAGAACAACTGCTGCTAGGGTCAGAAGCCAAACCAACAGTTGTAATATATGTGAACGGTGTGCCGTTAAAAATGTTTTGAGACACAGGAGCTTGTAAAACTGTTTTAACTGTAGAAGTCCCAAATGTAACATTCTCAAAAAAACCACTATAATTGTGAAATCAGCCTAAGGACATGTGACAAAACAGCATCTAACCGATCCCCTTTTTATGTCACATAGAGATAGTGGCCGTGGCTGCAAAAATCAGTGCATTTATGACCCATCATGCCCAGATTGTATGAAATAAATAAAAGGAAATCATTCATATGAAGACCTTTTCTATAAAAAAAGAGAGATGCATAAGGTAGATTAAGGCTGTGTCATTGTTCAGCCAAGGAAAAGTGTGTGAAAAGATAAATGTCTCGATCTTGGAAGTGGGTGAGACTGCAGCTCGCCCAAAGCCCTTGATGGATACAAAATAAAATATAATAATAAACTACTTGGTTCGACATGCAACAGAGAGAATGAATGTGACTGAAGGTTGGATCTGAGATGAGGCAAACAGAAGACCAGTCTAAAAGTAGGCACAAACCTGTTCAGAGAAAAAGCAAATTTGTACAGATTGGATGAACTATAAATTATCTGTTTGCTGAGTAAGATGATCCTAACTATTAAATTGGCTCAGTAGTAGTATAGTGATATACACTAATAAAATATTGTAATATACTATTGTCATTATATAGACAGAAAAAGATGATAATAATTAATAAAAATATAATATTAATATTGACAAGAAGTATCCTAGTCAGTATGATGTGAGATGGACAATTGTTATGAAGTAGTCTGCATCAAGCTTAAGGTTTGCTCAAACTCAGTATAATGAAATATGAGATGAAGAAAATAAAAGCAATATCTAAACCAATTAGGTGCATAGAGGCACTTAACCTGTTTAAAAACCTGTCATTTATCCTAGATAAATATTACTGAGATACAGAGCACATCTATAATAACAACTAATAAGCCAAACCCTGTAGATAATAACTAAACCTACAGGATTATGAAGCTGAATTAAATGTGTGGACACCGCTAAGTTGATGAGCATGTTACACATTTTCTTTTATTTTTTATTTTATTGGTTTTTTTAGAGCAGATGCTGCATGCTATTAAAAGCCAACACATGCAGCTGTCTGTGAGCTCAGTTTCCCCTCACACTTCTGCTTTGTTTCTGGCAGCATTTTTCTTTGTCTTTTTGTGTCCTGACTCATGTATGTTTTTGTTTTGTTTGATTATTTTGTTGGTTTGGAAACAAATTTGTGACAATACTTGTGGATTACGGTGACACATAGTGATTAGGCATATGATTTACAAATGCATATGATTTACAAATGCCCAGTTTTAGAACTGTGAGCTATGAGCAATGCAAAGTTTAGGAAAATATATATATATATATACAAAACAAAAAACTTCAAAGTTTGAAATATGTAAGATGTGTGAATTCTTTGAAAAACTAGAAGGTATCTAAAAATGCCTCAAGTGAAAATGAAATTCTCTAATGACACTCTGATAGTTAGGTCAGCATCAGGGCCAGAAGGCCTGTGAAACCACAATGTCCTTTGAGTGCAGAAGCAAAGGAAAGAATTAGGCCAGTAATAGCAGACATGCAGAAAGCAGGTATTCTCGTGAAAACTAATAAAGCCACGTGTAATACACCAATTTTTCCAGTAAAAAAGGCCAATACTGGAAAATATTGCCTAGTTCATGACCTAAGAGCAATAAATGAGGTAACAGAGCAAATACCTCCAGTGGTTGCAAATCCACACACCATTTTAAATCAAGTAACACCAAAAGAACAATAGTTCTCAGTGATAGACCTCTCAAATGCATTTTTCTCTGTTCCTTTACACCAAGATTCACAGAATCTATTTGGATTTACTTTTGATAATGAAAAATACACGTACACCAGGCTACCACAAGGATTTCAAAATAGCCCAACGCTGTATGCAGAAGCTTTAAAGAAATCAATGTCATCCTGCTCCCTCCCTGCTCCAGGAAAATTTCTGCTGTATGTAGATGACATATTGATTACAGGTCATACACAAGATGACTGTAAAGAAAACACAATGATGATTCTGCAACATCTGGCAGAACAAGGCCACAAGGTGTCACAACAAAAGTTACAATTGTGGAGCAACAAAGTGATCTACTTAGGACATGTACTAACAGGCCAAGGCCGCACCCTACTAGAGAGCAGAAAGACAGCAGTGCAAAATGCACCAAAACCGATAACTAAACAGCAAATGATGAGTTATTTAGGTCTGTGCAATTTCTGTAGGAGCTAGATCCCAGAGTATGCACTGCTGGCCCAGCCACTACAGGACTTAATTTATGGAAAAGACCTAGCATTAAAAGACAAAATACAATGGACTCCAGAAGCTGAAAAAGCTTTTACTGATTTAAAAATAGCATTGCAAACATGTACCGTTTTAGCATTACCAGACTATGAAAAACCTTTTATTCTCCATGTTGATGGAGTAGCAGGGTACATGAAGGCAGTGTTAACTCAAGCTTTTGGAGATAAACAACGTCCATTAGCTTTCTACTCATGCAAACTTGACCCTGTAGCTGCTGGATTACCTACCTGCGTACAGGCTTGCGCCGCAGCTGCAGAGGCAGTTAAAAAATGTGCAGACATTGTTCTGGGACACAAACTAATCATTAAAGTACCACACGCTGTTACCTCAATTTTGTTGCAAAGCAAACCTCTCATATTTAACACACGCGAGACAACTCTCTTATGTAGGTATTCTGCTCTCACAATCACACATAACAATAGAGAAGTGTGGCCAACTGAACCCCAGCACACTTCTCCCGACCCTTGAAGATGGAGAACAACATTGCTGTATTAAGAAATTAGAAGAGGAAACAAAACCTCGCACTGATATACATAGTACACCACAGGCTAGTTTCAGTAATGTTTTTGTAGACGGCTCCGCGACAAAAGACACTTTCGGTAAAAATTGTGTGGGTTACGCGGTCACAACTGTTGATAGAGTGGTAGAGGCGAAACCTCTCAGTTCCTCAAACTCTGCCCAGAGCGCGGAACTGACAGCGGTCATTAGAGCATGTACACTGTACAAAGGTCAAAAAGTTAATATATACACAGACAGCCAATATGTCTACTCAGCAGTTCACCATTTTGCAAAGATATGGCATAACAGAGGAATGAAAACATCCACAGGCAACCCAGTTCAACATGCACAACTTCTAAAAGAGTTATTAGAAGTGATAACGTTGCCAAAAGAGCTAGCGCTATGCAAATGTGCAGCTCATCAAAAGGATGACACAGAAATAACGAGAGGAAATAACTTTGCTGACAAAGCAGCCAAAGCAGCTGCAGAAAAACACATTGATGTCTTAACAACAAAAACCATAGATTTAATACCACTAGAAATACTAGCAGATGCACAGAAGACAGCATCACTAAGTGAACAAAAATCTTGGTTGAAAGATGGAGCAGAATTAAAAGATAATCTCATGATGTGCAATGGCAAACCAATACTTCCAAAATCTTTGCATAAAACCGCCGCTTTAGTGACTCATTCGCAAACTCACGTGTCAAAAGGTGGGATGATTCATATACTTAATAAACAATTCTACACAAAATTTTGAAAGATCAGCAAAAGAGGTGATATTGAATAATCAGCTGCCGAGTAATCTATCTCCAGTCTCTTGCAGGTTGAACCCCGGTGATTGGATTCTGATTAACCCTCCTGCCATCCTTTAAAAAACTCACACCCATCACCCTAGGGACCATTCTCAGCCACGCCATAAAAAGACCATATATCCATATTTTATTCCACTTTAAATTAGCCAACCTTGTAAAACTACTTCTCCCTGAAATATTCATGTAAAGTTTTAATTATATTTTCGTTGTTTTAACCCTTCAAATCCCAGTGTTATTACATGAGCGCCCTGTGTTATAAGCCCCAAAAACCAAAAAACGAAACTAAATATTTCCACAAAAAACCAGTTGAAGTAATATGTGATTGTCATTATAAGTAGGCCTTTAGATGGACCAAAGATTGGCACCAACATACATTTTGACCTGCCATTATTTTTTTTGCAATTTAAAAATTAAAACTTCAAGGCCCTGAGTCTTCATTGACATCCAAGAAAAGAAGAAAAAATAAAATCATATGATGATAATTTGGGGTTGAAAAATAGCGTTTATAATGGAAGTCAATGGGCAGAAAATGGTCCCCAGGGTGATGGGTGTGGGGATTTCTGCTGCTCAGCCATTTTAGGCTGATTTAAGGAATTCACACTGGAATATTAACATTGACAGGTAAAAACTATCCTGTGGCAAGTTTGGTTATATTCCACTGAACACAGTGGAAATGGCAGCCATTTAACACATAGCAGTGGCACAAAAAGGTCCCAAGAAGGCAGGAAGGTTAAAGTCCTCCAGCAAAAGAACTGGAGTGCTCCAAGGTGGGAGGGGCCCTTCCAGGTGTTGCTTACTACACCGACAGCTTGTAAAATAGCTGAACGACCTTCGTGGATCCATCAAAGCCACGTGAAGAAGGTGTTTGAACCACAATAAGACGCCAGCCCCCCGAGACACTTGGTACTCTGGGTGTGGAGGTGAAGGGCGAAAGGGTATATCCCGCCCTCATTCTCCTCGCATTCAGTCTACGTACCAGGAGTTTTCGGTGAGCCAGGTCATCCTGAAGAACAAACACCCACTGAAATAACCAGCCCCCCACCAAAGAGAAGAACCAATAACAACACCAGGGACGCCTGAAAAATCAACAAAGATAAAGGAAACCAGCCTGATGAATTCAGAAGGAGAAGAGTCACCAGCCCCAGCCCCAAAGCTGTTGTGCTTAGGTGCTTGTGATTTTGAACGGAAACGGCTCATCTGCCGCCTATTCTGTCTGATGGTCGTCATCTTGATGGTGATGCTCTTCTGGTTGATGTCCGGCGGAGCCCCCACGACAGAAATAACTATTCTCCCACCCAAAAGGTGGATCCATGACAATCTTCATCTTCCCGAAATGACACAAGACCACATCTACCCCTGGATGAACAATGCCTGGTACCGATACATATACAATAGAACAAAAGAAAGAGGCTGTTATGTCTGCTCTCACATGCCCAGCACCTCTGCCCACCCAACCATATATGGTCATATGGTGAAAAATCACTGGCAAAGCAAGTGTGCAGCAAGTTTCGCCAGCATTGGAAGACAACATGTTGAACTTACATACCTGACAACATACACTCATTAAACATGACAAATGCTTTGAATGTTCTGAAACAATTGAGAGACGCTCAGCAGCAGGACTACGTAGCCGATAGGCAAGGCTGGTGGGACTGGTTGCTGAGTGGCTCCTGGAAATCCTTACTGATTAAAGGCCTGTTGGCCCTCTTCAATGTGATGTTACTATTTTGCCTTTTCACTGCTTGTATTATCCCATGTCTGAGAAGCATGATGACAAACATGTTCAAGCGTATGTTAGGAAATTATGTCTTGATCCAGAGAAACATGGAAGATCCTTATCGCGAGTATGATATGCTGATCATGGAGGACAGAGTGGAAAATCCCTACTATGGTCTTAATGAAGCTGTTGTTTAGATACTTCACTGAATGACATACAAGTTGAAAATGTGACTAACAAGTGACTATGCATTGATTAAGCCTGTGAAAAATATTAACAACAGGAGGGAATGACAGAGGATTTTTATGAAATACAATATAATCAAGTGTGTTTTATATTCAAGTGTTCATATATTTTCACATAACCGAGTCTATTTGTTAACACAAACGCAATGTATTCTTTTTTAGTATCTGTGATGTCAGATAAGCATGATAAACTTCTGTATTCTTTACCCCAGTCTGAAAGGTCAATTAAGTTGAGATAATGCCTGATCTCTCCTCCTGTAACTGAAAAGAGGAAGTACTATGTAATCAGTTTCTTACCCTATAAATAAAGGAACAAGGCATGCACTCGGTGTGTGTGTTTTTGCTGAGAGGCACACACCCATGCGCATGTCTTAAAACTCTCTGAATTGGTCTGCAGTGTCTTATTTCTCTTACTTGTGATAGAACAAATGTTTTCCCCTGACAGTGTGTGTGTGTGTGTGTGTGTGTGTGTGTGTGTGTGTGTGTGTTAGTCGGGTTAATACATTTTCTGTTTTTATGTATCCTTTCATGTACCTTCCCCCTTTTTTCTGAAACAAAGCTCCGTTCACTCCAAATTTTGTTTCAGAAACATCTAAATGAAAAACTCTGTCATAGTCAGGCACAGCTAAACCCCAAATGCTTGCAGGTTACCATAGGCAACCACGCTGAGTATTGTTAACCCCTTCTACAAATACCCTCTTTTAATGAGTAACACTTTGTGTATGATTTTTGTTATCTCTGGTGCATATAATGTGCATGTGTGGTGTCACCTTTCCATTTTTCTAACAGTACACTTGCATACCTCAGTGCTTGTCTTCCCCCCCTTTTGTGGTGGTCTGGACACTGTGTCAATCCTCCACTTCCAGGCAGTCGCTTGTCTCCCTGGATTCCTTGACCCAATTTGATTCCCCACACTAAAACAGCCGCCTCAGCCCTCTTCTGCTCCTTTTCTTCTCTCCCACTTTTCAGTCCAATGGCAGTCAGTTTTCTTCAGTTTTGTCCCGTGTCTCTCTTTGTCCCACTGTCTCTTTCATTGCCATCTCACTCCAAACATGGCAAGTGTCAAACTCAGACAGTCTTCTCAAAAGTCCTTCACACACAGTGAGGTTGCAGCTTGCTGGAAACGCATCTCCATCCATCCAATCTAGATGGTGGTTCTTCTCTTTCTGATGCCGTTTGCCCACAGCGCTGCTGGACCTCTCTGCTCAGAACTCTGGTATTGTCTCTTGGACTCCTGTCCACTGTTGATGTTCATGCTCGTGCTTCTGAAACTGCACTCTGTGTCATCAGGGAGAGATTAGCTTCCTTGGAGCTTGCTTGTTCAGGATGAGGACAGGAAGCTGCAAAACGATTCAGCCAAAAGATTCTGGCTGTTTCTATTTTTTCTTTCTAATGATCTTAACCTTTTCTTCCGACTGCTGCCCGTGGAGAATTGATCCAGGTCCGTTCCCCACCTGTAAACGACAGACTGAGAGACTTTCATTATTCACTGTGACTGCATATGTTTTCATCACTCCTAAAGCAACACATCTCTGCTTATTTTGTTTTGAACTCTACTGACTTTAAACCCCAAAAATGAACTTTTATTTGTTCTTAACTGCAAACACAAAAATCTTCTTGATGTTGTTGTTAATTATTTTCATCCACAACACTCCAAATTATGTTTTCTTTTGTGTCCAGCAGGGGAAGAAGGTGACCTGTAGCGTCACTGCTTCCCCCAGTTTGAGACAATTTCCCACTCACACTTCCACACTTTTTATTTTCTTTGTTTTCATCATTTTCTTTTTTTTATTACCCCATTGTTTTACACCCACACATTAACCTGTTAACTCACTCCTTCAACCTCATTTTCCTTTCACCCCAACAGCTCTCATACAGTCAGCAATCAAATTCTCCATTCATCCTTGAGTACTTGATCACCTTTAAATGTCACTGTTAATTTTATCAATTTATTTATCATTAGTTTAACACCAATCCACTCTTTAATTTGCTTTATTTACTTTAGTTCATTTTCTCCTATTTGATCACTACGATTTCTTAACTATTTATTATTTCACAGAAAATCAACTAATGTACTTTGTCTCCCTCTTTGTCATCAAGGAATTCACACACAGTCACAGGTTGGTCACTCGCCCCCACCTTTTCTTTCTCTCTCACACACACGCACATTTTACTCTTCGTTCGTTCAATTCAATTCAATTCAATTCAATTTTATTTATATAGCGCCAAATCACAACATAAGTCGCCTCAAGGCGCTTCATAGATACAGAGAAAAACCCAACAATCATATGACCCCCTATGAGCAGCACTTTGGCAACAGTGGGAAGGAAAAACTCCCTTTTAACAGGAAGAAACCTCCAGCAGAACCAGGCTCAGGGAGGGGCGGGGCCATCTGCTGCGACCGGTTGGGGTGAGAGAAGGAAGACAGCATAAAGACATGCTGTGGAAGAGAGACAGAGGTTAATAACAGATATGATTCAATGCAGAGAGGTCTGTTAACACATAGTGAGTGAGAAAGGTGACTGGAAAGGAAAAACTCAAAGCATCATGGGAATCCCCCGGCAGCCTATGTCTATTGCAGCATAACTAAGGGAGGATTCAGGGTCACCTGGTCCAGCCCTAACTATATGCTTTAGCAAAAAGGAAAGTTTGAAGCCTAATCTTGAAAGTAGAGATAGTGTCTGTCTCCTGAATCCAAACTGGAAGCTGGTTCCACAGAAGAGGGGCCTGAAAACTGAAGGCTCTGCCTCCCATTCTACTTTTAAATACTCTAGGAACAACAAGTAGGCCTGCAGAGCGAGAGCGAAGCGCTCTAATAGGGTGATATGGTACTACAAGGTCATTAAGATAAGATGGGGCCTGATTATTTAAGACCTTGTATGTGAGGAGCAGGATTTTGAATCCTGGACTTAACAGGAAGCCAATGAAGGGAAGCCAAAACAGGAGAAATATGCTCTCTCTTTCTAGTCCCTGTCAGGACTCTTGCTGCAGCATTTTGGATCAGCTGAAGGCTTTTCAGGGAGTTTTTTGGACATCCTGATAATAATGAATTACAGTCGTCCAGCCTGGAAGTAATAAATGCATGAACTAGTTTTTCAGCGTCACTCTGAGACAGGATATTTCTAATTTTAGAGATGTTGCACAAATGGAAGAAAGCAGTCTTACATATTTGTTTAATATGTGCGTTGAAGGACATGTCCTGGTCAAAAATGACTCCTGTGTTCCACCTGTGAACCCGCCCCCTCGAGGCTGGCTCACACACACTTCATGCTTCTCGCAGTCCCATTCAAACTTTCTGTGAGACACTTCTGCTGATTCAGGACAACGCCCTAAGCGGCACACAGAGCGGGTGCCGTCCGCTCTTGTGCACCTCACAAATTATTCAAACTGCGCCACGGACTCGATACCGCGGTTTCTCTTCCCCTAAAAAAATATAAAACCAAATTAAACCCCCCAATTGACTTCAGTTTGCAACAACTCATGACACGGCCTCCTGCCGCGATTTCTGCACACCACAAACACACACTTTTAGACACGAATTCTTTTTGTTACTTTAATTGACTCCCGTACTTCAGACGAGACGCCGACTCTAACAGCGCTTTCACGCACACACGCAATCTACACACACTGCAGTCAGTGGGCTGAGCCAAGCAGTCGTACTCTCACTAAGAAGCAACTTGCCCCCACTCTCATGCATGTTATCAACCGCGACTAGGATCCAACACCTAGCTTTAGTTATTTAGGGCGCCCCTGGTGCCCAGGTCACCAACCTAGCTCCTGTCCCACAGGACCCAACGACCAACCCAGGTCACCAACCCGGCAAATCCTAAGGACGCATCCGACCAAGGGTGGAGTACAGATGGTACAGATTTGTACTTTATTTCAAATTGAACCTTTAAAGGGGCATTTCTAGACTTTTAAAGACCAGTATTGTACTTTTAAGGGAACATTTTAAAAAAATTTACCTATAGGTACAAAAATGTTCTTCTCTCGTACCTCTATTTCTGAGAGTGTATCATGTAACACTATAGATCAACTTAGCTCAGAATATATAAAGCATATAAACAGTTACAGCAACATGATGCAACAAACACAGCAGCTACTGATCCAAAATACTCAAAGCTTCATAGAACTGAAACCAACATTTATTTTAGCTCCATTCTGCTGCTGATACATACTTTAGGTTTCTGAACATTAAACTTGTTGCTGCCTTTCATAGTGTGTAACTTGAAGGCCCTGAGTACTTTCTCCCACACTGAAAACACTGGGATGATCACATTATTTGAACATTACCTAATAAGACTGATTCAGGACAGACAGTCATGTTAAACTTTCCTAGCAGTCCTTCACAAACAGGGAACAGTCTGTCTATTCTCTCCATCTGTCAGCTGCTGCTGGCTCTTCCTCCTCCTCTTCGTCACACACTGCTGAGTTTGTCCTGGTGGATCATCAGGGGTGCTGTTAAGGAAGAAACGCTTTTATGAGTTTTATGTTGCATTAAAGTATATGTTCATATTCTACTCTTAATAGGAAAAGAACAAAATGTACTACTCGCTCTGTCTCTAGAAACAGGAAGCTCACCCTGTGACATTTACCACAAGAGATTAACACACACACACACACACACACACACACACACACACACACACACACACACATGCAAAATTAAAGGAAACTGCTATGCTTGTTTCACCCTGCTATGAATAAAGACGATTGCTGTAGCTCGGTGTGAGTCCTCTCTGAGCCCTCACCTGTGCAGCACGTTAACCGTCTCCAAGTGTCTCAGTGTTGTTTATTCACCTAACTGTTTGATAACTGTAAATCTCTGACAGGTGCAAAGCCTCACAGATGATGTGCAGCAGTGGGTCCCTCAGTCTGTCCTCACTCTGGACACTTGCAGTCGTCACACATGGAAATCAAATGTGTGATAAGCTGCAGGATTCAAACACAAGTGTAACTTATAAACACATGTTCATACTTTTATTCCACAATCAGAGAGAAAGAAACAGAGAGAGAGTGCAGGACAGACAGACAGGGGACAGTCTCAGGTGTACACACTGCTACACAACAGCAGGATTTAGTGTTTGTGTTATTACGAGTGTAAACAAGAAGAGTTCCAGATGGTGCAGTGGACACATGTGTGACTGCTGTGATTAAAGCATCTTTCTTTCAGCTTAACGAGTGAACCGTCAGCTCGTTCAAACACACGTTAAAGTGCGTTTGGCTCGACACCACCGAACAGAGGCAGCAATATAACATAGCTCACATTAACAGTGCAGTGAATCCTGCTTGTGCCGTGATGTTCAGGACTGCAAACCGAGCAGCATCACTGACTTTCAGCTTGTTGTGTTTGTGAGAGCCTGATAAATAAGAAGAACAAAAACCAAGAAAAACAATAGTCAAAGAAAACCAAAAACACAAAGCATTGGGCCAGGACCCACTGCTGTGACATTTATATGTGATAAAAACATTAAAAATATGCTCAGATGTTGAAATCTTTCTACGTATACTGTAGGTTCAGCTCTCCAGCCTGGCATTTGGTTAAGCATGATTCAAACATTTTATTTTGTTTAACTGGTTTTAATTATAGTTACTTTTTGTGAACATTTGTTGCAGCATTTAAAAATACATCATTTATTTTCAAACTTTTATTTGATTTAGAGCATCATATTTGACCAACGTAAATGTTTTAATTTCATATAAAATAACTGAAACAGTGAACTAAATATCTGAAATCTTTCCTTCCTCAAAAGTTATAATCCTACTTAAGTTATAGTGCAAACGCTTAAGCAACAAATATACTTATAACAAAAGCTCTCAGATCCATCAAACCAAGTAGCAGAAAGAACAATAACTGAAGAGAAAACTTTAACCTTGTAGACTTCATTATGTTCCAGCTGCTCTACAGACGCTGTGACCTCGAACTTAAGCAGGTCGTAAAGTATGTGCAGCTCAATAACTTCATAATCAGACCCTGTGGTATTTAGGCAGCAGAACAACTAAGAATAACAACTACAAATAATGTTTTTAGGTTTCTGTTGTACTGCAAGGTTCTGTACAGGAGAACCAAACCAAGAGCAAATATTACGTCTCATTTACACCTGAGCACGAAGAGCCATCAACATTTAGCAAATTGAATCATCTTTGTTTAGATGCAAGAAGAATCATATAGAAATGAAAAAGTAGAAATAGAAATCCAGAGCAAAGATATCCTCTAATTCAGCGTAGCACATGTGCAGCTGCTGCGATTCACGTAAGCATTCGGCTCGTCGCTGTTGCAGATTTTTCTCTCGCTGTTCTGGCTCACAGCGCTGCAAACACAAAAATAAATATCCCCAAAGGTGTGAAAGGGAGCTAATTAGTAAGAGTATTGTTACTCTCCGCAGGAGTAGTCCAGCAGTAGAAATCAGTCCAATAACAAGGTGTGTAACATCTAGCAGGGTGACAGAAAAACCCAGGGTAACTTCTAAGGACCTCAACGTCTCTCTCACATTGTGTTTTTTAAACATGCTTCCATTTGTCACTTCAGTCTTTACTCTGAAATACAGGAAGAGAAATCATGGCTGAAACAATTTCTCATGAAACCAGGGGTGTGGTCCAACAGTCAGTTTGGTGAGGAAGGTTCCTAACTGAGAGAAGTGACCCAGAAGTATCTGTGTAGCAGCCACAATGAATCCAGATCATGAGCTTTATTAACTGATCAAAGTCTCTTCTTTCATCTTCTGTATCATTCAGTTTGCATTGGTAATGGCCATTATTGTAATGCTTTTTTAAGACGAGCAAAACTTTATTTCACTTTGGGTTAGCTGGGATAAGTGATGGATGGAGGGAATTTTACTTCAGCCACAGAAATCCTAAACAGGAAGGAGGAGCAGAGTTACAGTGGATCACTATCCAGCAGGGAAACAAGGTTTATTTCAATTTCTTGGCCATGAGTGAGATTTACTGAGTGGGCAAATTAGGGAGACGACACCATCAGATCCCGAGCCCTCCATGTGTTAATCAAGAGACGGCTGCTGTGCTACATCCATAAATAATGAATAAATTAGGAGCTAAAGCTGAAAGGACAGTTTATTTATACCATCTTCACGTGAACACATTCAAGAACATCACAGATGAAGAAACATTAAAAACTTCCACACTACATAAAGCAAGAAAAATAGTTTCTCTTTCAGGTGGTTTCAGAAAAACAGAAACATCAAACATCTCCAAGACTCTCTTTGAAAGAACTAAAAACCTTTGTTCTCATGGTCCAATCATGAGTGAACTCCCCGATGAAGCCTTGTGTGCTAAAACATGCCAGAGTTTTAAAGGTTAAACATGAGTTTCCAAAACGTTTTGCTGGAGAACAATGAACTATTTGACTGAGTTTCAATCATTTACAGACGAGCAAAACCAGGACAGAGAAAAAAGGACAAAACTGACTCAGTAAAACAACAGAAAAGAAGATCCCATGTAGATCTGTATTATGTAGAAGTTCAGCCCAGCAACCAGTTCAGTTCAACACAAGTTTAAATGATTCCATCTGAACTCTGTGGAGCCTGATCTCAAGCTTTTTGAGTCTGACACAGAAACCAGAGGATCTTTCTGTGTCTTCAGATTCACTGTGATCCAGTGATGGGAGTGATTTCAGCCCTGAGTGATCGCGCTGATGTTTGCACAGAGCAGACAATGAGGTGAATGTTTGGGCACATTGGTAACAGTGAAACAGTTTATTAGTAACGTGGGATCGTTTGTGTGCAGAGTATGAACTGAGATTCCTGAAGCTCTTGTCACACTGGTCACAGCTGTAGTTTCCTTCCATGTGTGCACGTTCATGAATGTTACGATGACCTGACTGTGAGAAGCTTCTCTCACAGTGTCTGCACTTGTGTGGTTTCTCTCCTGTGTGGACTCGTTTGTGTGATTTAAGGTCCCTTGCAGTGGTGAAGGATGACCCACACTGATCACAGAGGTGCTTTTTAACCGCACTCTGAATCAGTTCATGTTGTTTTAAATCACTTGGTGTGGTGAAGCTTCTCCCACATTCTTTGCAGTATTTCAGTTTGTCTCCAGTGTGTCTACGTTGATGTACTTTTAGGGTCTTTTGCTGACTGAAAGTTTTTCCACAGAGGTCACAATGAAAGTCTTTCCCACCACCACAGTGATGACAGGGTTGAGAACTGGATCCATCTGTGTCGCTCTGCTTCTAAACAAAGACACAAAGACAGTGTAAGTCAGTCCTTCAACATTAGTGCGCATGCGCCAACCAGCGTGCAGCCTGTTACAGTCGCTCCTGCTTTTCTCTTAGTTTAGCTTTTTTTTCTACGTATTCTTTTTTTTTCCTGACTTGTATTTTCCTCCGTTTTCTATCTCTTACTCAATCATGTGGATTGAGAGAGTTTTTGTTCTTCTGGTGGCCGTGGAACTGTTACTTTTATCAAGGAACATCTCCTACACGCAGGGACTGTTTACTCCAGAGATCAGCTGATCGCCCTGATGCCGGCCGGTTCGCTGGCCAGGCCCGCAGAAGTACCAGCTGAAATTTGGAGGAAAACACATCGGGGATGCAGAGGTCAAGGACAGAAGAGAAGAAAAAAGGTGACGGTGAGACAGCGGAGGCTCGAAGCGAGGAGGAGGTTTAAACCGTGTCTGCCGTCTATCGTGATGGGTAATGTGCGATCGTTGGCAATTAAAATCGACGAGCTCTCAGCACTGGTACGGAGTCAGAGGGAATACCGAGAGTGTAGCCTGATGTGTTTCACCGAATCATGGATGCACCAGGACATTCCCGATGAGAATGCTTCCGTGGAAGGCTTCCACACTGTTCGGGCGGACAGGGACAGCATCGCTAGCGGTAAGCGGAAAGGAGGTGGGCTTGCTGTTTTAGTTAACAACCGGTGGTGTAACCCTGCCAACATAACAATCAAAGAAAGGATTTGTTGCCCGGACACTGAACTGTGTGCTGTTGGACTCAGGCCGTATTATTTACCCAGGGAATTCTCTCACGTCATCTTGGTGGCTGTTTATGTACCCCCCTCTGCTAACCCCACAGCTGCATGTGACACTATCCACTCTGCCATAGCTCGGTTACAGACTCAGCACCCGAGTGCCTTTATTGTGATCTCGGGTGACTTCAACCATGTATCACTGGACAATACACTACCAACATTCAAACAATATGTGGACTGTCCCACCAGGGGAGAGAAAACTTTAGACTTACTGTATGCTAACGTCAAGGATGCATACAGCTCCTCCTCCCTCCCCCCACTTGGTAGGTCAGATCATAACCTGATTCACCTCACCCCCCGCTATGTGCCAATTGTGAGGAGGGAACCTGTGACCACCAGGACTGTCAGGAGGTGGTCAGAGGAGGCCTTAGCAGAACTACAGGGCTGTTTCGAGGTGACCGACTGGGAAACACTCTGTGAGCCTCACGCCGAGGACATCAATGGGCTTACTGAGTGTATCACAGACTACATAACTTTCTGCACCGACTCCATTGTTCCAGCTCAGACTGTTCATTGTTACCCAAATAACAAGCCGTGGGTGACTAAGGACATCAAAGCCCTCCTCAACAACAAGAAGAGGGCTTTCAGAGGGGGCAACAAAGAGGAGGTGAGGAAGATCCAGGTGTTACTAAAGGACAAGATCAGAGAGGCTAAGGACAATTACAGGAGGAAGCTGGAGTGGAAACTCCAGCAGAACAGCATGAGAGAGGTGTGGAGGGGCATGAAGACCATCACTGGATTCAGGCCAACCAACAGCAGGGGAGCTGAGGGAGGTGAGAATAGAGCCAACGAGTTGAATCTGTTTTTCAATAGATTCGACACCACAGTGTCTGCTCCCACCCCCACAACCTCACCTGTAGTCAGCCTGGAATCCAGAGCCACACCACTGTGCCAGCCTCTCTCTTCACATGTTGCCTCCTGTGAGATTCCTGACACCCCTCCCCCACCCATCACCTTCACTCAATACCAGGTTGAGATGCAAATGAGGAGACTTCACTCAGGCAAGTCTGCTGGACCAGACGGAGTGAGTCCCCTTGTCCTCAAGGCCTGTGCCCCCCAGCTGTGTGGAGTCTTTCATAAACTGTTTATGCTGAGTCTGAGTCTGCAGAGGGTCCCGGTGATGTGGAAGACATCATGCCTCGTCCCTGTACCAAAGACGCCACGTCCCAGTGGCCCCCAGGATTACAGGCCCGTGGCATTGACCTCCCACATCATGAAGACCCTGGAAAGGCTCATCCTGGACCAGCTGCGACCCATAGTAAGACCACATCTGGATCCCCTTCAATTCGCTTATCAGCCTCGTCTCGGAACTGAGGACGCCATCATCTACCTGCTCAATCGTGTCTACACCCATCTGGACCAGCCGGCGAGCACTGTGAGGGTCATGTTTTTTGACTTTTCCAGTGCTTTCAACACCATCAGGCCGACCCTCCTGGGTGATAAGTTAGCAGCGATGCAGGTGGATGCTTCTCTGGTGTCCTGGATTGTTGATTACCTGACAGGAAGACCACAATATGTACGTCTCCCACAGTGTGTGTCTGACAAGGTGATCAGCAACACAGGGGCACCACAGGGGACTGTCCTCTCCCCCTTCCTCTTCACCCTCTACACCACAGACTTCAGCCACTGCACAGAGACCTCCATCTTCAGAAGTTTTCTGATGACTCTGCGGTGGTTGGATGCATCAGCAGGGATGATGAGACAGAGTACCGGGCTGTGGTCGACTCCTTTGTCACATGGTGTGAGCAGAATCATCTGCAGCTCAACGTGGCAAAGACCAAGGAACTGATCGTGGACTTCAGGAAGACCAGGAAACACTTGACCCCTGTTTCAATTCAGGGGGTCAGTGTTGACATTGTGGAGGACTATAAATACCTTGGAGTACACATTGACAATAAACTGGACTGGGCTAAAAACACCACAGCACTTTACAGGAAGGGCCAGAGTCGTCTCTATTTTTTGAGGCGACTGAGGTCCTTCAACATCTGCCAGAAAATGCTGAGGATTTTCTATGAGTCTGTTGTGGCCAGTGCGATCCTCTATGCTGTTGCATGCTGGGGGAGCAGGCTGAGGGTCGCAGATGCCAACAGACTTAATAAACTAATCCGTAAGGCCAGCAATGTTGTGGGGATGGAGCTGGACTCCCTCAAGGTGGTGTCGGAGAGGCGGATGCTGTCCAAGATAAAGACAATGTTGGATAACACCTCCCACCCACTCCATGACATGCTGGTCAGTCACAGGAGCTCGTTCAGTGAGAGACTGAGATTACCGAAAAGCACCACTGAACGACACAGGAAATCATTCCTGCCTGTGGCCATCTCCCTGTACAACGCATCCACTTAACACACTGTTTGCTGCTACAACTACACATGTTTCTTTTCCAACTATTTATTTATGAGTGACTTATGTATGTATGTATGTATGTATATATATGTATATATTGTACTATTCTTAGTTAGTGTATTGTCTGTCTTGTCTTAATGTTGGTTTAAAATGGAGCACTGTAGCAAAAAATAATTTCCCCCAGGGATCAATAAAGTATTCTGATTCTGATTCTGATTCTGATTTGTATCCTGAACGTCGCCTGAAATAAAAAGCATCTCTGCAGACGTCCAACTACATTTGACTGTTTCAGTTAACACACTCAGTTTACTGGGCTGCAATAACTACAATACTACCACCATAATACTACAGTAATACTAAAATCATAACTGAAAGGAAAATCTGAATAATCACTCAGAGCTGCTTTTCCATGCAGTAGAATTGCTAACATGCTAACACAGTTTAATGAGCAGAGTTGTTCCAAACAGTCAGCCTAAAATGACAAGATAACAATATAAATACATACCTCACAGCAGCTGCACTTGTAGAGTCTCTTTCTGGTGTGGATCTGTTGGTGTTGTCTCAGGTCTTGTGGAGATTTAAAAGTCTTCTCACACAGGTCACATCGATAAGGTCTCTCCTCAGTGTGGGTAAACATGTGTCGTTGTAACTGTGCGTCTGTAGTAAAGTATTTGCCACACTGTTCACAGCAGTACACATCATGTCTGGTGTGAATGCGTAGGTGTTCATTTCGGCTCTCTCTCTGGCTGAAAGTTTTTCCACAGATGTCACAGCTGTATGGCTTAATTCCAGAGTGGGTAACTAGATGACTCTGTAAGCTGCTACTGTGAGTAAAAGCTCTGCCACACTGATCACAGCTGTATGGCTTAATTCCAGAGTGGGTAACTAGATGCCTCTGTAAGCTGCTACTTTGAGTAAAAGCTCTGCCACACTGATCACAGCTGTACGCTTTAACTCCACTGTGGATGAGTTGGTGTGTTTTTAGGGAACCCTTCAAGGAAAAAGACTTTCCACACAAGTCACAGCTGAACGGTCTCTCTCCAGTGTGGATGACCTGATGCTGTTTTAGTGAAGCCTTCAGAGTAAACTCCATCCCACCCTGGTCACAGCTGTACGCTTTAACTCCACTGTGGATGAGTTGGTGTGTTTTTAGGTAACCCTTCAAGGAAAAAGACTTTCCACACAAGTCACAGCTGAACGGTCTCTCTCCAGTGTGGATGACCTGATGCTGTTTTAGTGAAGCCTTCAGAGTAAACTCCATCCCACCCTGGTCACAGCTGTACGCTTTAACTCCACTGTGGATGAGTTGGTGTGTTTTTAGGTAACCCTTCAAGGAAAAAGACTTTCCACACAAGTCACAGCTGAACGGTCTCTCTCCAGTGTGGATGACCTGATGCTGTTTTAGTGAAGCCCTCACAGTAAAACCCTTCCCACACTGATCACAGCTGTATGGCTTAATTCCAGAGTGGGTAACTAGATGCCTCTGTAAGTTGCTACTGTGAGTAAAAGCTCTGCCACACTGATCACAGCTGTACGCTTTAACTCCACTGTGGATGAGTTGGTGTGTTTTTAGGTAACCCTTCAAGGAAAAAGACTTTCCACACAAGTCACAGCTGAACGGTCTCTCTCCAGTGTGGATGACCTGATGCTGTTTTAGTGAAGCCCTCACAGTAAAACCCTTCCCACACTGATCACAGCTGTATGGCTTAATTCCAGAGTGGGTAACTAGATGCCTCTGTAAGTTGCTACTGTGAGTAAAAACTCTGCCACACTGATCACAGCTGTACGCTTTAACTCCACTGTGGATGAGTTGGTGTGTTTTTAGGGAACCCTTCAAGGAAAAAGACTTTCCACACTCGTCACAGGTGTGTTTTTTCTCTCCCTTTCTTCTGTGAGGTTTGTCGGCCTCCTGAGAGCGCTGACTTCTGGCTCCATGTTGGTCCTGCAGTGACAGAGATACAAACAGAGGCAGTGAGTGAAATGCAGTCGTGGAACAAACTCAACCTTCAAACTCCATTAACACTAGTTTTAAACCTGAAGGTGGAGCGTGGCACCAAACACCTTAAAGGTCTCTTATCCCCACCTGCTGGTAGTTCTAACACATTACATCCAACCTGCTGTTAAAGATAATTCATGACTGTTCAAACACTAAAATCATGCCCATCCCTCCTGATTGTACACACACACACACACACACACATTATTTTATAATTTAGATTATTTTGTTGTTTCCTATTACATATTTCTATAATTTGTATAGATTTATACATAATTATTCAGTGATAATAAATCCTATGTTTGTTTATTCTAAAGGAACCCCGTTAGCTTCCACAACAGATGTTGCTCGTCTTCCGTCAAATACTCACATAAAATATTCCACAATAAAGTGGATTCAAGATATCCACATAATTTCACTCTTACATCCACAGTGAGGTTTCACAATTGTTCAAATATAAGCAATCAATAATAACTAGAAAGTGCATTTTCTGAAGAAACTGCAGTGTGAATGCTTGAATCTGAATGTATGCATTGAAATGAAATAATTACTGAATTTAAGTTAAAAATTTTGAATGAGATAAAAAAAAAACCCCGAATTTAACCTGAAAACAAAAGTGCTGAACTGCTAAAAGCTGAAGGTTACACAGAAGAAGAAGTTGGAAAAAAGCTGAAAATGTTTTAATTGTAAATTAGAAAAACCTAAGAAATGAGAAAAGAACATTTAGAGTCAGAAAACATCTGAAAGAATATTAAAAGGTCATATTCTTTGAATCACTGAATGACTAAAATGTGATCCCTCCACTTGGACCCACACAGTTTAAAAAGTTTACATCTCTGAGCTTTGAAAGACAAGATGTTGGAAAAAGAACAACGATGGCGACGTTTTGAGGGTAAAATGATGGCTGTAACACTGTGGACACAGCAGCAGTTGAAAGAGAAGTGCTTAAGATGAATCTTGGCACAGTGGCAGGCAGAGCTCGTTAAGCAGGCAGGTGTGAGCCTGGTTGCTATAGTGACCGCACCCAATGGCTCCATACACACGTACACAGACATGCGCCTCACTTTTGCTGCTTAAAATGAACAGAAAAGTCAGGCCGAAACAAATCGTTCCCAAATGAAAAGTAAAAGTCGTATTGACAAAATTCTTTCACTGTGAGCGACAGCAATGTCTAGTCTACCAAATTCTCAGTTTTCATGTCTGTGGAGTTTATTATATGGACGTGGTGACAGTGGAAAGACACCATGCTCTTCTGATTTTCAAACGAACCTTCTGAGCCATTTTAACATTAGAGTCTATGGAAGAGTTGGAGGGAGGAGGCTGTGCATTGGTGACATTTATGAAAGAACCATAACACCTAGTACAATAGTAAACACATTGGATGAAAGAGGACAGCCATGGCTACGTTTTGAGGGTAAAATCATACCTGTAGAGCAAACGCTGCGGACACAGCAGCAGTTTTAAAAAAGATTTTAAGATTATTTTTTTTGCTCCTCTCACTCTAGCAGTTGAGCTGCCTCACTCTAGCCCCAACATTCCGTCCCATACACACCCATTATAAACTCTGAAACGGGTGAAAAAACATCATGAAACTTAAACTGGAACTGAAGAAAAAGTATAATAGATATTGAAAAGATAAATGCAAGTTGAATAGTTGAATGTCTTGTCTTCGTTTTAAAGTTTGAATGGTGGCTCTATGTCAATGTATGTGGAAGTAGTAAGAGTTTAAAAATGAGTAAGTTGAATGAGGATTTGAAGGGTCTCCCCATTGAAATACATTATAAATTTTTGTTGAATAAAGTTGAATAAAATTAAAAATATAAATGTTAAAAATATGAAAAATGGAAGCAGTGTTGTCCAAAAGAATAGGAATCTAACGGTGTTTGAATGGTTTTTCTAAGTTGAACGGTTTTGAAGGAGTAGGCTTTCAAAAAACGTACGGAATACAGAATAAAATATAACTAGAAAAATTTGCATTTCCTGCGAAAATGCAGTGTGGATGCTTTAAAGCTGAAGCTGTATGCAAAAAGTAGCTGAAAAAGCTGAAAAGTTGCAGAAATTGTAAAAACTTTGCAGAAGCAAAAGAAGTTTGCTGAAATGGAATAACTTAGCAGAACTGCAATATCTTAGAGGAAACATAATACTTGGCAGAGATACAATAGCATAGCAGAATTTAGCAGAAATATTGTAACTTACCAGAAACATGATAACTTCTCAAAAATACAAGAATTTAGGAGAAATAGTATAAGATAACAGAAAGAATATATTTAGCCAAAAATACTTAAACATTACAGAAACACTATGATTTAGAAAAATAGTACAACAGAGCAGAAATATTGTGATTTACCAGAGACACTGTGATGAACTATGAATATTGTAATTTTAAATTAAGACTATGTTTTAGCACAAATATTATAATTTGGCAGAAATACTATAATTTAGCACAAATACTATAAAAAGCAGAAATACTATAATTTAGCAGAAATACTATATTAAGCACAAACCCTATAAAAAGCAGAAATACTGTACTATGATTTGGTAGAAAAAACTATAATTAATCAGAAATACTATATTTGGCAGAAATACTATATTAGGCACAAATCTTATAAAATAGCAGAAATAGTATGATTTAGCACAATAGTAATAACTTAAACAGAAAAATTGGAAAAGCAAAAATGGACAGCTGAAAAAATGATGAACATGCTGAAGGTCCCTCAACTATACTTGTTAAATGAAAAAAATCAGCAAAAAAATCTATAACAGCCACACAATCACAAATATGTACACATAAGAAAACACACATGCACAGAGAGACACACACACAAGATCCAATTCAGTCAACCAGTCTAAATATATTGAATTTGAATCTTAGAATGAGATCATCCCATTAAAAGCCTTTCTCTCTCTCTCTCTCTCTCTCTCTCTGTCACACACACACACACACACACACACACACACACACACACACACACACAGGGAGAGAAAAGTGAGTTTCTAGGTCAGCCTGGGAGCTGCTGAATTTGAATCCACCAATCAGAGAGCCTGTGCACTCTTTCCCTCCAAAACAGGTGCATCCTTTTTACACACGCAGCACAGAGAGGCACAGGATCATTGCAGTCTATTTCTCATAATGACGACTCCCCTCAAACAAATGACCATAATTTCCTAACCGTAGGAGCTAGAACGGTCATTCTTACACCGTTTTGTTCAGAAGAGATGGGGGAATCTTCAAGTGTTGACAATTTATCATTAAAATATGAATTTTTAGAGATATATGACATGGATGACTTGTTGACTTAGAAACCACGAATTCCCCAATATGCAAATTTGAATGCCTGAGACCACATATGTGATTGGCTGGCTGGGAAGCCGTGCAGGCCCTGATTTGTGGATTTGAATTCCTCAGCCCTCAGATATGATTGGCTGGCTTAGAAGCCACGAAGGCCCCAATATGCAAATTTGAATGCCTCAGGACACTTATTTGATTGGCTGGGAAACTGTGCAGGCCCTGATTTGAAAATTTGAATGTCTCAGTCCTCACAGAGGATTGGCTGCCTGGGGACCTGGCAGAAATATATAGAAATACTATTATTAAGCATAAATACTACATTTAGTAGAAATACTATGTTTTAGCACAAATATTATAAAAAGAAGAAAAACTATAATTTAGCAGAAATACTATATTAAGCACAAATCCTATAAAAAGCAGAAATACTATAATTTAGCAGAAATACTATGTTAGGCACAAATCCTATAAAAAGCAGAAATACTATAATTTAGCAGAAATACTATATTAAGCACAAATCCTATAAAAAGCAGAAATAGGATGATTAAGCATAAACACTACATTTAGTAGAAATACTATGTTTGAGCAAAAATCCTATAAAAAGCAGAAATACTATATTAGGCACAAATCCCATAAAAAGCAGAAATAGTATGATTAAGCATAAATACTACATTTAGTAGAAATACTATGTTTTAGCACAAATAGTATAAAAAGCAGAAATATTGTAATTTAGCAGAAATACTATATTAGGCACAAATCTTATAAAATAGCAGAAATAGTATTATTTAGCACAATAGTAATAACTTAAACAGAAAAATTGGAAAAGCAAAAATGGACAGCTGAAAAAATGATGAACATGCTGAAGGTCCCTCAACTATACTTGTTAAATGAAAAAAATCAGCAAAAAAATCTATAACAGCCACACAATCACAAATATGTACACATAAGAAAACACACATGCACAGAGAGACACACACACAAGATCCAATTCAGTCAACCAGTCTAAATATATTGAATTTGAATCTTAGAATGAGATCATCCCATTAAAAGCCTTTCTCTCTCTCTCTCTCTCTCTCTGTCACACACACACACACACACACACACACACACACACGCACACACACACACACACACACACACACACACACACACACACACACACACACACACACACAGGGAGAGAGAAGTAAGTTTCTAGGTCAGCCTGAGAGCTGCTGAATTTGAATCCACCAATCAGAGAGCCTGTGCACTCTTTCCCTCCAAAACAGGTGCATCCTTTTTACACACGCAGCACAGAGAGACACAGGATCATTGCAGTCTATTTCTCATAATGACGACTCCCCTCAAACAAATGACCATAATTTCCTAACCGTAGGAGCTAGAACGGTCATTCTTACACCGTTTTGTTCAGAAGAGATGGGGGAATCTTCAAGTGTTGACAATTTATCATTAAAATATGAATTTTTAGAGATATATCACACGGATGACTTGTTGACTTAGAAGCCACGAATTCCCCAATATGCAAATTTGAATACCTGGAGCCCACATACATGATTGGCTGGCTGGGAAGCTGTGCAGGCCCTGATTTGTGGATTTGAATTCCTCAGCCCTCAGATATGATTGGCTGGCTTAGAAGCCATGAAGTCCCCAATATGCAAATTTGAATGCCTCAGGACACATATATGATTGGCTGGGAAACCGTGCAGGACCTGATTTGAAAATTTGAATGTCTAAGTCCTCACAGAGGATTGGCTGCCTGGGGACCAGGCAGAAATATATAGAAATACTATGATTAAGCATAAATACTACATTTAGTAGAAATACTTTGTTTTAGCACAAATGCTATAAAAAGCAGAAATACTATAATTTAGCAGAAATACTATATTAAGCACAAATCCTATAAAAAGCAGAAATAGGATGATTAAGCATAAACACTACATTTAGTAGAAATACTATGTTTGAGCAAAAATCCTATAAAAAGCAGAAATACTATATTAGGCACAAATCCCATAAAAAGCAGAAATAGTATGATTAAGCATAAATACTACATTTAGTAGAAATACTATGTTTTAGCACAAATAGTATAAAAAGCAGAAATATTGTAATTTAGCAGAAATACTATATTAGGCACAAATCTTATAAAATAGCAGAAATAGTATTATTTAGCACAATAGTAATAAGTTAAACAGAAAAATTGGAAAAGCAAAATGGACAGCTGAAAAAATGCTGAACATGCTGAGGGTCCCTCAAATATACTTGTTAAATGAAAAAATCAGCAAAAAAATGCACAGGGAGAGAGAAGTAAGTTTCTAGGTCAGCCTGGGAGCTGCTGAATTTGAATCCACCAATCAGAGAGCCTGTGTACTTTTTCCCGCCAAAACATGTGCCTCTTTTTACACACGCAGCACAGAGAGGCACAGGATTATTGCAGCCTATTTCTCATAGTGAGGACTCCCCTCAAACAAATGACCATAATTTCCAAACCGTAGGGGCTAGAGCGGTCATTCTTACACCGTTTTGTTCAGAAGAGATGGGGGAATCTTCCAGTGTTTACAATTTATCATTAAAATATGAATTATTAAAGATATTTGACTTGTAATGCACCATAACTGAGTAGAGCGAAGCAAAAACTGCCTTGACTTGCCCTCAAACAACGCTTTCTAACTCGAAATCTATTTGGAGTATCGATATCATTCTTTCACCGTAAGAGACAGCAGGCTTTGGTGAACAATCATGGAAATTTTCAGGTCTCTGTGGAAATCCAACAAAAAGTTATGACGAGAGAAAAAAGTGGTTCATTTCCACAGTTTGAAATCTGAAGAAATCTGAGCGAAGGACGAATTTCCTACCCTCAAACAAGTCCAACTCATTTCAGAACGGTAATAGGTGAGAAAGAAATTCTTGAATTGTGAGCGTCAGGGGTGTCTGAAGATATTCGGGGACAAGCCTCATGTCTTAACTTTGCTTCGTTAAGGAGATATGACGATTCGAATATGCCTCTCATTACAGAAATCCAGCGGTGATTTTGAACAAGCTCTCCATTCACTTTATATGGAGAGTTTTCTGACCTTGTGTTAGTCTGAGGAGATTTGCAAAAATTCTATAAATCCCACAACAATGATGGTGACATTTTCTGAAAGCCAGCAAAAATACCTACGTTTTGATGTATAATTTGTGGAAGTTGAGTGAAAATTGAGCAAGTAGCAGGAAGTTGTTCGGACATGAAGTGAAAATTGCAAAACCTTCAGTGGCACACTGGAAGCCAAGAGCATAGCAACCATAACAACACATGTATTTTGTGAAAAATCACAATTTTGACACTCAAAACTTTAAGAGGCATAAAAGTAAAACAGTAGAAGATTTGAAAAAGCTGAATCATACCTGAATAGCCAAATAATTTGTGAACATTTTAAAATTTGAATGGTTGTTCTAGGTGAAAATATGAGGAAGTAGTTAAGTTTCAAAAACAGGCAAAATTTAGCAGAATTGCAGAAGTTTCCCATTCATTTCAATGGGACAAATTAAAGGAAAAAAGCTTAATATTTTAAAAAGTATAATAGTTAAAAATAGCAAAAATCGTAGCAGGAATTAGCAAAAATAGCTGAATAGTTTAAAGTTTGAACGGTGAAAATAGCACAAAAATTGTGGAAGTAGTTAAACGGCGAAAAGTGTACGGAAACACCCGGAATAATAATAATAAAGAATAAAGAGAAACAGGAACTCAATAGTGTGGATGCTTAAAGCATCCACACAATAACTAGAAAGTGCATTTTCTGAAGAAACTGCAGTGTGAATGCTTGAATCTGAATGTATGCACTGAAATGAATTAATTGCTGAATTTTGAGTTAAAAATATTGAATGAGATTAAAAAAAAAACAAAAAAAACCCCGAATTTAACCTGAAAACAAAGGTGCTGAACTGCTAAAAGCTGAAGGTTACACAGAAGAAGGAGTTGGAAAAAAACTGAAAATGTTTTAAATGTAAATTAGAAAACCCTAAGAAATGAGAAAAGAACATTTAGAGTCAGAAAACATCTGAATGAATATCAAAAGGTCATATTCTTTGAATCACTGAATGACTCAAATGTGATCCCTCCACTTTGATCCACACAGTTTAAAAAGTTTAAATGCCTGAGCTTTGAAAGATACGGTGTTGGAAAGAGAACAATAATGGCGACAATTTGAGGGTAAAATGATGGCTGTAACACTGTGGACACAGCAGCAGTTGAAAGAGAAGTGCTTAAGATGAATCTTGGCACAGTGGCAGGCAGAGCTCGTTAAGCAGGCAGGTGTGAGCCTGGTTGCTATAGTGACTGCACCCAATGGCTCCATACACACGTACACAGACATGCACCTCACTTTTGCTGCTTAAAATGAACAGAAAAGTCAGGCCCAAACAAATTCTTCCCAAATGAAAAGTACATGTCGTATTGACAAAATTCTTTCACCGTGAGCGACAGCCATGTCTAGTCTACCTAATTCTCAGTTTTCATGCCTGTGGAGTTTATTATATGGACGTGGTGACAGTGTAAAGACACCATGCTCTTCTGATTTTCAAACGAACCTTCTGAGCCATTTTAACATTAGAGTCTATGGAAGAGTTGGAGGGAGGAGGCTGTGCATTGGTGACATTTATGAAAGAACCATAACACCTAGTACAATAGTAAACACATTGGATAAAAGAGGACAGCCATGGCTACGTTTTGAGGGTAAAATCATACCTGTAGAGCAAACGCTGTGGACACAGCAGCAGTTTTAAAAAAGATTTTAAGATTAATTTTTTTGCTCCTCTCACTCTAGCAGTTGAGCTGTCTCACTCTAGCCCCAACATTCCGTCCCATACACACCCATTATAAACTCTGAAACGGGTGAAAAAACATCATGAAACTTAAACTGGAACTGAAGAAAAAGTATAATAGATATTGAAAAGATAAATGCAAGTTGAATAGTTGAATGTCTTGTCTTCGTTTTAAAGTTTGAATGGTGGCTCTATGTCAATGTATGTGGAAGTAGTAAGAGTTTAAAAATGAGTAAGTTGAATGAGGATTTGAAGGGTCTCCCCATTGAAATACATTATAAATTTTTGTTGAATAAAGTTGAATAAAATTAAAAATATAAATGTTAAAAATATGAAAAATGGAAGCAGTGTTGTCCAAAAGAATAGGAATCTAACGGTGTTGGAATGGTTTTTCTAAGTTGAACGGTTTTGAAGGAGTAGGATTACAAAAAACGTACGGAATACAGAATAAAATATAATAATAATAATAATAATAAAGATTACAACAACAATACTGTGAATGCTTTTCAAGCATTCACACTAATAATAATAACTAGAAAGTGCATTTTCTGAAGAAACTGCAGTGTGAATGCTTGAATCTGAATGTATGCACTGAAATGAATTAATTGCTGAATTTTGAGTTAAAAATATTGAATGAGATTAAAAAAAAAAAAAAAAAAACGATTTTAACCTGAAAACAAAGGTGCTGAACTGCTAAAAGCTGAAGGTTACACAGAAGAAGGAGTTGGAAAAAAACTGAAAATGTTTTAAATGTAAATTAGAAAACCCTAAGAAATGAGAAAAGAACATTTAGAGTCAGAAAACATCTGAATGAATATTAAAAGGTCATATTCTTTGAATCACTGAATGACTCAAATGTGATCCCTCCACTTTGATCCACACAGTTTAAAAAGTTTAAATGCCTGAGCTTTGAAAGATACGGTGTTGGAAAGAGAACAATAATGGCGACGTTTTGAGGGTAAAATGATGGCTGTAACACTGTGGACACAGCAGCAGTTGAAAGAGAAGTGCTTAAGATGAATCTTGGTACAGTGGCAGGCAGAGCTCGTTAAGCAGGCAGGTGTGAGCCTGGTTGCTATAGTGACTGCACCCAATGCTCCATACACACGTACACAGACATGCGCCTCACTTTTGCTGCTTAAAATGAACAGAAAAGTCAGGCCCAAACAAATTCTTCCCAAATGAAAAGTACATGTCGTATTGACAAAATTCTTTCACCGTGAGCGACAGCCATGTCTAGTCTACCTAATTCTCAGTTTTCATGCCTGTGGAGTTTATTATATGGACGTGGTGACAGTGTAAAGACACCATGCTCTTCTGATTTTCAAACGAACCTTCTGAGCCATTTTAACATTAGAGTCTATGGAAGAGTTGGAGGGAGGAGGCTGTGCATTGGTGACATTTATGAAAGAACCATAACACCTAGGACAATAGTAAACACATTGGATGAAAGAGGACAGCCATGGCTACGTTTTGAGGGTAAAATCATACCTGTAGAGCAAACGCTGTGGACACAGCAGCAGTTTTAAAAAAGATTTTAAGATTAATTTTTTTGCTCCTCTCACTCTAGCAGTTGAGCTGTCTCACTCTAGCCCCAACATTCCGTCCCATACACACCCATTATAAACTCTGAAACGGGTGAAAAAACATCATGAAACTTAAACTGGAACTGAAGAAAAAGTATAATAGATATTGAAAAGATAAATACAAGTTGAATAGTTGAATGTCTTGTCTTCGTTTTAAAGTTTGAATGGTGGCTCTATGTCAATGTATGTGGAAGTAGTAAGAGTTTAAAAATGAGTAAGTTGAAAGAGAATTTGAAGGGTCTCCCCATTGAAATACATGGGAAATTTTTGTTGAATAAAGTTGAATAAAATTAAAAATATAAATGTTAAAAATGAGAAAAATAGAAGCAATGTTGTCCAAAATAATAGGAATCTAACGATGTTTGAATGGTTTTTCTAAGTTGAACGGTTTTGAAGGAGTAGGCTTTCAAAAAACGTACGGAATACAGAATAAAATATAATAATAAAGACTAGAAAGTGCATTTTCTGAAGAAACTGCAGTGTGAATGCTTGAATCTGAATGTATGCACTGAAATGAATTAATTGCTGAATTTTGAGTTAAAAATATTGAATGAGATTAAAAAAAACAAAAAAAAAACGAATTTAACCTGAAAACAAAGGTGCTGAACTGCTAAAAGCTGAAGGTTACACAGAAGAAGGAGTTGGAAAAAAACTGAAAATGTTTTAAATGTAAATTAGAAAACCCTAAGAAATGAGAAAAGAACATTTAGAGTCAGAAAACATCTGAATGAATATTAAAAGGTCATATTCTTTGAATCACTGAATGACTCAAATGTGATCCCTCCACTTTGATCCACACAGTTTAAAAAGTTTAAATGCCTGAGCTTTGAAAGATACGGTGTTGGAAAGAGAACAATAATGGCGACGTTTTGAGGGTAAAATGATGGCTGTAACACTGTGGACACAGCAGCAGTTGAAAGAGAAGTGCTTAAGATGAATCTTGGTACAGTGGCAGGCAGAGCTCGTTAAGCAGGCAGGTGTGAGCCTGGTTGCTATAGTGACCGCACCCAATGGCTCCATACACACGTACACAGACATGCGCCTCACTTTTGCTGCTTAAAATGAACAGAAAAGTCAGGCCGAAACAAATCGCTCCCAAATGAAAAGTAAAAGTCGTATTGACAAAATTCTTTCACCGTGAGCGACAGCAGCTTCTAGTCTACCTAATTCTCAGTTTTCATGTCTGTGGAGTTTATTATATGGACGTGGTGACAGTGGAAAGACACCATGCTCTTCTGATTTTCAAACGAACCTTCTGAGCCATTTTAACATTAGAGTCTATGGAAGAGTTGGAGGGAGGAGGCTGTGCATTGGTGACATTTACGGAAGAACCATAACACCTAGGACAATAGTAAACACATTGGATGAAAGAGGACAGCGATGGCTACGTTTTGAGGGTAAAATCATACCTGTAGAGCAAACGCTGCGGACACAGCAGCAGTTTTAAAAAAGATTTTAAGATTAATTTTTTTGCTCCTCTCACTCTAGCAGTTGAGCTGCCTCACTCTAGCCCCAACATTCCGTCCCATACACACCCATTATAAACTCTGAAACGGGTGAAAAAACATCATGAAACTTAAACTGGAACTGAAGAAAAAGTATAATAGATATTGAAAAGATAAATACAAGTTGAATAGTTGAATGTCGTGTCTTCGTTTTAAAGTTTGAATGGTGGCTCTATGTGAACGTATGTTGAAGTAGTAAGAGTTTAAAAATGAGTAAGTTAAATGAGAATTTGAAGGGTCTCCCCATTGAAATACATGGGAAATTTTTGTTGAATAAAGTTGAATAAAATTAAAAATATAAATGTTAAAAATGAGAAAAATAGAAGCAATGTTGTCCAAAATAATAGGAATCTAACGATGTTTGAATGGTTTTTCTAAGTTGAACGGTTTTGAAGGAGTAGGCTTTCAAAAAACGTACGGAAAAATAATAAAATATAACTAGAAAGTGCATTTTCTGAAGAAACTGCAGTGTGAATGCTTGAATCTGAATGTATGCATTGAAATGAAATAATTACTGAATTTAAGTTAAAAATTTTGAATGAGATTAAAAAAAAAACCCGAATTTAACCTGAAAACAAAAGTGCTGAACTGCCAAAAGCTGAAGGTTACACAGAAGAAGAAGTTGGAAAAAAGCTGAAAATGTTTTAATTGTAAATTAGAAAAACCTAAGAAATGAGAAAAGAACATTTAGAGTCAGAAAACATCTGAAAGAATATTAAAAGGTCATATTCTTTGAATCACTGAATGACTAAAATGTGATCCCTCCACTTGGATCCACACAGTTTAAAAAGTTTAAATGTCTGAGCTTTGAAAGACAAGATGTTGGAAAGAGAACAACGATGGTGACGTTTTGAGGGTAAAATGATGGCTGTAACACTGTGGACACAGCAGCAGTTGAAAGAGAAGTGTTTAAGATGAATCTTGGCAGAGTGGCAGGCAGAGCTCGTTAAGCAGGCAGGTGTGAGCCTGGTTGCTATAGTGACCGCACCCAATGGCTCCATACACACGCACACAGACATGCACCTCACTTTTGCTGCTTAAAATGAACAGAAAAGTCAGGCCGAAACAAATCGCTCCCAAATGAAAAGTACATGTCGTACTGACAAAATTCTTTCACCGTGAGCGACAGCCATGTCTAGTCTACCTAATTCTCAGTTTTCATGCCTGTGGAGCTTATTATATGGACGTGGTGACAGTGTAAAGACACCATGCTCTTCTGATTTTCAAACGAACCTTCTGAGCCATTTTAACATTAGAGTCTATGGAAGAGTTGGAGGGAGGAGGCTGTGCATTGGTGACATTTATGAAAGAACCATAACACCTAGGACAATAGTAAACACATTGGATGAAAGAGGACAGCCATGGCTACGTTTTGAGGGTAAAATCATACCTGTAGAGCAAACGCTGCGGACACAGCAGCAGTTTTAAAAAATATTTTAAGATTAATTTTTTTGCTCCTCTCACTCTAGCAGTTGAGCTGCCTCACTCTAGCCCCAACATTCCGTCCCATACACACCCATTATAAACTCTGAAACGGGTGAAAAAACATCATGAAACTTAAACTGGAACTGAAGAAAAAGTATAATAGATATTGAAAAGATAAATACAAGTTGAATAGTTGAATGTCTTGTCTTCGTTTTAAAGTTTGAATGGTGGCTCTATGTGAACGTATGTTGAAGTAGTAAGAGTTTAAAAATGAGTAAGTTGAATGAGAATTTGAAGGGTCTCCCCATTGAAATACATGGGAAATTTTTGTTGAAAAAAGTTGAATAAAATTAAAAATATAAATGTTAAAAATGAGAAAAATAGAAGCAATATTGTCCAAAAGAATAGGAATCTAACGGTGTTTGAATGGTTTTTCTAAGTTGAACGGTTTTGAAGGAGTAGGCTTTCAAAAAACGTACGGAAAAATAAAATATAATAATAATAATAAAGATTAGAATAACAATACTGTGAATGCTTTTCAAGCATTCACACTAATTAGAAGAACAATACTGTGAATGCTTTTCAAGCATTCACACTAATAATAAAGATTAGAAGAACAATACTGTGAATGCTTTTCAAGCATTCACACTAACTAGAAAGTGCATTTTCTGAAGAAACTGCAGTGTGAATGCTTGAATCTGAATGTATGCACTGAAATGAATTAATTGCTGAATTTTGAGTTAAAAATATTGAATGAGATAAAAAACAACAAAAAAAAAAAACGAATTTAACCTGAAAACAAAGGTGCTGAACTGCTAAAAGCTGAAGGTTACACAGAAGAAGGAGTTGGAAAAAAACTGAAAATGTTTTAAATGTAAATTAGAAAACCCTAAGAAATGAGAAAAGAACATTTAGAGTCAGAAAACATCTGAATGAATATTAAAAGGTCATATTCTTTGAATCACTGAATGACTCAAATGTGATCCCTCCACTTTGATCCACACAGTTTAAAAAATGTAAAAGTCTGAGCTTTGAAAGACAATGTTGGAAAGAGAACAACGATGGTGACATTTTGAGGGTAAAATGATGGCTGTAACACTGTGGACACAGCAGCAGTTGAAAGAGAAGTGTTTAAGATGAATCTTGGCAGAGTGAGAGAGAGAGCTCGTTAAGCAGGCAGGTGTGAGCCTGGTTGCTATAGTGACCGCACCCAATGGCTCCATACACACGTACACAGACATGCGCCTCACTTTTGCTGCTTAAAATGAACAGAAAAGTCAGGCCGAAACAAATCGTTCCCAAATGAAAAGTAAAAGTCGTATTGACAAAATTCTTTCACCGTGAGCGACAGCAATGTCTAGTCTACCTAATTCTCAGTTTTCATGCCTGTGGAGCTTATTATATGGACGTGGTGACAGTGGAAAGACACCATGCTCTTCTGATTTTCAAACGAACCTTCTGAGCCATTTTAACATTAGAGTCTATGGAAGAGTTGGAGGGAGGAGGCTGTGCATTGGTGACATTTATGAAAGAACCATAACACCTAGTACAATAGTAAACACATTGGATGAAAGAGGACAGCGATGGCTACGTTTTGAGGGTAAAATGATACCTGTAGAGCAAACGCTGAGGACACAGCAGCAGTTTTAAAAAAGATTTTAAGATTAATTTTTTTGCTCCTCTCACTCTAGCAGTTGAGCTGCCTCACTCTAGCCCCAACATTCCGTCCCATACACACCCATTATAAACTCTGAAACGGGTGAAAAAACATCATGAAACTTAAACTGGAACTGAAGAAAAAGTATAATAGATATTGAAAAGATAAATACAAGTTGAATAGTTGAATGTCTTGTCTTCGTTTTAAAGTTTGAATGGTGGCTCTATGTCAATGTATGTGGAAGTAGTAAGAGTTTAAAAATGAGTAAGTTGAATGAGGATTTGAAGGGTCTCCCCATTGAAATACATTATAAATTTTTGTTGAATAAAGTTGAATAAAATTAAAAATATAAATGTTAAAAATATGAAAAATAGAAGCAGTGTTGTCCAAAAGAATAGGAATCTAACGGTGTTTGAATGGTTTTTCTAAGTTGAACGGTTTTGAAGTTATAGGATTACAAAAAACGTACGGAATACAGAATAAAATATAATAATAATAACTAGAAAGTGCATTTTCTGAAGAAACTGCAGTGTGAATGCTTGAATCTGAATGTATGCACTGAAATGAATTAATTGCTGAATTTTGAGTTAAAAATATTGAATGAGATTAAAAAAAAAACAAAAAAAAAACGAATTTAACCTGAAAACAAAGGTGCTGAACTGCTAAAAGCTGAAGGTTACACAGAAGAAGAAGTTGGAAAAAAGCTAAACATGTTTAAAATGTAAATAATAAAAAAATGAGTAATGACAAAAGAAAATTTAGAGTCAGAAAATCTCTGAATGAATATTAAAAGTTCAAATTCTTCTAACTGAAATGAACTTAAAAGATGAACAAAAATTCTGGAGAAAATGCAAACTTTAATATACAGCATAATGTTTTTCAGACATATACACATGTGTATATCATGTTTAATAGTATTACATACATCAATTTGTTTTGTATGTCATAGAAAATAAAAAAAAAATCTTAAGTCATATTTTACAGCTTCTTTCTGAAAAGGACTAGTAGAATAAATAAAAATAACTAAATTAAATAACTAAATAAAAAATAATAAGCAAGATATGAAATACATGAAAATTCAACTTTTAAAACCACAATCCTGAACCTTTAAATTGTGTTGGTTTCTTAGAACATGGCTGAACAGCTGTTTCTATCGTCCTACTTAATCTGTCTACACATCTTTTTATTACTCATTCTTCTTTATGTTTTAATGTAAACAGAGTCCACACAGTGGTAAAAGAGAACTGTATAGAGATTTTTGAGTAAACTCAAATGAAAGCCTAAGGTGGTGACACAGTTTAACACGTGCAAATAATCAAATAAACACATTAGTCCTTTTTGTGAACATGGATAAATAAGTATCCATACAGCATTGTTCAGCCATGCCACTAAATGCTTTTTTACACATTGTTTTAACCTGGGCTCAGACACAAAGTCCCAAAATTAGTTAGTCCCTGACTTTGAGTTGTGGTTATGACTAATTATTATACACAAGGCTTTATCTATCTAAACTCTAAGGACACAAATATGAAAAAACCTATACTTACCAGCTGATACCCCACACTACACACTAGGTGTGCCATGTGACCTGAAACTTTGGTACAAAATCATCATAATCATTCTGTTAACACTGTTTTTTAACACTGTTTGTGTTGCTGTTCAGCAGTTTAAAATGTTTTAGATTGGATTACATGGAATGAATTTGAATTTTCTTGGGGGGTTTTGTGTGTGTTTTGTTCTTAGCAGATTTTTTCTTCCATAACGTTGAATTCCAGTTACCACATTTCTGGCCATATGACATCCCGAGTGCCCACTTAAAAAAATCCCCACAGTTAATTCAACATTAAAACAAAATAAAAATATGTTAAATAAATAAAGGTTTGCTCTGTGATGAAATACTAAATAAGCATACATTGTACAGAGCACTAACAATGACAACAATCCTTTAGCCTGTTGATCAGAGAGAGGCAGTCATTATGTCCATTTAAAACCTGTAATCACAGAGCACAATGTTTCTGTGAAACTATGAAGTCCCATATGATCCTCATCATGTCCAGTGACTTCAGAGTGGATCCTCCCTGTCATCCGGCCAGTGTTTGATGTGTGGCAAGCAGCACAGAAGCAGGATAGCTGAGGACTTTAAAAGAAGAGCAGAAAACAGGAATATGTAGTTGTAAATGTAAATATCAGTGATACTTGTCTTGTCAAAGGGAATAAAATAATGAAAATGTTAACTTACACACTCATTTAGGGAGGATCTTGACACTGCACAGAGGAGGCACAGTCAGTCTGACAATGATGGTGATCTCCAGGGATGTTTTCCTGCAGCAACATTCCTGCCAACTGGCCGTATGATCCAGAGTAGTTGGTTTGTAATAAACAGAAAGGTGTATATGTTAGGTAGTGTGCACTCAGAGCTGGTCCTAAGAAACAAACACATCCTGTAATAAACTGAATACCTGTAGTAGTGCTGCTGCAAATATGAAGCCCTTCTATCATGAGTGGTTTCAAAGAAGGTGTTTTGGAGGCTCAGTCACAGAAACTGTGCAGTCTGTTCAGTCCTGAGTGTCTCGGCTCTGAAGGGGATGGATCACAGAGGGAAACACCTGAGTACAGACATTACAATACACTCTAACACTCCTAAGGTCAAGTGAAAACACAATTTAAACACTTCACAAAGAATGAATACATGTTTTCATGGAAATAATGTCATTAACCCTTTTTGTTGTTAGTAAATCTCACCGACTGCTTGTGGGACAAGCTAGAAGGAAGACTTATCACAGAATCTCTCCTGTGCTCCAGATGTGAAGTCTCACGCTCTGATCGTATGGCGATGAAGATGGTGATGATGAAGTTTCTCTGATCTGTGGCATTACAGTTTCTAGCTGCTATGTGCTTCACATTGTTGGATTTTACATGTGAAGATTGGAGAAGACACAGGAGGACTGTGTCTTGCTTAAAAAAAAAAAAAGAAAAAAAAAAGGAAACCTAACAGGAAAGGAAACCCCCCCTCAACTCCCACCGTACCCCCCCCCCCCTCCCACTCAACTCCCCAACCTCACACCATCAAATGTCTATACAAATGTAGGGTATCAGCTGGTAACAGAAAGCAAGTGTAACATATGCACTACATATGTAACACTGCTGAAACATTTCTGGCCAGAAATGTGCAGTTATCAACCCAGACCCACCCTGATGATTGCACTGGCCAGAAACATGATAAAAGCTCATAAAAATTTATGTTTCATAGAAAAATTTGTCCAAAAATATAATTGTGTACTTTTGAAAAAGTTTAAAGTTTATAACAAACCAAAATAATAATATTTTTGTAAATAGTATTTCAAAATAGAGGCACACATAAAGTGGCTTAACTGTCATTATTGCTGTAATTAGGTTTGTTTGTTTGTTTGTTTGTTTGTTTGTTTTTTTAAAAAGCAACCTTTAGTCATTATTGTTCTCTCAGAAACAATGAAGAAGCTGTTGAACATTTATGTGTTGTGTGGGCAATCCTCTGGTCCACCCTCCCTCCCTCCCAGCCACAGTGAGACTGGGGCAGCCTGGCAGGATGTTGAAGCCTGGCTGCAGAGAGGATATGCCTACACTATTCATTTTAAACTGCTATATTTGATTTTTCTGACATTTATAGGTTACTGTTAGTGAATTTTAGATTTTCTGTAATAAATAAAATTGTCATCTTTTACTGATATCATTACTTAATTCATGTAATTGTATTTTATGTAAACAATTCAAACATTATACTGCAATGCAGGGCGTCAACTTTTAAATAGCGCTCTACTTTCTTAAGTCATTCAAAAATATAGAAATTACTTACTGTATTCAAAGATCTAGATCATGAATCATCACAGGACAATACACAGTATACTGGGTCATGGTAACTATGGTATGTCTTCATGATTCCAGAATGGAGACATCGATCTGACTGAGAAATGAAAATTAGGTCAAGCAGTGTGTTCTTCTCTGTGGTAGGGGCAGTGATGACCTGTGCGTATCCCCTAGACTCAAACAACTCCATGATTGGTTTGTTTGCACTGGATAAAACATTCTCATTAAAATCACCACAAACTATGATGGGATGACAGTCCATGATCTCCAATGAGTCTAATAGGCTTACCAGGTTTTTCAGGAATGGCCTCAGAGTGTAGTCTGGAGGTCTGTATACAACTGCAATCAGAGCACTGACTGGTGCTTCAACCTTTAAAGCCAGAAATTCAAGGTCAGTTACATTATGGATGTACTGTTTTTCATGCACTTGAATGTCACTTTTCACATAAACAGCAACTCCACCACCACTTCTGTTTGCCATCTGGGGAAAGTTTGTGTAGGACAGGTGTCTGTTGCGTTTGAACAAATTATAATTTTCCAAGTGGAGACTCTCTGCGACAAAAGAGCCCCGCAGGTGTGTTTCTGTTAGGCACAAAACATCTGCTAGACACAATTCATGGTGACTTTTGATGTCATTAATGTGAGCTGGCAGTCCCTCTGTATTATGATGAACAATGGTGAAAACCTCTGACCTGCTGAGGGTTTGTCTCACGTGTAGAAGAGGCATCATGTCATCAAGGTTGGCTTGTCTCATGTTCTCAAGTGCTGCAGTGATTTCTGGGTTGGTGAATATTTTTTTCTCCTCCATATCAAGAAGATACAGTCCACTGAGAGACGTCACTCTACTGACAGCTACGTAGGCCATGCCGGGCTCAAAAATGCTCTTAAGAGAGACAACAGCTGATGTGGTTGTCATACCCTGTACCTTATGTATTGTACATGCAAAGGCCAGCTTCACTGGGAACTGTCTTCGTACCACTCCTTTCTGCTTCAGATTCTCCTCTGCTCTCTCAATGTACACCATGTCGTCTGCTGGTGTGCGGTTATTCTTTCCAGATGTCTCATTATCCATTTTAAGTCCAAGCTTGATGATGTGTTGGTCGTTTTCAGAGTAAACTACTCTAAGTAGTTTTCCAAAAGCTCCATTAACCAAACCATTTTGTATGTCAATGTTTCTGGTGAGCATGACACGAGCTCCTTCTGCAACTTTCAGTGTGTCTGGTAACTCGTTTTTACCTCCTTTGAATGGTCTGTCTTGAAGTGCCATTCTGCCAGTTCTAGGATCTTTTCTAAAATCATCTGCATCGATGTCAATGACATGAGTGTGGAGCAGAGCCAGTGTTGCAGAGTTGTGTGCATCCACTTCTTTATTAGTTGCAAAAATGTGCAATGCATCAGTCGGACAATGGGCTGGTTCAGTTATGGCCTGTAACAACAAATCTCTATCTGCTTCGCAAAGCTCATCCAACTTTCCTTTTACACGAATTCTGTTCAGCATCTCTGCAAAGACAACATCATCTTTCTGACGCATAATCTCAGTCAGAGTGATCATCTGAAAATGCTCCCGCCACAGGTCGATCTCGGATGGGTTGTGCACACAGAGAGGTTTAGACTGTCGCACTGGGGGTAGCTGATAGAAGTCTCCGACAGCAATGACTGACATGCCTCCAAAGGGTCTCCGAGTCCCTTTGATCTGTTTGAGTCTTGCATCTACATATGCAAACAGATGTCTTGACACCATAGACACTTCGTCAATGACGATTATTTCAGCATTCATAAGTTCTGATCTGACTTCATCCAGCTGATTGCCAAGTCCCTGAATGGGAGGTTTTAAGCTTCTAGGCAGCTTGAGAAGAGAATGCAGTGTTGTTCCAGAAATGTTAAAAGCTGCAGTCCCAGTGAAAGCAGTTAACAGGACAGTGGGTTTTGATATGTCAACGTCGTCTGCATATCTGGGCACTTTGCTCAGTATCTTAGATGCTTCTGAGTAGATGCATTTGATAAGATGTGATTTTCCTGTTCCAGCACCACCATTAATATAAAAGAAAAACTGTTCTGGATTTAGAGCACAGACTCTTTTAATGCACCAGTCTCTAACTGCATAAAATATGCAGGCTTGCTTCTTGTTCAGATTCTGAAACATCTGACGTAACAATGTGGGATCAATAGCAGGGGGTTCCCTGATGGCTCTGACTTCTGTTGAAGCATCAGCCTGACGGCTGTAGTCGGGCACATCTTCCTGTTCATTTTCATTGTCTCGCTCTCTTTCTTGTTCGACAAGTGGCAACCTTACGAGATCTGATTCAGGTGCCAGATTACACCATTCGTCAGTCACACCTCTGTTCTGCTCATATTCCTCAACAGCGCTCTCGATCTCCTCACTGTTTTTCTCATATTTTTCTCTGTTTCTTTTGACAATGTGTTGCACGTACTCAAGATGGTCAGTACCTGGTAGCTGTACACAGCCAGCACCATAGAAAGCCTGATAGGTTGGCAACGATGGTGTTTTCAGTTCGTGGTCTGAACGATGAGGAAGGTACAGTTTAAGCAGTCTTCCGTAATATTGCTCTGGATGTTTTTCTTGTGAGCAGCGGTGAAATCTGATGATAGCAGGCTTATTGTTTTTGCGCCTTTGCACAAACCCCATCTCATTGAGAAGGGGCAAAACATCTTTACCTTTTTTCTGTTGGCCATAGACAATCCTGCAAGTAGCAGCAAAGTCTGCCATGCACATCTCCTCATACTCTGGTGTTTCAGGTCTGGCTTTGTATTTGTCATTCAAAGATGTCATCCAAACATTGGAAGACTCAGGTGTTGTGTTGTCCAGAACTGACAGGGGACGACTCATTTTCACAGGATTATCATCAGTTGGAATGAATATTACAGCACGTGAGCATTGCTTCATGTGAAGACCACATGCACGAGCAACACACTCCTGTGCACTGATCTCTCGCTTCTTTGAATATGCCTGCATGACGGCTCTCATTTCATCGCACTCATTTACACTGTCCTTATGGGAGTTCTCAATGACAGTTTTCAGGTACTCAGATAGCCCGCCCTCTTTTTTTGATATATATTTCATTAAATAATTTGCAGCACCAAAAGCATCTAAAACAAAGCTTATGTCGATATTACTGTTCCAGGCTTCAAGCAGATGTGGATTATAGCCGTTTATCCAAGAGTCTTTTGGATCACGCTTTAGTATGATCGTACTCCTCATGTTCATTTTATTCAGGTATCTCTCATATTCTGCATGTGTCAACTTGCATCTTTCCAAGAGCTGCTCTAAACTCATGGAAGCAGTTTCAGGTTCATTCAGCAGCTGGTTCAGTGGTCTGAGCTTGTTCTTTGCCGTTTCTACTTCCAGTGCATCATCCTCACTGGGTCTTGTGATCATTGTCTCATTGCAGGGTGGTTTGGGAAAACCAAAACGGCACCCGGAGCTTAAACTCCTAAAGCACGTCTTTGTGTGGTTCTTACTGTGTTTTTGCACTTCTGTTACTTTTTTGTACAGTTCAGGTTGTTTATGTGGATCAGGCAGCTGAGCTGTGATGTATTTGTTTATAAAATCAAGAACAGTTTGCTCATCATCCTCCTCAAACACAGGAGCACCTTCTACCCACAGGAGGCAGTGTATGTGTGGGCTTCCTCTGTGCTGAAACTCAACTCTGTAAAAGTAGTCAATGACTTTGCCAAGTGGCTCTGCGGGAGATAAGAGTAAATCTCTGAATAATGCTTCAACTCTCTTGTCAAACATGCGCATTGTTGTGACAGGATTGCTTCTCAGGATGTCACACTTTGCTGACCAGTCGAGTCCTTCAAAATTCACTTGTTCACCTTGCTGCCTTGTTATTGCCTCGATCACTTCAGGCCAGCGCATTTCAGCAGCTGAAAATGTGCAAAAGAACGTGGGAGTTCCCAACTGTCTGATCATGGCAAAAAGATCTCTTGTTGTTTTCTCCCAATAGGCTGGGGTTCCTCTCAGAGGCTGCATGAATCTCACTGCATCTTTATTTCGCACCAGTTTCTCCACCTCATGTTTATCTTGTAACATGCCTGAGGTTATTTTTCTACCATCTCTGGTCAGAGGCTTTGCCTTCCTTAACTGTACTGTCATGCTGGATGTAGCCAAGTGTATTTCAGTCACAAACTGTGCAAAGAATAAATAGTTTGTGTCTTTGGCAAAACGATCATCAATGCAGAAAAGTCTTGATTTGAAATACCCACTGGGGGATACTTTGATCAGCCTTCTTTCATCAAGTGTGTTTTGGCCTGTAGGAAACTGCACAGGGAAGGCCATGGCCTCCAGTTTAGGTGTTTTGAAAAAACTTATTGGATTGTTTCTCTCTGCAGGAGCAACAGAGTAGATTCCTTCACTGAAACATAATATCTCCTCAGCCACATCAGGGGGCTGCAAACAGGACTCGAGTGCAAAACCACCATTAGTCAGTCCATCTGCTTGCTCTGAATCATCTCTCATCTGTTCATGTGATTGTTCACCATCACAGGGTAACATGTCAATGTCCTGTTCATTTATATTTTGTGCTTCACTCAGTGCATTTTTCTCACAGCTGTCAATTTCCATTAAATCAGCCTCATCATAATCGTCCTCATTCATGTTTTCATCATCATCATCATCTTCATCAGGAAGTGTTGGATCACACAGCTCAGCATCATCTCTGATGCTCACATCCTTATACTGTGGATGAATCTGCTTGAGTTTATGCAGTGCTTGCACAAGTTTAGACCAGCTTACAGTCTGAAACAGCTGATGACCTTTGTAAGACAAGCGTCTCTTCAGTTTTATTCTCATGACCTGAGAATTAATTCTTAATCGAGGCAATGCTTCAACAGTTTCCTGTACCTCTGATGGGACACAGACCACATTTCCTCTAATTGCTCTTTGTCTGCCTTTGGGAAGAGGAATGATCTTGGCAAATGGTATGCACTTGGCTATGAGATGTCTCTCCAGTATGTTGAGATCAGACAGTTCAGGTGGAGTATCAGCAAGATCCAGTTTATTGGCAACAGCAAGCGCTGGCATGGATCCATTTTTAAGATGATCGTGGCAGGTGTGACAAATCCACTCTCTCTTTCTCTCATCGGGAACATTGCACTGCTCATTTCTGCAGTTTTCATCACAAACATGAACAAATCTTCCAGTCAAACATGTTGCAACCACATGTGGGTTTTTGACATACTTTGACCTTGTGCAGGGTCGCACTTGGTTTGGAAATGAAGCCTTGAAGCATACAGTACATGGGTATGATGGTCCAGCTTTGATTTGTGATTTGAACACAGATATGGCCTCGTTGATCACACTGTTGTCACTCTCTTGGGTTTGTCTGTTCACCCATCTGTATTTCCTTTTTATTTTCATTGCACATCTCATGTTGTGCATAATCCTGAATGCAAGATTACTTTGATACCTGTCTCGCATTAGTTGTTTCATTAGTTGTCTGTGTCTTACTCTGAATGCGTTATCACGTGCATAACGCTGAGTCACTCGAGATCTCTGTCTCTCTCTGAATTCAGGGTTTTCTTGATACCTTTTAGTGATATAGTTTTTTTGTTTTTGTCTAAATTCAGCATTGTCACAGTAGCGTCTTTTAATATATTGTTGTTGTTTCTTTCTGAATTCATCGTTCTCACAGTAGCGTCTTTTAATATATTGTTGTTGTTTCTTTCTGAATTCATCGTTCTCACAGTAGCGTCTTTTAATATATTGTTGTTGTTTCTTTCTGAATTCATCGTTCTCACAGTAGCGTCTTTTAATATATTGTTGTTGTTTCTTTCTGAATTCATCGTTCTCACAGTAGCGTCTTTTAATATATTGTTGTTGTTTCTTTCTGAATTCATCGTTCTCACAGTAGCGTCTTTTAATATATTGTTGTTGTTTCTTTCTGAATTCATCGTTCTCACAGTAGCGTCTTTTAATATATTGTTGTTGTTTCTTTCTGAATTCATCGTTCTCACAGTAGCGTCTTTTAATATATTGTTGTTGTTTCTTTCTAACTGTAGCATTCTCAGAAAAACGTTTTTTAACATATTGTTTTTGTTTCTTTCTGAATTCATCATTTTCACAGTAACGTCTTTTCATATACTGTTGTCTTTTCTGTCTGACTTCAGGATTGTTTTTATATGCCTCACTTGTGCAAGATTTTTTCTTTTCTTTGTAATTTTTATTTGAAGCATACTTTTGTTGTTCTTTCCTTTTTTGGTTTTCTTTTCTCTGATTTCTGGGTTTCTCTGATGCCATTAATCTTCTTTTCATTTTGTTCCTTTGTTGTTTATTAACTTTTTTCAGTTTTTGTAAAACTATATCAGAAAGGTCACAGGCAGCAACATTTGTTATGGCAGCATTTGATTGACATGAAAAAGCATCACTTGATGGAAGGAAACTTAATTCACTGCATAGTTGTTCAGTGGGTATATTAGGAGGTTCATTCTGATCTTCATATGATGTGAACTGAGTCATTTGGTCTTCTTTTTGTTTCACCATTTGACAAAAGATGTTCTCAGTCAGATCAGTGGTTGTGTTTCTCCTTGGAGAAGAGGGGTTTGCTTCATCAACAGTTGCATCAGAGTGAGTAGGTGCCACAGCAGTGGCAGCTGTTGGTCTGCAGACTGTGTCTGTGATAGTATCACTCAGGTTGACTGTGCTCATACTGTAGAACTGCACAGGCTTCAGCTCATAGTTACAAGAAGGTGATATCTCCATCATTTCATAAGAATCTTGGATCCTCTTAATCATGTCACTGAGGAGTGTGAATTTCAGCATCACTGCTGTACCACGATTACGTGACTGTAGTAGTAGAGGAAGACCACTGGGTGTTCTGGAGTGTGGATCAAAGAAACCATATTTGCTTGATGTGGATCTGAACACTGCTATACACAATCCACTCATAATCAGTAAGGCATACTGCACATCTGACAACAGGCAGCTCAGTCCTGCTTCTAAGCTGAGAAAGGTATCTACTGCTTCCTCTGGAGGTTCTTCAAATGTCCCATACCGGGAAGGCTGTGTCATGTCGACATCATACATAGACCAGCGAGCATCAACTTTGTCTGGCAGCTCATCGGTTGCCAAATGAATATTTTTAGGAAATCTTTTCTTGGCCTCTTTGTACATCACATCACCTTTATCCAAGACCAGATTAAGGTCAGCTGTAGTCATGTTTTCATTCTCATGAAGGAATGCAAGAAATGTGAGTGAGTTACATGTGCACTGCTTGTTTCTGGAGTCTCCATACTTGGGATGAGCCTGGCTGTGAGATGCACAGACCTGTGTAACAGATGGCTGATTTTCAAGGTTCATTCTTTCTGCATGAGATGGTCCTGCCACATCACTGTGACAGCCTCTTTTCAAAAAATCAGCATAACCCACCTGTGGGTCACATGACACCTCATGTTGTTCATTAAATTCATGCTGCAGTCCACTCTTTACAGCATCAGCATAAGATACCTGTTGTACATGTGCAGGAACATGTTGACCTGCCTGTTTGACACCATCAGCATTGGTCTTTGTAGACACACTGTCTTCTGCAGAGCTCTGAGGAAAATCAAACTCAGCCTGTTCACATATTGGTACACTGTGAAACTCATGGAACTTCTTCCAGCGTTGTTTTGCAGCTTGTGACTTTTTCTGCTTCCTTGGCATTTTCACACACCTGTGTTTCTTAGGCTTTAGAAAATATGTTTATAAAATAAGAGTGGCACACACCAGGAGATGTTCTCTTTGTCTTTATATTTCAGTTTTTATTTGTCAGAAACAGTTGTCTTTCGTTTGACAGTTTGTTCTTCAGTCAAGAGAATATTATGCACTCTCTTTATTAGCTTGGCACAACTTAGCAGCAAGCGCAAAGTGAAAAACAGGTAGAGAGAAAATTTAGAAGAGAGAACAGGCAGAGCAGGAGAGACACGGCTGGGAAATCACAATCAAACCGTGAATTAGAGTTTTCTTTGTTTGTTCTCAGGTAGAGGCAATATATGCACTCCTTATTGCTTTAATGGCTTGGCGTTTTTCAGCAGCAAGCCAAGAGTGAAAAACAGGTAGAGAGAAAATTTAGAAGAGAGAACAGGCAGAGCAGGAGAGACACGGCTTGGAAATCAAACCGCAGATTTTTCTTTGTTTGTTCAGTTTGTTCATAGGTTGAGGCAAAATATGCACTCTTTATTGTTTTGTTGGCTTGGCGTTTTTCAGCAGCAAGCCAAGAGTGAAAAACAGGTAGAGAGAAAATTTAGCAGAGAGAACAGACAGAGCAGGAGAGACACGGCTTTGAAATCAAACCGCAAAAGGATTGTTGGTTTGGCAAAATTTCTCACAAACCACAGAGTGAAATACAGATGGAAAGAAGGCAGAGACAACAGGTGGAGCAAGACAGAGGACAGAGGGGTTGGGGGGTTGGGATGTGAGAGAGAAGACTGGAGATCTGGTCCTTGTTCTTCTTCTTCTACACACTGTGAACAAAAAAACAAGAAAAATATAATAATTTTATTAAAATAATATCACATGGTAATTGTATGAACTAATTGTGACTACTGAAAAAGGACAAAACAAATATTCAAGCTAAACTGTTGTCGGCTGCCATGTGCAAAAAGTTGCATAATTGGGCACTTTTTAAAATAATAAATATTTAATTAAATTCAGCAATAATATTTTTAAATACAAATATGATTGAGTGAATCATTAACTAATCACATGTAGTGTGACTACAAAAATATACGAAAAAAAATATTTAGCCCAATTGTTAAGCTGCACTTGTGTGTATTTGTTATAAAATTGTGTTTAAAAGGTCTAGCAAAAACTTTGAACCCATCACTTTACAGTTTATATTATTCAGATTTTTTATTTTTATTTTGGTCTGCTTCTCTTACAGTATGTGCACACCTACCAGGCAAAGCACAGATGTCAGTCAAGTTCCTGAAAGTGTAAGAGGAGAAATAATATGTTAGTTGTCTGTACAGTGTTATCAGACTAACAGAAATACAAAGCCCACACGACATGATACACTGAACTTATAATTAGCAGGTTATAGAATAATACAGCACACTAAAAGACACAGCAGCCATTTTATAATTCAAACTAATTACCTGAAGTATTGCCACTTATGTAAGACTGTTAGACTGTTACTAGCCTTAGCATTCCAGCTAGCATTAGCACTTCAGTTAATGTTAGCATTGCAGCTAGCGTTAGCATTGCAGCTAGCGTTAGCATTGCAGCTAGCGTTAGCATTCTTACTGTTAAAACTGAGCCACAATGGCAATAATAAAGCTCATTTGTTACTTTTGACTCAGTGACTGCCAATAAATATCACAGGGATATCACAGGAATATTCTTTTTGTCAGTTAACAATTGCTAAGGCTAGTGTTAGCACTATAGCTGGCATTAGCATTAGCATTGAAGCTAGCGTTAGCATTTCAGCTAGCGTTAGCATTGCAGCTAGCGTTAGCATTGCAGCTAGCGTTAGCATTCTTACTGTTAAAACTGAGCCACAATAGCAATAATGAAGCTCATTTGTTACTTTTGTCTCAGTGACCGCCAATAAATATCACAGGGATATCACAGGAATATTCTTTTTGTCAGTTAATAATTGCTAAGGCTAGTGTTAGCACTATAGCTGGCGTTAGCATTAGCATTGAAGCTAGCGTTAGCACTGCTGCTAACAGCAAAACATCATAAACCTGTATAAATGATAGCGAAGGTTATTCTTTTTTTTTTTCTTTCTTTATTCTTTGAACTCTGTTGGACTTGATATGTGAGTTTAAATGTCAAACGTATTTTTACCATCATAAAAATAAAACACTGCAGTACTGATTGTATTGTACTTACCACAGCAGAGAGCAAAGCGGAATGACGACAGTTGGTCCAGTGATGGGTTAAAAACAGATGAGGCGTTCAGGTGGTGCTTGGAAATTTGAGCATCAGTTTGAACAGCATTAATGAGCATATACATGTCTGTGTGTTGGTCTGTGTGTGTGACAGACATAGAGAGATAGAGGGAAAAAATACACTATACTAGTGTACAAATTGGTACTTTTTGCCCAAGTATAAGCGAATGAGTGACATACAGAAAAACAGGGCAACTGGCATTAAATGAGCAAATAAAAAGTATTAAATCTTGAACTGTTTTGTGGGTTTTATTTTAAGACTACTTTGAGTGTATTCGTGGGGAGATAAACTATACAGACTATAAACAGAAACATTAAATGAGATTAGATTAGTTAAACGTTAGTTAAAAGGTGGGGAAATTAACTACAGACAGGTAGATGCTGTGAGCTTTAATTATCCAGTCAGAAAAGATTATTTTAAAGTCATCAACTGACTCCAGATCTGAAAAACCTGTGTGCAGAAGACAAGTCCACCAATACACAATCAGCTTGCATTTAGCAGGGCAATCAGAATGCTCTATTCAGTTGGCCTACACTAACTACTGACATACTATTTGTCTGAATTATTAACGGAGCCAAGATGCAGACTGCTTAAGTAGAGAGCGAGCTTTATTAACACGAAGGCAAAACAAACAGGAACGTGGTGTACAAAAAACACCTAAGAGTAACCTAAACTGGAAAAGGCTAAGCAAAAACAAACATGAAACAGAGATGCAGGGAGATGTAGAAAACATAGGGAAGCCACACAGGGCAACGGAGGGCGATACACAGATGAACCAGCCGCAAACACAAGGCTTAAATACACAGAGGGATAACGAGGGAATGAGACACAGAAGGAGGGCACAGCTGGGAGTAATCAGACATGATTGTCTGACATGTAATCTGAACACACTGAGATTGGACACGGACCTTCAACGTAAAACAGGAAACACACCGACAGAACAAAACCCACACAAACTTAACACAGACTAGGGAACACAGAACATAGGAACATGAAATGTGAAAAAGGAGCACAAAATCCCATAATAATAATAAACTTAAATATAAACAAGGAGTCACAGACTCTGGACAATGACACTATTATTCTGTGACCCCTTTCAAATCTGCTTAATGGCATCTGTTGGAAAAACTGCTTCTAAATCCAAAATTGTAATTCCTGTCAAGCCAGCTTTTAAACCATGGAGATCCAGAGGAATTTTTCTACACAACAGCATGTTCTTTATGTTCCCGCTGTCAAAAATGTGGTCACAGGAGTAATTTAAAAGGTGGGGTCTTTTCTGCTGTTGAGACAAACTCCTGACTGAAAACAATGTATTTCTATGGGTCAGTTAGGAGGTTATCTATCTACTTGGATCTACACAGTTCAAAAAGTTTACATCTCAATGTTTTGAAAGACACGGTGTTGGAAAGAGAACAACAATGGCTACGTTTTGAGGGTAAAATGATGGCTGTAAAGCAAACACTGTGGACACAGCAGCAGTTGAAAGAGAAGTGTTTAAGATGAATCTTGGCAGACTGAGAGAGAGCTCGTTAAGCAGGCAGGTGTGAGCCTGGTTGCTATAGTGACTGCACCCAATGGCTCCATACACACGACACAGACATGCGCCTCACTTTTGCTGCTTAAAATGAACAGAAAAGTCAGGCCCAAACAAATCGTTCCCAAAAGAAAAGTACAAGTTGTATTGACAAAATTCTTTCACCGTGAGTGGCAGCAATGTCTAGTCTACCAAATTCTCAGTTTTCATGCCTGTGGAGTTTATTATATGGACGTGGTGACAGTGGAAAGACACCATGCTCTTCTGATTTTCAAACGAACCTTCTGAGCCATTTTAACATTAGAGTCTATGGAAGAGTTGGAGGGAGGAGGCTGTGCATTGGTGACATTTATGAAAGAACCATAACACCTAGTACAATAGTAAACACATTGGATGAAAGAGGACAGCCATGGCTACGTTTTGAGGGTAAAATCATACCTGTAGAGCAAACGCTGCGGACACAGCAGCAGTTTTAAAAAAGATTTTAAGATTAATTTTTTTGCTCCTCTCACTCTAGCAGTTGAGCTGTCTCACTCTAGCCCCAACATTCCGTCCCATACACACCAATTATAAATTTTGAAACGGGTGAAAAAACATCATGAAACTTAAACTGGAACTGAAGAAAAAGTATAATAGATATTGAAAAGATAAATACAAGTTGAATAGTTGAATGTCTTGTCTTCGTTTTAAAGTTTGAATGGTGGCTCTATGTCAATGTATGTGGAAGTAGTAAGAGTTTAAAAATGAGTAAGTTGAATGAGAATTTGAAGGGTCTCCCCATTGAAATACATGGGAAATTTTTGTTGAATAAAGTTGAATAAAATTAAAAATATAAATGTTAAAAATGAGAAAATTAGAAGCAGTCATGTCCAAAATAATAGGAATCTAACGATGTTTGAATGGTTTTTCTAAGTTGAACGGTTTTGAAGGAGTAGGCTTTGAAAAAACGTACGGAAAAATAAAATATAATAATAATAATAATAATAATAATAATAAAGATTCGAATAACAATACTGTGAATGCTTTTCAAGCATTCACACTAATAACTAGAAAGTGCATTTTCTGAAGAAACTGCAGTGTGAATGCTTGAATCTGAATGTATGCATTGAAATGAAATAATTACTGAATTTAAGTTAAAAATTTTGAATGAGATAAAAAAAAAACCCGAATTTAACCTGAAAACAAAAGTGCTGAACTGCTAAAAGCTGAAGGTTACACAGAAGAAGAAGTTGGAAAAAAGCTGAAAATGTTTTAATTGTAAATTAGAAAAACCTAAGAAATGAGAAAAGAACATTTAGAGTCAGAAAACATCTGAAAGAATATTAAAAGGTCATATTCTTTGAATCACTGAATGACTAAAATGTGATCCCTCCACTTGGACCCACATAGTTTAAAAAGTTTACATCTCTGAGCTTTGAAAGACAAGATGTTGGAAAAAGAACAACGATGGCGACGTTTTGAGGGTAAAATGATGGCTGTAACACTGTGGACACAGCAGCAGTTGAAAGAGAAGTGTTTAAGATGAATCTTGGTACAGTGGCAGGCAGAGCTCGTTAAGCAGGCAGGTGTGAGCCTGGTTGCTATAGTGACCGCACCCAATGGCTCCATACACACGGACACAGACATGCACCTCACTTTTGCTGCTTAAAATGAACAGAAAAGTCAGGCCGAAACAAATCGTTCCCAAATGAAAAGTAAAAGTCGTATTGACAAAATTCTTTCACTGTGAGCGACAGCAATGTCTAGTCTACCAAATTCTCAGTTTTCATGTCTGTGGAGTTTATTATATGGACGTGGTGACAGTGGAAAGACACCATGCTCTTCTGATTTTCAAACGAACCTTCTGAGCCATTTTAACATTAGAGTCTATGGAAGAGTTGGAGGGAGGAGGCTGTGCATTGGTGACATTTATGAAAGAACCATAACACCTAGTACAATAGTAAACACATTGGATGAAAGAGGACAGCCATGGCTACGTTTTGAGGGTAAAATCATACCTGTAGAGCAAACGCTGCGGACACAGCAGCAGTTTTAAAAAAGATTTTAAGATTTTTTTTTTTGCTCCTCTCACTCTAGCAGTTGAGCTGCCTCACTCTAGCCCCAACATTCCGTCCCATACACACCCATTATAAACTCTGAAACGGGTGAAAAAACATCATGAAACTTAAACTGGAACTGAAGAAAAAGTATAATAGATATTGAAAAGATAAATACAAGTTGAATAGTTGAATGTCTTGTCTTCGTTTTAAAGTTTGAATGGTGGCTCTATGTCAATGTATGTGGAAGTAGTAAGAGTTTAAAAATGAGTAAGTTGAATGAGGATTTGAAGGGTCTCCCCATTGAAATACATTATAAATTTTTGTTGAATAAAGTTGAATAAAATTAAAAATATAAATGTTAAAAATATGAAAAATGGAAGCAGTGTTGTCCAAAAGAATAGGAATCTAACGGTGTTGGAATGGTTTTTCTAAGTTGAACGGTTTTGAAGGAGTAGGATTACAAAAAACGTACGGAATACAGAATAAAATATAATAATAATAATAATAATAATAATAACTAGAAAGTGCATTTTCTGAAGAAACTGCAGTGTGAATGCTTGAATCTGAATGTATGCACTGAAATGAATTAATTGCTGAATTTTGAGTTAAAAATATTGAATGAGATAAAAAAAAAAAAAAAAAACCCGAATTTAACCTGAAAACAAAGGTGCTGAACTGCTAAAAGCTGAAGGTTACACAGAAGAAGAAGTTGGAAAAAAACTGAAAATGTTTTAAATGTAAATTAGAAAACCCTAAGAAATGAGAAAAGAACATTTAGAGTCAGAAAACATCTGAATGAATATTAAAAGGTCATATTCTTTGAATCACTGAATGACTCAAATGTGATCCCTCCACTTTGATCCACACAGTTTAAAAAGTTTAAATGCCTGAGCTTTGAAAGATACGGTGTTGGAAAGAGAACAATAATGGCGACAATTTGAGGGTAAAATGATGGCTGTAACACTGTGGACACAGCAGCAGTTGAAAGAGAAGTGCTTAAGATGAATCTTGGTACAGTGGCAGGCAGAGCTCGTTAAGCAGGCAGGTGTGAGCCTGGTTGCTATAGTGACCGCACCCAATGGCTCCATACACACGTACACAGACATGCGCCTCACTTTTGCTGCTTAAAATGAACAGAAAAGTCAGGCCGAAACAAATCGCTCCCAAATGAAAAGTAAAAGTCGTATTGACAAAATTCTTTCACCGTGAGCGACAGCAATGTCTAGTCTACCTAATTCTCAGTTTTCATGCCTGTGGAGCTTATTATATGGACGTGGTGACAGTGTAAAAACACCATGCTCTTCTGATTTTCAAACGAACCTTCTGAGCCATTTTAACATTAGAGTCTATGGAAGAGTTGGAGGGAGGAGGCTGTGCATTGGTGACATTTATGAAAGAACCATAACACCTAGTACAATAGTAAACACATTGGATGAAAGAGGACAGCGATGGCTACGTTTTGAGGGTAAAATCATACCTGTAGAGCAAACGCTGCGGACACAGCAGCAGTTTTAAAAAAGATTTTAAGATTAATTTTTTTGCTCCTCTCACTCTAGCAGTTGAGCTGCCTCACTCTAGCCCCAACATTCCGTCCCATACACACCCATTATAAACTCTGAAACGGGTGAAAAAACATCATGAAACTTAAACTGGAACTGAAGAAAAAGTATAATAGATATTGAAAAGATAAATACAAGTTGAATAGTTGAATGTCTTGTCTTCGTTTTAAAGTTTGAATGGTGGCTCTATGTCAATGTATGTGGAAGTAGTAAGAGTTTAAAAATGAGTAAGTTGAATGAGGATTTGAAGGGTCTCCCCATTGAAATACATTATAAATTTTTGTTGAATAAAGTTGAATAAAATTAAAAATATAAATGTTAAAAATATGAAAAATAGAAGCAGTGTTGTCCAAAATAATAGGAATCTAACGGTGTTTGAATGGTTTTTCTAAGTTGAACGGTTTTGAAGTTATAGGATTACAAAAAACGTACGGAATACAGAATAAAATATAATAATAATAATAATAATAACTAGAAAGTGCATTTTCTGAAGAAACTGCAGTGTGAATGCTTGAATCTGAATGTATGCACTGAAATGAATTAATTGCTGAATTTTGAGTTAAAAATATTGAATGAGATAAAAAAAAACAAAAAACAAAAAAAACGAATTTAACCTGAAAACAAAGGTGCTGAACTGCTAAAAGCTGAAGGTTACACAGAAGAAGGAGTTGGAAAAAAACTGAAAATGTTTTAAATGTAAATTAGAAAACCCTAAGAAATGAGAAAAGAACATTTAGAGTCAGAAAACATCTGAATGAATATTAAAAGGTCATATTCTTTGAATCACTGAATGACTCAAATGTGATCCCTCCACTTTGATCCACACAGTTTAAAAAGTTTAAATGTTTGAGCTTTGAAAGACACGGTGTTGGAAAGAGAACAATAATGGCGACAATTTGAGGGTAAAATGATGGCTGTAACACTGTGGACACAGCAGCAGTTGAAAGAGAAGTGCTTAAGATGAATCTTGGCACAGTGGCAGGCAGAGCTCGTTAAGCAGGCAGGTGTGAGCCTGGTTGCTATAGTGACTGCACCCAATGGCTCCATACACACGTACACAGACATGCGCCTCACTTTTGCTGCTTAAAATGAACAGAAAAGTCAGGCCGAAACAAATCGCTCCCAAATGAAAAGTATAGGTCGTATTGACAAAATTCTTTCACCGTGAGCGGCAGCAATGTCCACTCTACCTAATTCTCAGTTTTCATGCCTGTGGAGTTTATTATATGGACGTGGTGACAGTGTAAAAACACCATGCTCTTCTGATTTTCAAACCAACCTTCTGAGCCGTTTTAACATTAGAGTCTATGGAAGAGTTGGAGGGAGGAGGCTGTGCATTGGTGACATTTATGAAAGAACCGTAACACCTAGGACAATAGTAAACACATTGGATGAAAGAGGACAGCCATGGCTACGTTTTGAGGGTAAAATCATACCTGTAGAGCAAACGCTGCGGACACAGCAGCAGTTTTAAAAAAAGATTTTAAGATTAATTTTTTTGCTCCTCTCACTCTAGCAGTTGAGCTGTCTCACTCTAGCCCCAACATTCCGTCCCATACACACCCATTATAAACTCTGAAACGGGTGAAAAAACATCATGAAACTTAAACTGGAACTGAAGAAAAAGTATAATAGATATTGAAAAGATAAATACAAGTTGAATAGTTGAATGTCTTGTCTTCGTTTTAAAGTTTGAATGGTGGCTCTATGTCAATGTATGTGGAGGTAGATACAGTTTAAAGAGGAGGAATTTGAATGAGAATTTGAAGGGTCTCTCCATTGAAATACATTATAAATTTTTGTTGAAAAAAGTTGAATAAAATAAAAAATATAAATGTTAAAAATGAGAAAAATAGAAGCAGTGTTGTCCAAAAGAATAGGAATCTAACGGTGTTTGAATGGTTTTTCTAAGTTGAACGGTTTTGAAGGAGATAGATTACAAAAAACGTACGGAATACAGAATAATAATAAATAAAAAAATAGAATAAAGATTAGAAGAACAATACTGTGAATGCTTTTCAAGCATTCACACTAATAATAAAGATTAGAATAACAATACTGTGAATGCTTTTCAAGCATTCACACTAATAAAGATTAGAATAACAATACTGTGAATGCTTTTCAAGCATTCACACTAATAAAGATTAGAATAACAATACTGTGAATGCTTTTCAAGCATTCACACTAATAATAATAATAAAGATTACAACAACAATACTGTGAATGCTTTTCAAGCATTCACACTAATAAAGATTACAACAACAATACTGTGAATGCTTTTCAAGCATTCACACTAATAATAATAATATCAATAACATTGAGGCACATTACACAAATTTCAAAAACAAATCATGTCTTACAATATTTACAACAACTAAAAGCTCTGTAAATCGGCTTTTAAGTGTTCATTGAAGTTTTGAATAATTCTCAAATTTTTAAGGCAACTTATTCCACTTAAAAGTTGCTCTAAATGTAACAGTTTTACAAAACGTTACTTTTAACTCGAGCATTTACTAAATTGCAGCTTATTGAAAACTGTGTACAGGGCTCTAGACTAACTTTTTGCCATGGTTGCACTGGTGCGCCTAAAAATAAAATTTAGGCGCACCAGCACAAAATTTAGGCGTACAAGCACAAAAGTTAGGCGTACCCAAATCTTTTAACTGCATTACTTAACACCGCAGTTTTACATGTTCACGTTTTTTTGATTTGTAAATGATTAACTAACAACCTTTCAACACAAAGCTCTTTATTTGTAGCAAAGTGCTACAAGAAAGATTACTTAAAAATGCTTGTGCTTAAAGTGCTTCATGAGCTGAAATTTAAATATTAAACAAATTTAAAACATCTCAAGATATATTAAATTTTAAAAAAAAAACTAAATTAAAAAGTTCCTCAAAGTGTCAAAGGCTTCACACTGAACATTTCAATATCCGAACAACTTGACATCTTATGGATTGTCCTCCATTGCAGTCACATGCCCCTCAGATGGCCAGCTCCTGTAATTTGGCCTTCTTGATCTTTCGCCTTGGGTGAACCAGCTTGCCACGCTCTCTCTAGCATCAAAATCTTCCAGACTTGGCCCCTCCACACTGATTCTTATCAGGTCATCCACTGTCTCTGAATGAAGGGATGCTCTTGTGTCTGATTTAATTCTCTTCTGTGCAGAGAACCCTCTTTCACATACCGCAGCTGAGACAGGTAGGACTAGCATAATGTGTACAAGATGCAGGATGTTCTGAGAGAAAAATACATTCAAGAGATTTGTTGAACAAATTTGTGTTAGATAGCAAAACTCACACAATCTTAGGAAAGAACATCAACCAAAACTGACCTTGTACTCTGAGCAGTACGGCTCTCTGGTCAACATGAGCTCCCAAAGGCTGAGGGTCTGGGTTGAGGGGCTGAGTCTTGTCTTTGAACATCCTGGCAATTAACAGCTTCAAACTTACAAACTCTTCTTTTGCAAGCTCTGCGTTTACACCATTTCTGAAAATGATGTGGTTTACACAGCTAATCAGTGTTCACATAAACAACATATCAACGACCAGCACACATGATATCGTAGCAATCCACCAGCTACCTTCTCAGGACTGTGGAGAAGTGATCCAAGAGAAAAGCAAGGTCATCAGCACCATGATCCACTAAATCCTCTTTGTTCTCTGGCCAGCTATCATGATTGAAAATGTTGAAGCATTTGACAGCTTTGGTTGTGGCTGATTCAGAAGCACTATCCTCTGTTGTAAGAACAAATACATTTTAATAAATGAAAATAAAAATATAACAATGCTGTTAACAATAATAAAAATATTTCTTATCTACATGTATTTAATACACTTGCCTAGGAGACTGCTGAATCTTGCTTTCAGATTTTTCACAGTGGATTTGATTGTTGCATCCATTACTTTTTTAAGTTTAGTTGCAAGAACACCATCTTCAGCCAGAGTTGATGCATCTCCTTTGAGTGTTATCGTCTGTGCATTGCATAAACGATAAATAGAGATTGTGATATTGATATTAGAAATATGTGTGCAAATATAAATAAAAAATAATAATAAAATAATAAATAGTGTTCTGTTTAAATATGAGACACAGCTATACGTAGGCCTACCTGGAATTTGTAGACTGCCATTTCACCCTCTTTATCCTGCTGCCTCCTCTGCAGCCTCATATCATTCAGGAACTCTGACAGTCTTCCATGAGGCTTGGGTCTTGCAACCATTATCTCTGTGGTCACCAGCATTTGTTCCAGGCTGCAAACGACCTGTTTGGGTATAACAGTGCTGTATTTTTTTAAAAAGTTGAAGATGACCACAAACACAGTTCATATTTACACATCCCACTTTATCTCACTTACCTGTGGTAAGATGACATCATTCCTTTGAAGTAGGAGGCTAAACTTACTAACGCCACTGAACACATCTGTAATAAAATGGCAAAAGGCCACAAAAGTGGCATCTTCCATTGATTTCCTAACCTGTATGATACAACAATAAAAATTAGTCACCTAGAACATTGATGAACTACATTCTTAAAAAATATAAAGTCAATAACAATTGCGTAATTCGCTAAAATAAAAAGAATATTCAGAAATAATGCACTGACCTTCGTAGCTCGGCCTGCAATGTCTGCATTAGAAGAGGAACCTGCCAAATAGTCCATGTGGCGGTACACAGTAGTGAACTGCCCTGGTTTCAGAAAGGTCTCCAGGGCCCTTGAAACATGTGGGAGCCACCTTGTTCCCTTCACCCCACTGGGCACCAGCACATTTACTCCCAAGTCAGCCCCAATGACCCTAAGCTCTCTCATTGATTTTGGGCTGAAATGATACGTTTTCCAAATTAAATGGAGAAGGTCATACAACTGCCTGATCATTGGAATGTCCCTCTGAACTGACAACATTGCCAATTCCAATCTTAAACGATAGTAAACTTTTAAATGTAGATATATCTGCTCTATAAAAGAAATTAACCCACACAGTGACTTTAGAGTGTCAGTCATTTCTTGTCTTCTAGTCTTACCTGTGAGGCATACAGTGGAAGGGCACAATGTGGTCACCTGCCTCCTGCTGCAGAAGGGCTATGACACCCCCTTTGCTGCCCAAATTAACAGCAGCTCCATCAGCCCCCATAGCAATGATTTTATCCAACCAGTTACTGCACTGGTCCCCAAGAGCAGCAAATGCTTTCTTTGAGGCAGCATAAATTCCTAAACAAATTTAAAAAAAATACCATTTACTTATCAGATCAAGAGTTTACAATGCAGTCTTTTTCAGTTTGAGTTTCTATATTCATGTATTATTGCTATGTTTAATTTTCAATGATAAGAATATGCTAGATATGGTTAATTCAGTAACACGACGTAATATTATTAATCATATACATAGGCTACGTGACATGACATGGCTTACCTTGGGCATGGGCATGCTCGACCTCAATGTGTCCAATCAGTATATTCGCTGGTCTTCCTTTTTGCAAGATACGAGCGTACACAATGACACATTCTTTTGTGGCGATGTCTGTGTCTCCATTGATTAGGAAGGCCATGTATGTACTGTTCGCAATTTCCACTGACGTCTCATTTTTCAGTGTGTCAGCGATGACGCCTATAAACTGGGCGCACGCAACATCGTTGCTGTATGTGGGGTTTATGTCCAAGCCATTTTTCTTGTGAAGAGTTATTTCTGACTTGAACTTAGTAAACGGAACTTCTTCTTTTGCAATATTGTAGGCGATGTTAAACTTAATGATCATCTCGGCCTCCTCCGATGACCTGTTTACTCCTGCCTGCCGCTGAAAGGCAGTGGGGAGCGGGGACATTTTGGCAGAGCATTTATCGCGGCATATAATGTGTCTTCTCGATGCTGTATGCTTTTTCAGCGTTTCAATTCGAAACGTATTAGCACCAGTGACAAATGCAGTGTTGCCGGCCATGGTCTTTCCACACTCGCGACAATAAATGCAGTGCATCATATTGTCAGCTTGGCTGTATCTTAGCCAGGGAAACTGGTCAAGCCACTCGATTCGAAATTTATACATTTTCTCACTTTTACTTTCAGTGGACTCCGGCTGGGAGTCGATCGTATGTGGCTCATTTTCTGATGCCGTCTCCGGACCAGTGTTTGACAAAAACAGAGAGGTTGATGGCTCCGTGTCAGAGCGCTGGCTCAGAATTTTGGACTGATCAGGCCTTAACTTAACGAAAAAGTTATCAATTGTTCTTTTCATATTTTCTCAATACCAACTTCATACACTTCTGACCTGGGCTACTCACCCTTCTCTATCTGCCCGCACTTTCAAACGTAAACACAAGTAGGTCTGCAGGAATATCTGGACCACGGCCAATCACAGAGGTCCCCACCTCTGAGTATCTCTGATTGGTTTAGAACACGACATGGGCATAATGTGTGTCTGTTGCTGAACACACGGAGACTTTCAGGGTTGCTGAAACTTTTTTTTCCGAGAAAATACTTGGTTGCACCGGTGCAACCAAGTATTTTCTTACTTGGTCACACCGGTGCAACCAAGTATTTTTTATTAGTCGCACCATGGAGAAATTTGGTCGCATTTGCGACCAAATTGGTCGCACTCTAGAGCCCTGGTGTAATATGATGATGTATTTCATCTGGATACTGCAGCTGAGCAGAATAAATGTGGTGTGTTTAACAGAATTGCTTTCTTTAGAACTACAAGTAAGCCATAGAATATTTTAGCCTGTACAGGAAGCCAAGAAAGGTTATTATGCATTTTATCAATATTAGTATAGTATGAACATCTTCACACTAATCTGGACGCCTTATTCTGGACTAACTGAAGTCTGTTAAGATCTGTCTTATTAGCTGCTGACCAAATGATTGAACAATACTCCAGATGAGACATTACTCATTAGGACTGAGCAGCTCCCTCTGCAGCTGGATCCTTAGCTTCCTGTCTGACAGGCGCCAGGTGGTCAGACTGGGCAGCATCACCTCATCCCCCATCACACTGAACACTGGTGCTCCACAGGGGTGTGTACTGAGCCCTCTCCTGTACTCACTCTACACCTACGACTGCACAGCCACTAACAGCTCCAACATCATTGTGAAGTTTGCGGACGACACTACAGTGGTGGGTCTTATCACCAACAGTGATGAGACGGCTTACAGGGAGGAGGTCAGCGCCCTGACTCACTGGTGTCAAGACAACCATCTCACCCTCAACGTCGCAAAGACAAAGGAGTTGATAGTGGACTTCCGGAGGTGCAGAGAAGTACACACCCCCATCACCATCAACGGCGCTGCTGTGGAGAGAGTGAGCAGCTTCCGGTTCCTTGGAGTACATCTGGCTGAGGATCTTACGTGGTCAGTACACATAAACAAAACAGTGAAGAAGGCGCAGCAGCGCCTCTTCTTTCTCAGGAGACTGAAAAGATTCGGCATGAGCCCCCGCATCCTCAGGACCTTCTATCACTGTGCCATTGAGAGCATCCTCACTGGATGCATCACCACCTGGTATGGCAACAGCACCGCCTACAACTGCAAAGCTCTCCAGCGAGTAGTGCGGTGCTCTGAACGGATAATTGGAGGTGAGCTTCCCTCCCTCCAAGACATCTACAGGAAGCGGTGCCTGAGGAAAGCGGAGAGGATCATCAAGGACTCCAGTCACCCCAGCCATAAACTGTTCAGACTGCTTCCATCAGGAAGGAGGTTCTGCAGCATCCGGTCCCGTACCAGCAGACTGAGAGACAGCTTCTTCCACCAGGCCATCAGACTGCTGAACACGTCATAGATACCTCAGCTTCACTACTGGAACTTCAACATTATGCACTCCATACTGTACAGTAATGCCACTTGTTTTGCACATATTCAACTCTGTATATTTTATATATTTTATTATTATTTTTTTTTTTACTATTTAATTTGTAAAAATGTGTATACACACACACACACACACACACACACACACACACGTAGGAAAATATTTAGTATACACATCCAGAAATGCATACACTATTATATATTGTACATATATTTATTAGTTTCAGGTTGGCCATTCTTGTATTTTGCTCGTTTGTGTTGTTGTGTTTGCACATCTCTGTTGCTTGTGGGGCTCGCACACAAGAATTTCACTCGCATGTGCTGTGCCAGTGTGCCTGCACATGTGATGTGACAATAAAAGTGATTTGATTTGATTTTGATTTGATTTACTAGTGCATTAATGACATCTTTCATAATGAATGAATGATGAATGAATGCTTTATTGGCCATATGCAGGTTGCCCCACAGAGGAATAGGACCCCCCCCCCCCCGACTTACACACACAACAACAAGACAACACAAGGGAATACAGTCGGAGATCGGCAGCGTTGGGAGAATAACACTGAAAAAATTACGCAACATTGGGAAAAGTACAAGAGGAAAAAAAGAGACCTCTTCACACGCTGGGCAACCTATGGGAGGACAGTATGAGAACAGGAAACAAAAAAAAACTCCTCTGCACAGAGAGCACATTAATGTCCACATCACAACATCAGAGCACATGACAAGCCACAGGGGATGGATAGGGGGGTGGGGGGTGATTCGAAGGAACACAGCAGTCGTCCTGCACCATGCTACCATTTCAGCGCGGCACGCAGACCCGCTGCCTTCCCCCGCAGGAACAAGCATCGAAGGCGTTTGGAAGGGAGGGGATGAGTGCGTGCTTATCAGTGTAAGTGTATGTGTGTGCGTGTCCATAGTTCAGCTGAGACAGTGTCCTTTGCTCTATCAGGCTAAGTAAACAGTCCTCCAGCCGATCCAGGTGTCCTTCATGGGATGGGAAGAATAGTCATCACACAGTCGTTATCAGGGAGTTGTTTTGGTGGGCTCCAGCCTTGGGCCTGCAGCTGGCGCCGTGGTGTCCGAATGTAGAATATTGTTGATTTCTCCTTTATGCGAGTAGCGAATTTAGCACTCTGACACTGGGGCCTCGATTTCCCGTTGGAGCGCTGCGAGCCTCCCCATGATGGTATCAAGCTTCTGTTCCGTGGTGTTGTCATTCTTTTGGTTCTGAGACCCCACAGCTGCAGTGAGCCGTTCTGCGATGTTATCCAACTTTCGCTCAAGGGTGTTATTGTGAGCAGGCCCCTCTCTGATGTATCCCATCATACGCTCAATGGTGTTAGTTTGAGTCTTCACGGCAGCTGTAAGCGTCTCCAAGGTGTTAACCATGCTGCGTTCGGTGTGGGAGGCCGCGCCTCGTCCCATCGCTTCAATTCCAGCGGTCAGCTTAGGGGGGGTTTGAACAGCTGGTTCCGCTCTCTTATTTCTCCGATAAGTCAGGGCCAAGCCAGCTCCGATCAGCAAGAACCCTGTTATCATGGTTCCGAATAGGTAAATATTAGGGGTGGGTTTTTATAATCGATTCATCGATTAAAATCGATTCTGGCTTGGATAACGTAAAATCGATTCATTAAAATCCTGAATCGATTTTTTAATATAAATTTATTTTGTCCGAAATGCCAGAATCTCTGGTGACATCTCACAAAATTTCAAGAACCACCAAACAGTAAATGAGAGCAGGTACAGGGATTCTTCACATAGACTTAAACACACAGCGCGACCCGCGGATCAGAATCAGTTAGATGTCGCCTTTCTCACAGTCGGGGCTGAAAGCCGACAGCTCGCTGATCCGGGTCCGCGCTTTGTGTTCACGCCCTTTATGCGCTGATTCTAAAGCTGTTAGTTTGATCTCTCTCCAAACAATATTGACCGAACCAGCAGCTAAAGAAGATCCAAACGCTTCACATAAACATCGTCATGAATTCACTCTTTTACTGTTTTGCTTCCATTGCGATGCGCAGCTCTCTCTCTCTCTCTCCCTCTCTCCCTCCCCCTCTCTCCCTCCCACCCTCTCTCTCTCGAACAGTTTCGCTTTCTTCATTATTCGCTTGCTTGTTATGCACAAGTCTACTGTTGTTTACAGGCTGTCGGCCGCTGTTTTTTTCCCTTTTACATTCTTCCGAAAAGAAAACCTCATTTCTGCTGTTCAATACTGAACAAATTTAAACTTTTTAATATTATTCAAAATGCAAAATGCTTAGCCGTGTGTCTAATAAAACCGCTGTAACGTCAGAGGTAATGTTGATTAATTAATGGTTTTCTTTCGTTTTTGATGTACTGCAGAATATTTTTATAAAATCCCAGGCCAGGAAAATCACCTACATGTTTTTCTGTGTTTTATCTTCAGCTACTTTGACACAAAGGCATCTGCTGTGATGCTCACACCTTGGATAAAGTCTTGCGAGTGTCAGCTTCCTTTTTATAGATACAAAAATATGTAAATGTTCTGATCTGAATTATACTTCTGACTGTCAAAATTTCCCAGATTTAAATCGAATCGAATCGAATTAAATCGAATCGTGGATCGAATCGATTTGGGACCTTGTGAATCGGAATTGAATCGATTCTAGAAATCAGTGACGATACCCAGCCCTAGTAAATATCCTCAGCGTCCTCGATAGACAGTCCCGCCAGGCACAAGATCCTCCAGGTCTGCCGCCCATCCATCGTGTATCCGGCAGGGAAAGTCCCTCCAGGGCACTCGGGCTCTCCCGAGCCCAGACTTCTCGTTGAGAAGAGGGTGTCAATAGCGTTCAGAGACCAGTTGATCAAATCCATAATTCTCTGTTAGGTTTTAGAGAACGACAGTGAGAGACTGTTCCAGGGAAAAGTAGTGCACGCGAGACAAGACAGGACACAAGAGGCTAAGCAGGGAAGATAAGGGGAAGGAGGAGAGGAGAAGAGTGCGACCGCCTTCACCGAGAGCCAAGTAAGAAGTGATACACAAAGAGCATTTCATAGCCATAGCTATGCCTTGTCGGCAGAGTTATGTGACATTAGTGATGTTTGTACTTTCAGCGTTAACTTGGTTTTAAAGCCTTTAAAATATACGCCGTTCAATAGTCGACCTTAATCTTACAGAGAATGTGATGATTTTGTAGATAATTAAAGTCAGTCATATATCCACAAACACAACAAGCTGAAAGTCAGTGATGCTGCTCGGTTTGCAGTCCTGAACATCACGGCACAAGCAGGATTCACTGCACTGTTAATGTTAGCTGTGTTATATTGCTGCCTCTGTTCGGTGGTGTCGAGCCAAACGGACTTTAACGTGTGTTTGAACGAGCTGACGGTTCACTCGTTAAGCTGAAAGAAAGATGCTTTAATCACAGCAGTCACACATGTGTCCACTGCACCATCTGGAACTCTTCTTGTTTACACTCGTAATAACACAAACACTAAATCCTGCTTCTCTGTGCTGTTGTGTAGCAGTGTGTACACCTGAGACTGTCACCTGTCTGTCTGTCCTGCACTCTCTCTCTGTTTCTTTCTCTCTGATTGTGGAATAAAAGTATGAACATGTGTTTATAAGTTACACTTGTGTTTGAATCCTGCAGCTTATCACACATTTGATTTCCATGTGTGACGACTGCAAGTGTCCAGAGTGAGGACAGACTGAGGGACCCACTGCTGCACATCATCTGTGAGGCTTTGCACCCCTGATGATCCACCAGGACAAACTCAGCAGTGTGTGAGGAAGAGGAGGAGGAAGAGCCAGCAGCAGCTGACAGATGGAGAGAATAGACAGACTGTTCCCTGTTTGTGAAGGACTGCTAGGAAAGTTTAACATAACTGTCTGTGCTGAATCAGTCTTATTAGGTAATGTTCAAATAATGTGATCATCCCAGTGTTTCCAGTGTGGGAGAAAGTACTCAGGGCCTTCAAGTTACACACTATGAAAGGCAGCAACAAGTTTAATGTTCAGAAACCTAAAGTCTGTATCTGCAGCAGAATGGAGCTAAAATAAATGTTGGTTTCAGTTCTATGAAGCTTTGAGTATTTTGGATCAGTAGCTGCTGTGTTTGTTGCATCATATTGCTGTAACTGTTTATATGCTTTATATGATGTTGAGATGTTAAATGATTTGGTGCAAATGAAAAAAGTAGGAGTTTAATGAGTTTAGAATAAACCTGCAAGGATACTTGTCTCTGTGATGCTGAATACTTTATTACACTTGTGAGTTGCAGTTGGTTGCAAATGTGAAGTTTGATTTAACAGATTTGTCTTCTAGGATACAGGCTCTGGGTGGAGCTGGGAGTTAAACAAGCTAAACATTTAATTGCTGACTAATGTTTTTACACAGGGTTACAGCTTGGAGTGAAGCTGCTCCAAGTGGGAAACCCTGGGTCAGATATAAACCAAGTTTAGGTGGAGTTTGTTTTCATTGTGCTGACGTTTTACAGTCAGTTACAATAACTCGTACTGCGTGCTAGCTAGCATGACGGAGTTTATATACAGCTGGGTGGGTGCTATGATGTTACTGATAGTGAACTTTATTTTATTCATAAGGTTAGTTAGTAGAGTTGTAAACCGTCCCATACAAACGGAGTTGCCACATTCAGAGAAAATATTACGCGTTTCATATTGAGATGAGAAGGAGCACAGTTTGTCCCGGACTTCAGCTAGAATAGAAAAAGACAAAGCTGGATTTATTCTGTCGTTACGCTGCACAGCTGCCTCTTCTTCTCTCATTCAATCATGAAACTGATCAATGATCAGCTGATCGGCTTTTCTCTCTTGTTTGTTTATCGCCCACTTTGCGCCAGAAAGAGGAAACCAGCGGATGTCGCGCTAAACAACAGCAGCACGTTTAAGCTTGATCAGCTGTTGTTAGAATTTATTTAATATTAGTTTCTAGTATCAGCTGATGTTTGCTGGAGCCACAGCTGTAAACCTGCTGGTCATGATGTCGGTTTGGATATGTGGTGAGAGGGAAACATGAAGATGAAACCAGGAGATGTCCTTACTGAGTCATCAGAGCTGAACAGGTGATGGAGAAACAGGTTTACCTTTTAGGTGACATGAATGAGTTGAAGTTATGAACTGTTTCTGAGAGACAAATAACACCAGGATCCTTTTTTAGGTAGCTGACAGCTGGTAACTGTGCAGGGGCGGGTCTAGCAAAGTTTTGCCAGGGGCCAGGAAGGGCATTAACAAGGAGAGGGGGGCACAAAGAAATACTTTTCTTTCTTATTCTCATTTTAAATGTCTCGCTTTTATTAAATAATTATCTGAATCTTACAACCAAAGTTTTTATCAGATGTAAAATGTATAGAAATCACACATATACCAACAAGACTGTACATCACTGTCACAACAGCGTTTGTTTTCATTCAAAGGCTTTATGGCTTTAATACCTGGTGGGCCGGTCTTTAGTCAAAATGCCCGGGCTGATTTTTTTTGTCCCAGTCCAGCCCTGGGCACGACACGCAGTGAGTTAATCTGAGAAGGGGCATTAAAAAATGAATGGCTGGGCCAGCGGTGCACATCGCAAATTAGCTCGCATAGACACACTAGTTGTGCCGCTTCTTAATGATGGTATCTTAGCTAACAACCCCAACTACCAGATGGAACTTGTAATTGGCTAAAACTAACTTAGCCAACTGGTGACAGGGACGTTGCTAGCTGGCAGTTTTTTCAAGCGATGTTGAAATTTCCACATTCCAACACTTCAAATGCTTCAGGAGCTCTCTGCTCAGCTCTGCAACTGTTAATATAGAGCGTTATTAAATTTATTGCTAATGCAATCATATGGCACATTGACTTCTGAGGAAATTTTAGATGGGACTCGTCATCAAAAAGGTTGCCGACCCCTGCTTTAAAATGTCACTGTATGTGTATGTGTGTTTGTGTTTTATGTGTATAGACTTTAAAAAATATATTACTGATGATATAACATTGTCCAGACATGCTCTGTAAGGACATGATGAGGAAGCAGTGACAGAAGAAGCTGTGTGAGGCAGCGGATCCCTCAGCAGCTGGATTACAAAGAGCACAGGTAACAATAACATCTGTACCAGGTGTTGCGTTGCAGAGGTATTCAAGTATAAAAACAATAATAAACACAATGTGTTGGTTCTATAACCTCTTTCAAGAGTTGCTAAGTGTGAATAATTAAATAATAATTAATCCAATAGCAGATTGTGCCTTGTTCTCCGATGGACAGCAGGTGGAGAGTGATAGATGGAGGAAGAGAGGCAAAGAGTGAGTCACAGGCAGAGCTTGGTTTATTTCTCACTGTTTTGTTGTCTTATGGTTCCAAGCGCTGTCACCAATCTTTGCATTTTATTATTATCTCATAACACTTAATCACACTTTAATCAGCTACCATCTCTCCTGTGGACTCTTTAATGTCTACAGGCTCAGATCAACACAGCCCTGCCCTCCTGCACTATCAGCAGCAGGACCAGCAACTCTTCAACAGCAACATTGTACCCATCAGGTAAAAAATGGGCTACATTTGCTTTGCATTGTCCCCACCTGGTGACAGTGATATAGTATGATGTGATTCCATATTTGATTCTTGGGTTGTTGTTATTTAGCCTGGTTCTATGTGCCCCTTTAACTTTCAAACATCTCTGCACAGCCCTGCTCTCGATCCTTTAGTAAAACCAAAACCTTTAGAAGTCTTTATTCAGGATTTTACTCTAGTAACTGGTACATCCTGCTCCAGTCTGAAGTCGCACAAAAAAAGACTCACAGAGATTATGAATGCACAAATCACACAATTGTGTTTTATTTTTCCAAGGTATATTGTTTTAATATAATTAAGGTGTAAAACTTGCCAAACATACTATATTTAATGAATTAAGTCACAATTATATTGCTATGCTTTATCTTAAAAAACAAACATCATTCTTGTAAAACTTGATATGCTATGCCTTTTCACTTTCTTTTGGTTGTCTTGTTAGCAGATCCATTATACTGACACAAACAGTAAAAGCGAAAATGACAGAAATACTAAGTAAACACTAAAACTGCACATCTCATACAATAAGGCTTTGAAAGAATGGAATATTGACAAAACATAGGTGTGCATCACACAATGTTCCTGACACCTGTAAAACAGGAAGGCATAAAAGTTATTAGAAACGAACAGCTGGATTTGAAGATAACCCAAGGAAACGTCAGCTCACACAGGTTGTCTCACAAACTTTCGAGACAACCTTTGGCTACATCCAGGGTGACGATGCTTTAGTGGGCCACTAGTTTGCAGAAAGCACATTAACTAGGCAAAACAAAAAAAAGTGTTTTCACAAGTTTGTAAGCTCTGCAACTGAATCTTACCTCTTATTCTGATGGGTCTGTGTTCACAGAATGATGCAAAGTCTCCTTCAGCTGAAACACAGGATACACAATCCACAGTAAAAAGCAAGATCACATTCACGTAAATATTGTAAATCATTCTGTCAGTTATCTAGGTTTCAAGAAAATGTCACTAGTTCTAATGTCAAACTCCCGTGTACCATCTTAAATTAAAAAATGCCTCATAAGCTGAGGAGTTCATGTAAAATGTGGATTTTCTGAAAAGTTACATTAATTTAATACTCATATTTTAATTTTTCATAGTATAATTAGTCACGTGGACAGTTTAGAAACGTCTTCTATTTCACAATCAGGTTCAATTTAAGAGCTCGTAGTGCAGGCAGCCGAAGATATAGAACCCATAACTTTTGTCACAGTTCGGCTGTGTGGCAGGCAGGATTTATCGACACATGAGAAGATAAAAATGGGATTTTTTTTCTTACTCTCTGCAAGAAGCCTACTATGTCTAGCTTGTCTGCTTTGGTGGGAGAGCCGCCCTGACCATCACAGATGCTCTCAGACCCAGGAAGTGACTGTCTGTTGGAATCCAGTCCAGGTTTCAGAGTCTTCCAGCCTTTCCAATCAGAAATGTGGCTACTCTGTATGTCAGCTGCCGTGAGCAAGGGTAGCAAAGAGCACTGAGTGGCTACTGTCCTGTTGGGCATTGGTTTAGATGATGGTGTGGGGACTGTTCCAGGTAGAAAGACTTTAAGTTGAGAGCAGAGGAGAGACTGTTCATCCAGCAATCTGTGCATCTTCTACTCCAAAACACAGAATCAGAAAACATAAAGTTAAAAAAAACAAAAATATATCGGCCTGCCGATCTGTCTCAGGAGATGAATTTTGTTACCATTTTCAAGCTTTCATCATACTCATAGGCCAGTTCTTTTAACTGCCTCTCCAGCTCACCAGCCTCTCGTTTTACTGCACGCCTCAGCTCTTCGATGTCCCGAATCTTCTCTCTAAACACGCACAACACACACACATTTATTGTTGGGTGCATGAAACTGTATGGTAATTATCACCATGCCAATGCTCGAAGCTGGTTATCATGTGGACCAAAAACAATTAAGTGTTTTCCAAGTGTACACTCATAGTTACACTGCAATGGATGCATCTGGGGCAATTCAGGGTTCAGTATATTGGCCAAGGATCCAGAAAATGCTCCAATAAATAAATATTGGTGATCATTTAAAACTGCTAAATTACTACCTATGCTAATGAATTCCCAGGGTCTATAACTTGAAAAAATAGTATGAAGATAAAATATATGACATATTCCATAAGCAAAAAGAACAATCTGATTCTGAGGTGGGCAGACGGTCAGAACGTTATTAGCACCTCACTCACTGATTCTATGATAAAGCTGCACGTCTACTGCATTCTCGTAAAACAGAGAAATTCCAAGAGAGTGACACAACAGCAGAACCGTAACTACCATGTGTGGGAAAAGCTTTTAGGACCTCACTTTTTTGCAAGATCTGGGACCCAGACTAATGTTTTTGTCAGATTTGACTTGTGATTCTATACGTGCAGTTTTTATATTAAATTAAGGTTAAAAATGAATACTTTAAAGAACAAAATATATTTAATTCCTAGACGCGGTTCAAGTGGACTGCTAACTGATAAAACCTGTTTCTGAAAGGACTTTGGTTGTGCCTGTAGCCAGAACACACTAGAAATGTATAAACTATTGTTTGTACCTGTCCTGGTCAGAGAGACAACTGAACACAGCAGCCTGGTCTTCAGAGAGTTGCTCCTCCATGTTACTTAGCACAGACCAAAACTGCTGCAGACACAGCAACATCTCCTCCAGCTCATCCAGAGAGTACTATAGAGAACAAAGACACAGTTATCATTAAAAAAAGAAAACACCTATCTGTCGAAGACATTTCTCCGATAAGCTTCTTCAGTTCTAACAACAGACGGTGGAAAGTCCCAGGTGTTTAGGCCCTAGTGAGACTTGTCACTAAAGAGGGTTTTCGACCTACTATTGATCATAGTCTCATCACATGAGCCATGGAAACTGTATTCCCTGGATACTATGGAAAAAAATGGTTCACCAGTGGTTTGAAGAGCACAAAAACAGGTTTTAGGTGTTGACTTGGCCTCCAAATGATCCAGTCTCAGTCCAATCAAGCAAATGTGGGCCTCCATGGATAAGACTTCTTTGGCAGTAGTTGGGACCAAGAAGTCTGATCCAGCAAAGAGGCCCCACCTTGTAAGCTGCAGAATTTGAAGAATTTCTTGCTAACATCTCGCTGCCAGATACCACAACACTCCTTCACACAGCTTAAGGTTGGTTTGTTTTATAATACACATTATACTTTTGATGGATATGTTATCAAATATGTTACTAAATATTAATTATAGTCTGTTAGTAATAATCCAGTTGCACAAGTGACACAACAGAGAGCATTATTTCTTAACAAGATAGAAGTATATATTGATGTTTTCATCTCTTTAATTCAGTTCAATTCAATTTTATTTATATAGCGCCAAATCACAACATAAGTCGCCTCAAGGCGCTTCATAGATACAGAGAAAAAACCCAACAATCATATGACCCCCTATGAGCAAGCACTTTGGCAACAGTGGGAAGGAAAAACTCCCTTTTAACAGGAAGAAACCTCCGGCAGAACCAGGCTCAGGGAGGGGCGGCCATCTGCTGCGACCGGTTGGGGTGAGAGAAGGAAGACAGGATAAAAGACATGCTGTGGAAGAGAGACAGAGGTTAATAACAGATATGATTCAATGCAGAGATGTCTATTAATACATAGTGAGTGAGAAAGGTGACTGGAAAGGAAAAACTCAATGCATCATGGGAATCCCCCGGCAGCCTATGTCTATTGCAGCATAACTAAGGGAGGATTCAGGGTCACCTGGTCCAGCCCTAACTATATGCTTTAGCAAAAAGGAAAGTTTGAAGCCTAATCTTAAAAGTAGAGATAGTGTCTGTCTCCTGAATCCAAACTGGAAGCTGGTTCCACAGAAGAGGGGCCTGAAAACTGAAGGCTCTGCCTCCCATTCTACTTTTAAATACTCTAGGAACAACAAGTAGGCCTGCAGAGCGAGAGCGAAGTGCTCTAATAGGGTGATATGGTACTACAAGGTCATTAAGATAAGATGGGGCCTGATTATTTAAGACCTTGTATGTGAGGAGCAGGATTTTGAATTCAATTCTGGATTTAACAGGAAGCCAAAACAGGAGAAATCTGCTCTCTCTTTCTAGTCCCTGTCAGTACTCTTGCTGCAGCATTTTGGATTAGCTGAAGGCTTTTCAGTGAGTTTTTTGGACATCCTGATAATAATGAATTACAGTAGTCCAGCCTGGAAGTAATAAATGCATGAACTAATTTTTCAGCGTCACTCGGAGACAGGATATTTCTAATTTTAGAGATGTTGCACAAATGGAAGAACGCAGTCTTACATATTTGTTTAATATGTGCGTTGAAGGACATGTCCTGGTCAAACATGACTCCAAGGTTCCTCACAGCGTTACTGGAGGCCAAGGTAATGCCATCCAGAGTAAGAATCTGGTTAGATACCATATTTCTAGGCTTTTCAGGGCCGAGTACAATAACCTCAGTTTTATCTGAATTACGAAGCAGAAAGTTAGCGGCCATCCAGGTCTTTATGTCTTTACTGGTATTGGCCAGAGGGGCCGATGGCGCGATATGGCAGCCTTGCTTCTGTCAGTCTGCCCCAGGGCAGCTGTGGCTACAACTGTAGCTGTCTCCACCAGTGTATGAATGTGAGAGTGAATGAATAGTGGTATTGTAAAGCGCTTTGGGTGCCTTGAAAAGCGCTATATAAATCCAATCCATTATTATTGTTATTATTTAAGACATTCCTGCAGTTTAACTCATTGGTGTGTGTTATCTGGCTTCATGGACAGATAGAGCTGGGTGTCATCTGCATAGCAGTGTAAATGTATGCTATGTCTTCTAATGATACTGCCTAAGGGAAGCATGTATAATGTAAACAGAATTGGTCCTAGCACTGAACCCTGTGGAACTCCATAATTAACCTCAGTGTGTGAAGAGGACTCTCCATTTACATGCACAAATTGGAGGCTATTAGATAGATATGATACAAACCACTGCAGCGCAGTACCTGTAATACCTACAGCATGTTCTAATCGCTCTAATAGGATATTATGGTCAACAGTATCGAACGCTGCACTAAGGTCTAGCAGGACAAGCACAGAGATGAGTCCACTGTCAGAGGCCATAAGAAGATCATTTGTAACCTTCACTAAAGCTGTTTCTGTGCTGTGATGAGCTCTGAAACCTGACTGAAACTCTTCAAATAAACCTCTGCAGATGATCTGTTAGCTGTTTGACAACTACTCTTTCAAGGATGTTTGATATGAAAGGAAGGTTGGAGATTGGCCTATAATTAGCTAAGACTGCTGGGTCTAGAGATGGCTTTTTGAGTAAAGGTTTAACTACAGCCAGCTTGAAGGCCTGTGGTACATAGCCGATCATTAGAGATAGGTTGATCATATTTAAGATCGAAGAATTAATTAATGGCAGGACTTCTTTGAGCAGTTTTGTAGGAATGGGGTCTAAAAGACACGTTGATGGTTTGGAGGAAGTAATTATTGAAGTTAGTTATACTTTAGTGTTGTATTTTTCATACTTTGGATTTCTCTGTCTTTGGCTACACTACGGTTGGTAGAAAAAGCTTTTCTTGTGTAATAGCTAGCTAATTACTCACTGATGTATACACAGTAGACCTTTCCAGGACTGGACTTCTAATCTGGCATACCGAGCAGTTGCCCAGTGGGCCGATGCAAACTTGTGGGCAGAGATTACAGATTAGATTCATGCAGATTAATAGCATGCTCTGTGGTCAAATGGTTCTGCATGTGGGGTCATTACTAAAAAACATATTACAAAGAACACTTTTGTTAAAAGTAAAGCAATATGTTACTCAATTACTCCAAGGAGAAAGTAATTTAATATACTACTCATTACATAACTTTTAATGTTACCCACTTAAATAGCTGAAACAAACTGTCTCAGGACCTCAAATTGGCTTAGTAAGCTCAGTGACCCCTGACCTACATACACAGGTGAATCCAATAATGACAAAGAGTATTTAAGGGGGTCAATTGTAATTTTCCCTCGTCTTTTAATTTTCTCTGAAGAGTAGCAACACAGGGGTCTCAAAACAACTCTGAAACGACCTGAAGACAAAGATTGTTCATCATCATGGTTTAGGGCCAGTGTTGGTCAAGTTACTTGAAAAAAGTAATCAGTAACTAATTACTGATTACTTCCCCAAAAAAGTAATCCCGTTACTTTACTGATTACTTATTTTCAAAAGTAATTAATTACTTAGTTACTTAGTTACTTTTTAAAAACACGATTTACAACCTGAAGAGGTGATAAAGCGATAGATCTTTCAGCCCAATTCTACTTTTTCTACATTAATCCATCATACAAAATGTAGTTAAAAGGAAAAGTCTCTTTTTTTAACTTGTTTTATCAGTTTTAATCTTTTAACTTTATGCATCAAGCAAAAATTTAATTATATGCAACATTCTCTGACTTGAATAAATTAGTTTAACATTTAAACCTATTTTCTGCACATTCCAGCACATAAAATAAAATATTTTTTGTGTTTACACTCAGTCTTTCAAATAGATGCAAGTAAAACACAGCAGAAAATAAATAAAGTCAAAGACTCAGCGGTCCTGTTGCTCTATTTTCACCTGTAAAGCAGGAGTGGGGTAGGCGGAGGTTTACCCTGGTGCAGGTGTGCCGCGGTCAGTTGAAGAATCCGTGAGTTTCTCTGAGTTTCCCATTACGTCGTAGCTACTCGGTGCTTGTTTGGAAGTTTAGGGGTTTTTTTCGCTGTAAAAAGAAGTTTTCTTCCCACACACAACGGACACTAATGTTTTTGTCACTTTTTATGGAATCAAACTCAAAGTCAGGTCAGTACTTCCACGCTTTAAACGCTGCACGCTCATACTCTCTCCCACAATCAATATGTGATCCATTGTTGATCTGCACACAGCTGTTGTCACTAACGGCGCACTCGCTTACGTCACTGTCGTGAGACATTCTCGCAAAAAATCACGGTTTTAGTAACGCAGTAACGCAGCGTTACTACGGGAAAGTAACGGTAATCTAATTACAGTTTTTGCAATACTAATCCCTTACTTTACTCGTTACTTGAAAAAAGTAATCAGGTTACAGTAACGCGTTACAAGTAACGCGTTACTGCCCATCTCTGTTTAGGGCAGCGGTTCCCAAACTTTTTTTGCTGGGCCCCCCTTTTTTTTTTACAAGAAAAATGTTCGCGCCCCCCTGCGCGCACGCACGCACGCACTAACACATCCTCCAACCACACACGCCCATATTTTGCTCCATTGTGGTTTATTTCACACCTCAAACATGTAGTAAATAATTAAGCAAATACAAGTAATCTGCAATAAATTACAGGTAGTAAGAAAATAAACTACTAACTCTTTTACGCTACGTCCGCACCTACATGGGTATTTTTGAACACGCAGCTGTTTCGTCCACGTAAACGGCGTTTCGAATCACCGAAAACTGAGATTTTTTTAAACTCCTTTTTTTTCGTTTATGTGTGGACGAGGAATACAGAGTTCGTCACGCAACGTCAAAGGTATGTGTCTTTTTTCACGTCACGCTGTGGCCACATTATTGTTTACATGAGATGAATTGCAGGATGGCAGATAGAGACAAAATACTGTTAATCTGACTGTCTGCAGGTTTTACACGCAGTTACTGTCCCTCCATTTACAAAGGCAGAGGCGTCACGGTGTGATTATTTTACTGTAGCTGTTTTTTTTTCCTGTGTAATAATATTCAACATTGCATCAATACATTATTCAAAAAATGCCTCTCTGTGCAAAATGGGTTCAAAAACATAAACAACTGTGGGATCCTGTTTGTCCGTGATTTGAAGAGCCCAGCGCTGCTCCCGACGAAGGGAAAACCAATCCTGCAGGGAGACCTACCTCGGCACTTGTGCAGGTGAAGCCAAAGGGCAGATTTGCTTCACCATATTTTCTAGTCTTTGGCTTAGAATGAAGTTGGTTTGGAAACATATTCAGCGATGCTTCATCTCCTGCTTTGCGTTTCTGTGGGCGCCCCGTGCTAGCAGTGTACAAGCGTTTTGTTACCCCCCCCCAGCCTTTTCATACCGCGCCCCCCCCTAGGGGGCGGGCCCCACACTTTGGGAAGGTCTGGTTTAGGGGAAGGATACAGAAAGCTGTCTCAGAGGTTTAAGCCGTCTGTTTCCACAGTTAGGAACATATTGAGACAATGGAAGACCACAGGCTCAGTTCAAGTTAAGGCTCAAAGTGGCAGACCATGAAAAATCTCGGATAGACAGAAGCGACGAATGGTGAGAGCAGTCAGAATCAACCCACAGACCAGCACCAAAGACCTACAACATCATCTTGCAGCAGATGGAGTCACTGTGCAGCGTTCAACCATTCGGCGCACTTTACACAAGGAGATGCTGTATGTGAGAGTGATGCAGAGGAAGCCTTTTCTCCGCCCACAGCACAAACAGAGACACTTGAGGTTTGCTAAAGCACATTTGGACAAGCCAGCTTCATTCTGGAGTAAGGTGCTGTGGACTGATGAAACTAACATTGAGTTATTTGGGCATAACAAGGGGCGTTATGCATGGAGGAAAAAGAACACAGCAGTCCAAGAAAAACACCTGCTGCCTCCAGTAAAATATGGTGGTGGTTCCATCATGCTGTGGGGCTGTGTGGCCAGTGCAGGGACTGGGAATCCCTTCATAGTTGAGGGACACATGGATTCCACTCAGTATCAGCAGATTCTGGAGAATCAGTGACAAAGCTGAAGCTGCGCCGGGGCTGGATCTTTCAACAAGACTACGACCCGAGACACTGCTCAAAATCCACTAAGGCATTCATGTAGAGGAACAAGTACAACGTTCATCTCAGTCCCCAGACCTGAATATTATTGAAAATCTGTGGTGTGAGTTAAAGAGAGCTGTTGATGCTCGGAAGCCATCAAACCTGAATGAACTAGAGATGTTGTGTAAAGAGGAATGGTCCAAAATACCTTCAACCACAATCCAGACTCCCATTGGAACCTACAGGAAGTGTTTAGAGGCTGGAATTTCTGCAAAAGGCGGATCTACTAAATATTGATTTCATTTCTTTTTTTGTGGAGCCCAAATTTATGCACCTGCCTGATTTTGTTAAAACAATTATTGCGCACTTTCTGTAAATCCAATAAACTTCATTTCACTTCTCAAATATCACTGTGTGTGTCTCCTATATGATATATTTAACTGACATTTTTTATTGTAACAACCAACGATTTATATAAGAAAATAATGACTATTAACAAGGTTGCCCAAACTTTTGCATCCCACTGTATAATCTTTATCTCAATATTTGGATCTATAATTTTATAATTTTGCTCTCCAATGCGTCCATCAGAGTGTGAATGTGTGAATGTTTTTAGATTGCACTTGAGTATAGAAGTGTTTGTATGAGTAGGTGTGAATAGGTGAATGAGGCATGTTGTATACAGTGTTTTGAGTCCTCAGAGAGAGTAGAAAAGCGCTATATAAGAATCAGTCCATTTATATAAGAATCAGTCCATTTACATGAGTCCAACACCACAAAGCAAAAGTGAAAACCAGCAAAACGATATTTCAAACCAATTATCACAGTGATTTTTCTTTAGAAACAGAAGCAGGTAGAAACAGAAGCTGCAGCAGGACCTCTCATGAGTTTGGTCAGCTTTCACACAGCTTTCAGCTTCCATCACTCTGGACTTTTGGCTAGCTTAGTGTTTGCATGCCGTCTTGCTATCTTAGCATTAGCATGCTGTCTGTGCAGATGCTTGCAAAAAGCCAAAGTGATGTTAGCAGCATAATGCAGCTGTTTCTGTCCTGGAGGCAGCTTCCGCTTTACCATCGCTCACATCCTTTTGTGCAATAAAAATAAAAGTTGTCCATATACACTAGCATTTTCCTCCTCTGACAAATGAAGTCAAATCACCTAGTTGTAGTGTAACCAATAAGCAAGATTGATAGGCAAAGCCTAACAATTCCAAGGAACTGTGCTTCTGGAACCGGTTCTTGATTTCCATCCCTAATAAACAGCGCTGGACTGGTTATCCGGCATACCGGGGATTTTCCCAGTGGGCCGACATACTTTTAGGCCAATGAGTTGAATGCATTGGGACAATGAAAGATGTGCAACATCGGGCGCTGACAGTAGCCCATTTGTTCATTTTCATTAATGACACTTTTTTGCCCAATCAAATCTCATAACGCAACCGGGCGCTCCCCTATCTTCGCTGTGTGTTCACGCACCTTGTAGAACAGATTATTGTGTGGAAGATTATTGTGTGGAAGATTATTGTTAGATTATTGTGTGGAAGAATGGCCGAAAAGGTGGAGCTCAAAAGCTAAAACAGAAAAAAAAAAGAAGAAACTAACAATAAATGTAGCAAAGTGTTTCAAATTAATGACATTAGCTTTTGGTGATGTTGCACTGTCAACAGTAGTACCAACAACAACTAGTAACCAGCCCTCACGGTCACAGGAGGCTGCTGTTTTTAGCACCAGATGTGGAGAAGTGTAGGAGGAGTGAAGCAGGGTTTTTTTGTGTGTGATTTGATTTCTTGAGCAAACATGATGGGCTGCCTGAAACAAAATTACCAGTCCCATTCTAGCCTTGCAAATAAATAAATAGGTTTCAGTTAGATTGCAGGGTTGCCGCACACCAGCCCCACAAGCACTGACAGCAGCCCATTCTTGCCCAATCAAATCTCTTAATGCAACCATCCCTGCCCCTACCTACCCTGTGTGCCTTATTGAAAAGTTTCATGTGGAAGAACTGGTTGATACAGGCAAACTCACAGTCATAAGAACCTTCTGTTGGTAGTACCAGCTGTGGGGAAGTGCAGGATGAGGGACAGCAGTCCCAATAACTTTAGTCCTCGGGCCCTAAAAGTTCAGAATGGAACTCAAATTCTAAACTACTTTCATCAGACACTGCCTATCGGCCTTGTTCTGAACCTGAAAAACTGTAAGACTATAGACGTAAAATAAAACCAAACCTTACTCACTGTGGTGCTTGAATACATGTAGTCCAGCAACTGAAGTTATACGTAAAAGGGTGTGAATTTTATATGAGGGTATCAACATAAATCTATTTGGCTAAATACACAAAATTAAGTAAGGATACTGGACAGTGTGGTATTACTCACAGGACTGTTTCCGAAAGTGGGTTCCTTGTTGTTACTCTTGTGAATACAGCAGGTATGGTCACAGGAGCAGCAGCATGCCATGGTGTCTTGCTGATTGCCCTCCCAAAGTTGCTTCTGAGTTTCATTTCCATTTCTGTTCATGTCTTCTTCCTGCTCATCCGGCCACAATCCTGTATCTACAGATACTGACTCTGGCTTACAATTTATAGCCATCTCAGGGATAGTCTCCTGTGATTTCCAATTATTAGACAGGTGAAAGAAAGAAGGAGATGAAGAGAAGAGCTCTTGATGTGTTGGTCTTTGTGTCATTCCTGGGCAACTCATGGACAAATTTGTTTTGTTTGGAACAGCATGAAGAGCCCCATATGATAAATTCTTGGTCAGAGTATTGCGCTGAATTTGCAGGTCTGTCCATGACTGGACAGCACGAAAGGGGCTGGAGGTGTCCAAAGGTAGAATGATAGGGAGACGAGTGCTTTTTGACTCAGGAGTGTATGGAACATCCTTTCTGTGGACAATATGAGAAGACAGATATGACGGCATTTGAACTGAAACAGAACGATTTGATGGTCTGACATTCGGGATTGCAGACTGGGATGTGGATGTCAGTGAGGAAGGTACATCCAAGGAGCCATTTGCAGCTCTTGAGGTCTGGCCTCTGTCTGTGTTCGCTGAGTATGACATTGGTAAAGGGATGGCATTGCCTGTGGAAGAAAATGAATCTACAGGAAGATTTCCAGGAGTTCCATCTGAGATTTCAAAGCTTCCTGACGCTTCAGGGGTTGGATTGGACAACTGGATGGGTTCTGCCCAATAGACTCGCCCTTCAGTATCAAGCTGCTGAAAAAAGTCATCTAAATCTATATTCTCATTGTCAGAGTCATCTACTGAGGTTTCAAAAACCAGATCTAAGTTCTCAATTGCAATGAGATTATTGGGTTTTACTTCATCTCCACTGTGTGCCTGTGCAACTTGATTGTGTAAGCGTATGTAACTCCCGGGTGATTCACTTTCTTTACCAGCAACGTGTTTTTGATAGAGTTTTCTAATATCGTTGTGTTTTGTCTTTGCTGACATGTCATCATGCACAGTAGAGGAGTTGACCAGTGTATCCATTTCTGACTGGCTTTCTACTTCAGAAGGTGAAGGTGCAGAACCTTCTGACAGATTAGCGGGAGTTTCTGTGTCTGAGATGTAAACGACAGCTTCTTGAGAAAGTTGGGGACCGTGTCCCTCACTTTTTTCCTGTTGTTTTTCATTCCTCTGAAATTTTTCCAACAGTATATCATTCATCTTGGCATTTGTACCATTTTGGATCTGACAGGATAGAGCAAGATCATTGTTATCATTGTGAGAATGCTGTCTGTTCTCTGGGGGTAAGACTGCACTATGCTGTCCAGAGACAACTTGCTCTGACTGGTCTGAAATTTCTCCTGAAGCTGGGTCTATGAGGTCATTTTGATGATGTGATTGTGATGACACATCAGGCTGACAAACTGGGATGTAAAGTTTATAAGAAAGGGAGGAAGGTGTGGGAAAACCTTCCTCTAATTTTGAGAAGTCCAAAACAGGTGGTGCTGATGGATTAGCTTTGTCCAAATGAAAAGAGAGCAAAGGGAGACTTTCATCCTCTTCCTTTTGTGTATCAGCAGTTGGCTTTGAAAAACTTATTCCATCAGAATCTAGAAAAAAAGATTTGTTTTTGTTGCTTTCGGGAGTTTGTGAGATTAACTTGAGTAATTTGGGAGAAACCAAAGTGGGTGGAGAACAGATCTCTCTGTTAGCAGAGTGAGGTAAAGGAGGAGAAGTGGGATGCTGAGACGATATAGGACCAGAAGAAAAACTTTGTATTGAAGCGGGTGGAGACTGATCCGGATTTGGTACTGTTTCAGTGTTTGCAATTTGCAGGTCACAACTTGAGAGAGGCAGTGAGGCAGAAGCTATGGAAGAGCTCGAGTCTATAGTAGAATCTGGTGAAGGGCAGGGTGAGGAAGGGAGATATTTATTAAAACCACAAGAGGTCATTGTTGAGGCAGGGATGGGAGATTTGTCAGTATGAGGAGAAAAAGCAGAAGACTCTGGTTTCTCACTGTCCTGATTGTCACCACTCATTTCTGAAAACCCTGAGCGAGCCTGAAATCAAACAGGAAATACAGTCAAACATCTGAACATTCAAATGCTCTAAATATCCTAAATAGCAACTTAGTATACTCTACGATCTAGTGTCAGTGTTATGAATTAGGGTAGTGCGCTGCATTTCAATAAACTTGACAGACTGTGAGAAAAGTGAGACTGCATTGACAAGAGAAGAGACCTTGATGATTTCAGATCCTGGTGATGCCAAATGAGGGACCAGTGGTATAAAGGGTTCTTCTAGAAAGCCACTGCTGTCTGACTGGCAGCTGTTGGTCCGCATTACACCTCTCACTGCTCAAACAAATGAAGGAGGAATGAGAAGACAAAGAGAAAGAGGACATGGAATTATATCCACAACTTATCAAAATCTCTGGTATTTGTCTCAACGCTGGAATTTAAAAAGTTTTGAAAACATGTTGTGGGAAATCTGTTTTTTATTCCAAACTTTCTAGAGGTCTATTGTTCCCAGGCCAGCTAATAAAAACAATCTCTCCAGCATGTCCAGTGTCTGCCCCAGGATCAGACACCCTTCAGAGAAAGACATTTGCATACATAGTCTCATTCTTTCCATCAGCTCCCACAGCTCAGGGTCATAGGATGAACCGAGATCAGTCAACTCTTGCTAGTTGAATTGCTGCGATAATTGTATGGAGCTGAATATAATGGATTTAATTGTTTTTAACCCTTGTTCATTGTAGCTTTTTGTGTGTTTTTTGTGTGCACTGTTTTTTATAAGATTGTGACCTCACAAACTTTGAGTTTTTTGCAGGTTTCCTCCAGATTGGTCGAATCCATGTATATCCATGATATTTGGTACTTTGAACATATGTGCATGTCAAAACCCCCGGCCCCCCAATGACAGCAGCAACATTATTCTCTTGCGCCTTGTGGAGAGACCCTTAGCTTTGCTTGGCCTTGTGTCTGTGAGCTGGTTTCTTGCTAGTAGTTCTTGTGCTTAACTTACTCATTGTGTATATACACAGATCACTGAAACGTAAGAGCTGAACTGCTTTTTTGCTCTGAACACTTGTTCTCCTGTTGTTCATCTAGGGAGTTAGGTTTAGCATATGCCTTCAGTTTGTTTAGTTTTTTGCTTGTTTTTTTGTCACATAGGAATAAGGTAGCACAGCTCCTTGAAAGATAGCCGCTTTTGATTGTTGTTTTGGCATTGGTTCATCCTGGAGTCAGTTACTGGTATTGCTTGTGACCAAGTATGTATTAATAAACAATGTCTTTGACAGAAAATTACTGGTTAGACTCCACCTGTTTTGTGACCACAGTAGGGACTCTCTTTGAAGTTTATACATTCCCAGTGATGTGCAAGATGTCCTACTTATCCTTGGTCTTTGCTTCCTTCCAGGAAGGCATTTTAGTGCGAATCGGGAGATTCTCAAAGTATTCCCTTCACTGCCCTACCTTATATAAATGCCCTTAAGCTAAACATAATGTTTATTATAGACAAACTGAAAGAATCACAAAGGTTCAACAATAAAGACGAGACTCTGTACTCTCAGGATTTAGATTAGGCAAGCTGTTCCTCCCAATCACATCCCTCCAGTAGTCCAATCACACCGAAGTCGCCCAGTTTGACAATGGATGCCCCAGACCACTATGATCTTGTAGTAGAAAATGAAAAACAGGAACTTTTCTGTCATTTAATTGTTTATTGCTTAATTACTTTGTGTAGTATGAATGGCCATAGGGTGAATTTTTATCAGTAGGAAATGCTGTGAAACCTAGCAGATCAAACATGTTAAGAAATATTATTATTATTATTATTATTATTATTATTATTATTATTATTAATGCTCAATACTGAACTGAGACTTATTTTTATGCATTTACTACTAAGCTTAAATCCAAGCTCTCCCATCTATCCTGCTCTCAAACCCTTGCTGTTTTAGTCAGATGTAGTCCAGTTTATTGTCCAGTGAGCAGACCACACAGTGGGAATTTAGGGACTGCTGCATCTTTGTTTTTACAGAGATGCAGCATTTTACAGAAGCATGGCTCAGTGACAGAGCTCCAGACACCACCATTCAGCTACACGGGCTCATTTCATTTCGTGCAGACAGAAATGCAGCTCTGTACGGTAAGACTCCTGGTGGTGGCTTGTGTGTCTACATAAACTTGGAATGGTGCAAGAACTCTGTGCTTGTTTCTTACTACTGCTCTTTGTTGGTAGAGTTTAGGACTGTTAGATGCAGACCTTTTTAACTTTCCTCGGGAATTCACTGCGGTGTTCATTACAGCAGTGTAAATGCCACCCAGCACTAACGCTAAGGGGGCGAGCTGCAGAACTCACACCCGATGGACTGTTTATTATCGCCAGAGATTTCAACCACTCAAATCTCAAGTCACTGCTTCTGAAATTGCATCAACACGTGGACTTTGCGGTGAGGGGAAAAAATGGGCTGGATCTTGTTTATACAAACATTTCAGCATGTAGAGAGCAAAGTCTCGCCCCCACCTCAGATACTCAGACCACTTGTTATGCTATTTACAGCATGCAGACCGCTCGTCAGACGCTGGAAACCAGTTCTGAACAGATGAAACTTGGCCTGCAGGAGCTCTCTCTGCTTTTCAGGACTGTTTTGAGCACAGTGACTGGGACATGTTCAGGGAAGCTCTATGAAATGGCGACTGCACCAACTTGAAGGAGAACACATCATCTGTGTGCTCAGCCCAATGCTGTTCACTCTACTGACTCACGACTGTGCAGCGATGCACAGTTCAAACCACATCATCAAGTTCACCAATGACATGACTGTGGTGGGTCTCATCAGCAAGAATGACGAGTCAGCATACAGAAAGGAGGTGCAACAGCTAACGGACTGGTGTAGAGTCAACAACCTGTCTCTGAATGTGGACAAAAGAGATAATTGTTGACTTTAGGAGAGCATGGAGAGATCACTGTCCACTGAACATCGATGGATCCTCTGTGGAGGTGGTCAAGAGCACCAAATTCCTTGGTGTCCACCTGGCGGAGAACCTCTCCTGGTCCCTCAATACCAGCTCCATGACTAAGAAGGCCCAACAGCATCTCTACTTCTTGCAGAAGCTGAGAAAAGCCCATCTCCCTCCATCCATTCTCACTATGTTCTACAGAGGGACTATCGAGAGCATCCTGAGCAGCAGCATCACTGTCTGGTATGGTAACTGCACCGTATCCGATCGCAATACCCTACAACAGACAGTGAGAACAGCTGAGAAGATCGTTGGAGCCTCTCTTCCCTCCATCACAGACACTTATGGCACCCACTGCATCTGCAAAGCCACCAGCATTGTGGAGGACCCCACATACCCCTCACATACACTCTTCATCTTGCTGCCTTCAGGCAAGAGGTACCGGACCATTCGGGCCCTCACTGCCAGACTGTGAAACAGTTTCTTTCCCCAAGCCGCCAGACTCCTGAACACTCAGTGACTGGACCGACACACACACACCTTCATACACCAAGTTACTTTTTGCACATTTCTATTGCACTATTGTGTCAGCACTGTCTTGTCTCTGTATTGTTCTGTTCTGTCTACTGTTGCACTGTCTTTGTTTTGTTTTTGTGCAATCTTTGCACATTGCACTTTATGTTATCCTGTGTTGATATGTAGCACCATGGTCTTGGAGTAACGTCGTCTCTGTACTGTACCACTATGCATGGTTGGAATGACAATAAAGCCACTTGACTTAACTTAATGGGAGAACATACATGAGGTTTAAGCCTTGGACAAGTTTGAAACATTATGTCCTCCACAATAAAAGTGGCTGAAAATAAACACCGGTATCACTTCATCCAGTTCCTAATTTTATAAATTCTGCACTCCGCTTTGCAGTCTCCAATATCATTGAGCTGCAGCCAGATGCTGCTCATTTTACATTTTTCACTCAGTTCTCCACTTTTTTCTTGACATGCTTGCATTTAAATCCGGCTCCCCGTCTCTTTGTGCACCTGGCCTGTACCACTACACTTGCTGTCTTCGGAAGGTCTGCCTTGGCATATGAAATTATCTCGTGGGCCGGATATGATTGTATCACAGATAAAGCAGGTCAAGTCCAAGGAATTTTTTTTGGTTGTGCAAAGATCTTGTAGAAGTTCCTCTTAGTGCTGCTTAGTGCTTGTTTAATCTTTAGACCATTGAAAATGTAGTAAGTCTAATAGCTTTTCCAGGAAGAAAAAAGCATGAAAGTTAAGTTGGAAACTGAAACAACCCATGTAGCATTTTTTTTTTTTTTTTTTTTTGCCTGTCCCGTTTGGCTCTTTTGCATCAGAATTATTGTCTAAAGGCAAAGAAAGATGCCCAACGGATTTACTTTACCAAATTGACCATCCCAGCCTTGCCATAATGGTCCATTTGATTCACCTTTTATTGTTTATTTTATTTTCACTTGCTGTATACGGGACAGACTTGACTGGAGAAAGAAGGAGAGAAAGAAAGAGGGAAAGAGAAACAGCTGAGAAGAGGGACGGGGGAGAAGGGCAAAAAACAAAAACCAACAGAATGAGCAGAAAAAATAAATAAATAAATAAAAAAACAAAAAAAGGAAAAAAAATGCATATATCGATCACCTGGATCACCTGTTGAGAAAGAAAAAAGAAAACAAGCAAAAAGGAACAAGAGTAATAGAATAAACAACATCACAATGATATATGGGAATATGACAGTAAATATTAAATATTAAACATTATTGTGCAGCACATAAGATCAACAGAACACAGTGTGCTTTGAGGTAGGAGCCAAAAAGGGTGTAGTTTGTGGGTGTGATCACCCGTGTGTACACCTGTGAGCATGGACGCGCTTGGTTTTTTAAAAGGTTCCTTCATGTAATGATCTGCTAGAGGGTGTGGGGGGGCCACAGCCCCGTCCTCCAGGGCATGAAGCAGGTATGGAGGAGATTAAAACTCCAGATATCCAGAGGCCCCCAGAACACAAGAGACCAAGGAAGACCAACAGAGGGGCAGCCGCGCCACTGTCCCAGAAAGAGCTGAGGAGAGTCCCAGATGAGGGTTTACCCAGCAGCCGCGGAGCAGAAGCCAGGGGGAGTTGCAGTGACGCGCCCGTGTGCTCCGCCGGCAGCCAGCTGTGCCTGAGTGACCGAGCCCCAGGCCGAGAGGCCGGGGGCACCCCACCTCCGAAGTGGCCTGAGCGAGCCCCAGGCTCCAGGCCCCGATAAGCGGCCGCCAAGGAGTGAGCTGGCGTGTACCTGGACGCCCATCCCCAGACACAAAGAACCACCAACGCACCAATGTCTGAGGGGGTCCGCCACTGGCAGGGGAAGTGGTGGTGGGGGGAGATAGGCCTCCAAACCTTGGAGGGCCTGAGATGTCCCCAGAGAGGTGGCGTCTGATACCCAACCTGACATATAGACACAGACATACAGGCACACACAGACACAAACATCCATTCCCACCCTCATGCTCTCATATGCACTTACTCCACACTCAACCAACGTGGAGACAGACATAAAGAGACGCTGTACACACGATCACACTCCCCAAGCGTACTCTACGAACCGGGTCTAGGTACCCTTGCCCCTGGAGGGGGGAACTGCACCCAGACCCAGGTGGTGTTACCCTTTTCCCTGCGGTGGGGAGAGGCAGACCGCCCCGACTCCGCAGCAGCAGGGAGGCCCCACACTCCAGACCGCAGTCGGACGGCCAACTCCTCCTCCTAGCTCCCCCGCTCCAGCAGGTCGCAGAGAACGGGCGTGAGAGAAGACTCCAAACCTCCCTCCACCCGCTCATTGTAGTGTTGATGCATGTGTGTTCTAAGGTGCATTTAAAACCCAGGAGGGCATGGAGCTACCTGCCAGAGAGCAGCAGGTAAGCGCATAGTCCCTCCTGCTAGCCCTCAATGTCTACGTGTATTTAAAATTGAGAGGTGGGCAACGACGCCAGGGGTGAGGTGTACACCCTGATGGTAACTTGGATTCCGTGTAGCGTGCCCACCCCCAAGATCCTATATGTATGTGTAATGAGAGTGTGAGTAATGTGAATGTCTAAGTTGTGGGATAAAATTGAGGCAGAGGCAGCCAGAAGGGGACAGAGGGGGGGGGGGGGGGGGGTAGCCTCCTCTGCACCCTGGTGACATACCCCTACTCCAAGGCCCTGCATGTATGGGTGGTTGTGGTGGAGCGGGAAGAGGGAGGCAGCTGGAGATGGGGAGGGAAGGAAGGGAGGGGCAAGTGACCCCTCCCTGGGGCCAGCTCCCCCGCTGACCCCAGTTGGCACTCCCATACTCCGCGACCCGCCAGGGAAAGGGGGCCCAGGCCCATCTGGACCGGGGCCCAGCGCAGCAGCGCCTCCCGGCCCCACAGAGCCCGGGACAGTCCACCCAACCCCACCACAGAGAAAACTGCACCCACCCCACCATCCACTCATCTTCCAGACTACATAAGACAATAAACACCCAGGCTGAGATCTTCCTCCACCTCTCCTGTATCTCCCCCTCCTGCAGAGAGAGCCCCTGAGGAGAGGAAAGCTCCTGCGAGATGTGACAATCTACCCCACCAGTTGAAGAGCCCCCCAGGTGGCTCGATGCACCGGCGGCACCCTGCTCCAGGGCTGGGCCCCCATGCACCCACCCGCCCACAACCCCGGCAACACACTAACCAGGACCCAAGCCCCCGAGGCCCGGCCCGGGCCCCAGCCCAGAGACGGAGCGCCCCCAGAACCTCACGCCCATCCCGGACCCACCCAGGGCCAGCCAGGCTACCAGGTCAGTAACCCACGTCCGTCAGCACAGACCCTCCCCTAGCCCCGCTGCATGCAGCCACGAGGAAACAGTCACCTGAGAGCCAACAGAGCCCCTAACCGGACATGACCGCTACCCCGGGTTGAGCCCCCCAAGGAAGATGCCTCCGGGGAACCCCCCGACGCCCTAAGCCTGTCCCTACCCCCACACCAATCACAACAGTGAAGGCGGGACCAAACTATGACCCCCCACCCCCACTAGGTGATGGAGCTGATCAAAGGAGCCCAGAGCAATTGATCTGATGTGGTGGCAGAGGCTGTATCAAGACTAATGTAATCTAATAGATAATTTCTATATTGGTTAGAATTAAGATTATTTTTATTTTTCCAGTTCATGAGGACTGTTTTCTTGGCGATGCATAGGGCAGTGAAAATCATATGGGCTATATTCTTTTCTGAAGTGACATTATCTAAGCTGCCCAACAAACACACTAAGGGGGAAGTTGGAATGTTACATTTCAGACACTTTGATAAGTCTTCACATATCTCGCGCCAAAACTTCTGAACTGGTGGACAGAACCAAAGAGCGTGGATATAATTGTCCGGTGAATTGGTTTGGCAGTGTGAGCAGTTGTTGGTAGACGTAAAGCCCATCTTGAACATCCGATGACCTGTATAGTGCACTCTAACCCATGTAGCATTTACCATATAGGTCTATAAATGGACAACATCTCAAGCTCTTCAGTGTAGGTTCAAGTATAAGTCAAGTGTATTTGAAGTATAGTATGGTCAAGTGTATGCTTTTTAAGCAAAAGCTTAATTAGATGTACCTAAAACACAACTGTGTAAATATTAAACATGCTCTGGTCTCTGCACTTGAGGGTGCAAGAGAGCAATGCAATAAAATTCCCTCGATCACATATTAATGCTGCAATTACAACATGATGTAATACTTGGTTTGACAGCAATGATCCAAATATGAAAATGACCAAAGCCTGTAACGACTTTGCATCTCTGGATCATGGTAGACTCTTCCATGATGGTAAAACTGCATGCAAATAATGTAATTGTGCTCTGTTTATGTCCATGAATTACATACCTACAAAGAATCCCAGATGTTTCATGTATGAGGAAGTTTTTATCCTTTTATAATTGGGACTGAATAAAAAATAGTGAGTGAATAAAAAACAGCAAAGAATGAGAAGGTATGCAGAGATTTAACAGATCATGTAGCACCTGAATGAAGCATCCACTTTGTCCTCTTTCCATGTTACTTCTATGAAGAGAAAACTTTGCTGATATTTCTTTAATTGCTACAGTCTTGTTACTTTGTAATTGTACAGTTTTACTAACCAAAGTTTTCTGCTCCTCCCACGTAGCTCACTGCAACACTGCTTTCATCAAAGCTCTGTATCTAGAATGAGATATGAAATATAATGTGTATGATTAGTAAAACTCACAGGAAGTCAACACAGAAGGAAAAATATTAGATATACAGGGTGGGCCATTTATACGGATACACCGTAATAACATGGGAATGGTTGGTGATGTTAACGTCCTGTTTGTGGCACATTAGTAGATGCGAGGGGGCAAACTCCTCAAGGTGGGTGGTGACCATGGTGACCATTTAGAAGTCGGCCATCTTGGATACAATAGGAAGAGGGCCATGTGACACATCAAACTTATTGGTAATGTCACAAGAAAAACAATGGTGTGAAAAACCTAATTAAATTGCACAACACTTTTTTAAGCAATTATTTTAAAAAAATACCAGATGTAGCATAAATGATACAAATGAAATATATGGAAATTAATATGTAATTAATTTTGTAAACAAAATTGTTCACTAAACTCTCTATTTTAAAAAACTGTCCATTGTGTTCATATTTCAGGTTTTAAGGACTTCTCTGTTCTATAACAGACTTCAACTTGCCTCCTCCATTTCAAACGATTCCCTGATCTGTCCTTGGCTCTTCTTCCTCTGTAAGAAAGATTTAGCTGCCAAGGGGTGACCTTCTCTCAGGGGTGCAGATTTGAGCGCTCCCTCCTGGGATAGTAAATAAACCAAGGGATGTTGGGATTGAAGGTCTGGATCATTTCCTTGTTCCTCTGCCAAAGTACTCAGAGACGCAGTCTCTAGAGAGCCTGGTTTAACTCTTTTTAAGCAGACGTTTTTGTCTCTAGGGCTGGATGTGGGTTGCTGTGACTCAGATGCAGGAACACAGTTGGCAGCAGGTATAGTCAGGCCATGGGTTTTATTCCTGTGTATTTGGCCAAGTGACTTTTTTGATGCTCGTCTGAACAGCATGCTCATGCGCCTTCTCCTCTCCTGGGCCTCAGGAGGCAGGTCTTTTCCTTGTGTTGCTTTCAGTGGAGAGGAGGAAGATCCTATAAAGCTGGAGAATGCTGTAGTGACCTGCTGTAGAACCTCAAGTTGTCTAAACCGATCTGAGATAGGAAGAAAAAAAGTCTTGTTTTCAGAAATATGGACTTGATTATACAACGTACAGCATCACGAAAACAATGTCTCTCCATTGTTTGTGTATTTGTAGCACAGATTTAGTATTCCTTGTGTGTGCTGAAGTCTGATGCCTTCAAAATACTTTTGAAAACAGGCTTTTGTTTGTTTTTTCACTTCTATCAACAATCTGAGTTTGATGGGGGCTTGACTGTGAACCAGATCTCATCAGCCTCCATTAGTGTGGACCTCACTGATGACAGTATGAAAGCAAATATTTGTCACCAGATGTCAATATTTTATATAAGAAACAAGGAATCAGTTGGACTCACTGCTGACGTCTGGGTTCTCCAGGTCCAGACGGTTTTTCTGAGCCTCTAGAAACACTTGGAGATTTATTCCTCTTGCATGAGACTGATAATTAATGAATCGTGCCGGAATGCGTCCAGAGAGGTCAGGCTCATCACAGCCAAAGCCCAGGTCCAAGAGAATCTCTTCTGGGTCGTCGTTCCATAGGTTAAGTACATCCATCACACTGCAAGTATGAGAAGGTATAATTGCTCAGAACCGATTCAAATAGTTCCAGTTGTATAGTTCTGTTGTGTGTCGGTCAGTGTTTAACCTGAGTGGTCCAGAGTGACCTGAAGTTGCTGAGCTAAAGCTGTTCCACCTACTAAGGGCTGGACCTGAGCTGCTCCACCTGTATGATACAATCAAAGCACGAGGTTTTATTTGATTTAATGCATTTATATATAAATCGAGGATACTTAACAGTATTTTAAAATATTAGATTTGAACTTATAAACTAGTTTCATGATTTCAATTTGCCATGAAACGGCTGTGTGCAGGCAGGAGAGTCCCAAACGCAAACTGACTGAGGCAGAAACACAGCTTTATTTGCGGACACAAGGAAGTACGAAGCTAAACTAGACTGGGTAGCTCTAAGAAATAATGCCTACGAGGAAACACTGGGACCACACAGCATGAGGGAGGGCACGACACAGGACTGAGGGAAGCGCTGACCTAAATACACAGAGGGATAACAAGGAGGTGAGAACACACGAGGAACACAGCTGACATGAAAAACATAACGAGACAGGGGAGGCTGGACTGAACAGAATGACATGAAAACACAGCACCTTCAAAATAAAACAGGAAACATGATGTGGGAGTGGAGGAGAGCACGAGAGACAGCACGGACATGACGCGCTGCAGAAACATGGAAAACATGACAGAGTAAAACACAAAGGGAAACACGACACAAGAACTCACACCACAATAAAAACAGACACACACACGTCGCTGTGTCCTCAGTTCAAAAGCCACCGTTTGTGTCGAATCTTTACTTTGAACATGTGAAAATAGTATAACAAGAACAACACGAGAGGAAAAAGTGACAAACAATCAAAGCAGAACAAAAGGAAAACAAACAATAATAATAAATAACTTACATGCAGGAAGAAGCCTATGCTTATTTAATCCCACCCCCCTTTCCACTATAACTCATAGTCTGCACTTTACTTCCTGTTTATGCTCAGTCCATCACAAATTCTTCATTAATATTCTTTCTTTCTTTATTATTTTTATAACCCCATTAACACATTAAAAAATGTACAAATTTACACATACATATGTATATACTTATATAAACGCACCCACACACACATATACACATTGCTGTTGTGAAAATGGTGATCAAAGCCCCGCCTCCTCCTCGTGCTTTGCAAAAACCACATTCAGGTCCTGCTGGGGCGTCTGTCTCCACACAGAGCTGCAATCACTTTTTAGATACAGATACAGGGATGTTCCCTTTTAGAAAACAGAGCATTGTCAACAAGCAGGTTGTTTATTGCTTTATACATAATGTGTGCAGTGAGAAAATGAACCCGATCTGTGAATTTTAGTATTTTTGATTTTAATAGGGGATTTGTATGATCTCTGTGACCAGTTTTATGGATTATCCTTATGGCCCTTTTTTGCAATATGAAGGTTGATGATAGCGAACATTTATAAGCTTTGCCCCAAACCTCTGCACAGTAATGCAGAGATGGTGAAAGCAATGAACAATAGAGACTCTGGAGTGACTTGTGGTCCAGAATGTCTCTTACTTTACTTAATATTGAAACGTTATGTAAATTATTTATATGAGACTTCCATCTTATTTTATCATCTATTATCACACCAAGAAACTTGTATTTCAGAACTCTTTCAGTCTCCACACCATGAATCAGCAGTTTTACATATTTAGTGACAGTTTGTTTATGTCAAACCTCTTTTTAATTTTGCACATTTCTGAGTCGATCATATCCAGCAGGTCCTTTGGATTCCCTCCCAGAACAAAAAATACTTACAAATAATGCTAATTTTAATATATCAGATACCTTACAAATATAATTTATAATAAATTATTATAGATAATGAACATTTTTTGACCCAGTACAGAGCCTTGTGGAACACCGCATGTGATGTCCAAGCATGATGAAGAATAGTCACCCAGCTTCACAAATTGTTTCCTGTCACCCAGTGCAGTACAATCCCCCTGATCCCGTACTATTTACCGTTTATTGATTAAGACATGACTGATTGTGTCAATCCAGCTGCATACTGTTTCTGATCTATAGCATTTGTAATCTCCTCGATTGACTCAGTTAATGCCAGTGATATTAATCTTTCAATCTGAATCCGTACCAACTGTCAGAGTAATTTATATTTACAGTAACTAAGAATCATCACTGATGATTAGTGGATTAGTGGATCTGCGAAAGCCTATTAACACACTATGATGAACATGGATTTTAGAACAGCATATATTAAATAGACAGACACACCACTTAACCTTTGAATTCAGGTGTTTTATCCCCCATTGCCATGGGTCTATGAAACCAACCACCAAGCAGTGTGCCTTTAAAACATTTGTGACAGAATGACTTATTGGAGTTTGTTAAACGATACCAAGTGTATACAATTTGTAAGAAATGAGTATAAAAACTACTGTGAACAAAATGATAATCAAGAGGTGTCCCCAAGTGTTACATGGGATGCATCCAAAGCGGTAATGAGAGGAAAATTGATCATGTGGTCCTCGTACAAAAAGAAAGAGAAACAAAGGCAAATTAATGAGTTACTACTTACATTAAAGAATTTAGAGACTAAACACGCCACTGTTGAAGACTCTCAAACATTGGAAGAGATAAATTTAACAAAACGTAAATTAAATGATATATATGACAAACAAGAAGAATTAAAGGCCAGATTTGTTAAGCAAAAGTATTATGATTACGGCCCTAGAGCAAAGAAACTATTAGCCTGGAGAATTAAAAAACAACAAGAAGAAAGAGGAATTTACAGTATAAAAGATGATGAGACACAAAAAATGTGTTACACTGCTAAAGAAATACAAAACTCATTTGAAAACTATTATAAAAACTTATATTCAGAGACACAAAAGGCTGACCCTCTAAACAGTCAGAAATTTTTGCACTCTCTGGATTTACCTAATATTGGACGGGAACAAAACAAAAGACTAATGCAACAAATTACTAAACAAGAACTGGATAAAGCCATTGCGAAAACAAAAACAAATAAGATGCCGGGTATGGACGGATTTACATCAGAATATTATAAAACCTTTAGAGAGTTATTATCATCACTATTATTAAAATGTTTTAACTATGTGTTGGAGGGAGGGGAGTCACCAGCATCCTGGAGACAGGCAATCATTTCAGTAACTCCAAAGGTGGGCAAGGACAAAAGGGAATGCAGCTCATATCGACCAATTTCAATTCTGAATATGGATTATAGATTATTCACCTCAATAATAGCAGAAAGGCTTAAAAATATTATACCAGAAATTATTGACGAAGATCAGACAGGATTTCTCAAAAACAGACAGATACAAGACAGTATAAGACGTGCCTTACATTTAATGGATTATATGAATAAATCCCAAACGGAATCAATTGCACTAAGCCTTGATGCAGAAAAGGCGTTTGACTCCGTCCAGTGGGATTATTTATTTTTGGTTATGGAACGGTTTGGTTTCAGAGACCCTTTTATTCAGCTGATTAAAAATTTATATTATTCACCTTCAGCAAGAATAAAAATAAATGGGAGCTTAACTGGAGTAGTGGCCTTGCAGAGGGGATGCAGGCAGGGATGTCCGCTTAGCCCACCCCTGTTTGCTCTATTTATTGAACCACTGGCGCAAGCTATTAGAGAGGATGAACAAATTAAAGGGATATGGATACGGAATATAAAATGGGATTATATGCAGATGATGTTTTGCTGACCCTCACAGACCCAGAAGGAAGCTTACCTAAGTTATGGTTAAAGATGGAAACGTTTGGAGAACTTTCTGGATATAAAATAAATATACAAAAAACACAGGTGATCACATACAATTACGTACCCACAACAAAGATCAAAAGTATGTCTAAATTTAATTGGAATAATAAAATAATTAAATATTTAGGTATTAAGATTCCCAAAACACTGACAGAAATCTATGAAATAAACTACTCACCAATTACAAGGGAATTGAAAGAAAATATTCAAAGGTGGAACCTACTGCCACTTGATCTGTATAATAGGATTGACCTGATTAAAATGAATATACTTCCACCATTGCTTTTCCTTTTTCAATCTATATCGGTACACATACCAGCTAAACAATTTGCGTTATGGAACAGAATGATTTCGGGATTTATATGGAAGGGCCGCAAACCAAGAGTTAGATATATAACCTTGCAACTACCTAAGGAAAGAGGTGGACTCTCCCTCCCAAACTTAGAAAGTTATTTTAAAGCAGCACAATTAAGATATTTAATTTATTGGTGTGATCCAACGTATGAAGCAAAATGGAAATATTTAGAGGTGACACAATTAAAATTACCACTACAGACAATATTAGGAGATAAAAAATTATATTTGGAACAGAAAAATAATTTAAATGAATGGACTAAAACTCCTTTAAAGATATGGTTTGATGAGTGTGAAAGTCTTAAACTAGGAACTGGTCTCAAACAACTCAGATGGGTCTCACATGATAAGGAATTTATCCCTGCACAAATAGATAGACGTTATACAATTTGGTTAACAAGGGTAAAAAAAAATCTATGGCTTCCAAAACTATGGCAATGAATTTGCTCAGCTCGTAACATAAGAAAACTCTAGAAATAAATGAAAAAATAATATCGAACGAGTGCGCTGATATGTCTCGATCAGCTAGCAACCGGAATCCTCTGATTTTTAGCATAAACGGGGGAGGAGATAGCTCAGTAGGTAGAGCGTTCACACCACGATCAATGGCTACCCTGAGATACCCCTGAGCAAGGCACCGTCCCCACACACTGCTCCCCGGGGGCTGGATTGGTGGCTGCCTCACTGAGTGAATGGGTTAAATGCACAGTGTCATTTCCCTACAGGGGATTAATCAAGTATACAAAAAATTACAATAAAATAGAAGTACAGCAGAGCACTGTATGTGAGATAAGATACTGTAACTTATTGCTGTTTAAAAGAGAGTATAAAGTTTAATAAGTCATTTTATTATGAAACCTTTTTCTGTTGAAGAGCTTTTATTTGCATATGCTGTCAGTTATACTTTGTAGAAAGGAAATCAGAATCTGCAAAACTTGATTGGACAGGTTCAAATCTGAATTAGCGACGATGGTGCAGCTCTAGTTTAAAAAGCTTTCATAGATGAAGTCATTCAGTTACATATTCATTAGTAACCAGGTGGTTTGAAGTTGAGAGCCAGAGACAATGACACCTGTCATGTGTGGATTATTGCATTATATTTAATGGCCTAGCTTCTTTCTTACCGATGTTAAATGAAGTGACCTGTAGCTCATCAGAGTGACCAGCTTTTTATCTCGTATCTCCTTCTATATATGTGCGCATGCAACCCAAACCAGAAATCCCATTATATTCTTTAAAGGCTCAAACGCTATGATAGATACCTACATTTAGTGTTATTTTATTTATTATGCTTATTTGTAAACATTCAAGTTACATTAGAGTACAGTGTTTGGGTATTTCAACCATATTAGATCTGATATTTTAAGCTTCCAAAAGCACACAATCTTTTCAGACCTGCTAATCAAGACTAAAAAAGAGAAAGAAAAGAGAAAAGACACGTTTAATTGTGCACTCACATCTTCTGCTGGTCTTTGGTGATCACTGCCCGATTGAGCCTGTTGTCTTTGACCCCTTTGCTCTTGGCTGATTCATATTTATTGTACAGCTGTCAAGCATCCTAATAGCTTTTCCATGATCCTTTTACTTTCTATGCAAACTATGTGCTTTGCAGAGGGGGAGCGTGAGCTCATTTGCCTAGTAAATATTACTTGTAGTTGTGCAACTATATTTGTAGTTTTAGGCGCTGGTATCACTGTAACATGTTTTATTAATTCTAATGAAGCACAGTTTTGAAGTGGCACTCACTCACCACTTAGCTCTGCTTAATATAAGGATGTGTAATATCTTATAGTCTGCTTCAACTGAAAGTTATGTAATATGTGTTTGTAGCAGCCTCTCCCTGGTGCTGAGTTAAACCCTGAAAGTCTTTGCTTCTTTCTTTTTTTTTAATTTAATAGTTTTATAGTTTTTAGCAGGTTATAGATCCATCCATCCATTCTCCTTGTCAGGGCTGAGGGGGGCTGGAGCCTGTCCCAGCTAGCATTGGGCGAGAGGCGGGGTACACCCTGCACAGGCTGGCCTAACACAGCGAGACAGACAACCATGCACACCTATGGGCAATTTAGATTCAACACTGCATGTCTTTGGACTGTGGAAGACCCACACATGGGGAGAACATGCAAACTCCACACAGAAACAGCCGGACTCAGAGCCTTCTTGCTGTGAGGCAGCAGAGCTAATTACCATGCCACCATGTCGGTTATAGTCAGATTTGGAAACTCCTCTGAACTATAATAAACATCTTACTGTTGCTATTGTGCACCCTAACATATTGTTCATTGAGAAATTCAATGTTGGCACATACCTCGATTAATTCCCACCTTAAATTTCACCATATTAAATTTGATCCAACCTCTAAAAGCATCATCAATAGTTAGTCCTTGATTTAAAACGATCAGCACTTTCATATTCAAACCACCTTCACTGATAACAACAAACTCATCCGTCTATGCTGGTTGATTATGAGCTATTCTTCTGTAAATACATTTAAGTGGAGCTCTGTGCTGTGTCACAACAGACTCCCTCTGTACTGCTGTCTGTGTGGTTCTGTATGACTGACAGAAACATGGTGAAGAAGAGCGATCTCCTTACCGCAGAAACTCCTGGACCGTCTTCACTCCTTGTTTGGCGTATAAAGACGCTGCAGGGAAGAAAGGTCGTGTTAGCCAAATAGCAAAGCAAATGGAGCATGTGGAGCTATAATGACAGAAACACAGACAGAAACATCAGGAAGGCAGAAACAACACATTTGCTGCTCGTTGAAAGTCGGTACAACCTGTAAAGGTCTGCTGTCAAAGTCCCTGAGCTATATTAGGAAAGTGTTTCTCTGTCCCTCACCCTCCCACCCTTTTTTCTTCTGGAGGATGTTTAAGCTTTGGCACTTGCCCCTGCCTCCCTCTCCCAGACTGGGAGTCGAGAAACAGTCATTTCCATGTGTGTGCTTTGTTGTAATGCTCAGGCCAAAGGTGGTCTGTAGCTCTGTGATCATTATGTCCTCAGCTTCGTTGCTTTGAAGCCTCAGTAAACCCGTTCATGGTGATTTTATGAGCTTAGTTGTTTGTTTAATGTTATACTGAATAAACCATGTTGATGATGATAATTATACGAGTAAGCCAACTTCCTGACCTTTGATTGACAGGTCATCAGCAAATGAGCCGCAGACCAAGACAGCAGTGCAAACACACATAGTAAAAAGAAAGTACAGGACATGGGTTTAAAAATCAGTGTGTAATAGAAAACCATGTGTGCAGTCTTACCTCAGATGGGCAACAACACGCTACATATTCCACCGTGTCATTGTTTATCTAACACACATGAAGCCAAAAAGCAGTGTGTGAAAAAAGTCAATACATGATGATGATGATGTCATTCCTATAGCTTCTCTCAGGTTTCCTCATTTTAAGACTTGGCAGCAAATAAATGACCCTTTTTATATCCTGGTACATCAAATGTCAGATTGGTTTGTGATGACTGTAGTTCATGTTTGTGACTAAACTTGAAAACGGTGAAATCTGTACTCGAAGAAGTCTGTCCTGATTTCTATGAGCTAAACACTGAGATAGTTGTGGTGAAGTGTCAACACAGCAACTCTGTCCTCAGTATAAATACACAAGATATTCTGGCAACTTTCTGCTGGTGTTGAAAGATATACACTGAAAGATTAAGCAGTGACTTATTTTCCTAAACTGCGAGCTCTGTTTGCTTGTAAGGAATCCCTGCTGATGATGTTGCCTTACAAGTCCAGGAAATGACACTATTTACCTTCTACACCCAGCGCCAAGTCATCGTCACTGCTGGGGTTCCTCTGCAGAGGCCCTAAAGGGAAGATACAGCATTGTGAGAACCAGAAAATACTACGGCAGTGTGCATCAACAGTGTCAGGGCCTGTGCAAGATTTACAGACAATCCCAGGAGAAAGTGCTATACAAGCATCCACTTTGGCTTCCTCCCACAGTCCAAAGACATGGAAGGTTAACTGGTGATTTTAATTGGCCATTAATGGGAGGTAGATTAGGTGTTTACAGTAAGAATGTCTTTGATGGTCATTTAGACATTTAGAAAAGTGCAAAAAGTGTAAATGCAGTTTCCATTTTCTGTTTCAGCCAAAGCAGATACACTTAGATGAAAGTATGCCGTTTCACTGACTGGAACATGAAATCACAAAGATGTCTACATCTCTACAGTAAGCATTTTACAGGGCCAGGTCAAAATGGAAAGAATCTTACAATTATATGTTTTCCATGTGGCACTATGAATCACATCATTATTTCTGTCAAGCTCAAAGGTTCATTTTTCCTCCTGAATATAGAGGGTTAATTGTCATTTAAATGTAACTTTTGTTTGAAATTGAACATGGTATATGTAAGTGTACCTGTTACAGGAAAAATGATTCTATGTTTCTTTACCTTCTTTTAAATGTACAAAGATGCCTTTTGTCTGCCCTCTCCCTATGGTTAGATTAGTTTAGAATTATCTTTTTAGACTTTCTCAGCAAAGACATACTGTTTTGGGACATATTGTTTTAGATTGTTTTATCTCTCACAGCCTTCTCCCAGCTCTCTGCTGACGAGACTAGCGCCACATATGGAGTTGTTTATTTTATTTGTTTTGTATTTTCTTATCCTGTTCTCACTGTCTTTCCTATAAAAATTACCAAGCCACTGTGCATGGTGTGAGTTGTTCTTCGCAGCTCACCCGTGTACACGTTTGATAAAGAAAGTAACTTTGTCTCATTGTGTCTTTATTTCTCCTGGGTCTTTTACAGAGTTTTCCCCCAACATTTCTTGGTCCTTCGGAGCCGGAGCGCCTCCATCGTGTCCCATCTCCGTGACCAGTCCACGTTGCTCGTCTGTCGACAGCCCACACACTAGGTGTGTGGTCAAAGACCAAGGGCGTTAAATTCGAGTCTTGGCCAACGTCTTAGAAAGCGACCCACGGTGGTGGGGCCCGATCGAGGTGGACCAGACCCGGCGACACTGACCAGGTAGATACAGACACACTGACACAATCTTGCGTAAAATCGTATTTTAAATTCAGGGAATTTAAAATAGCGAAAGTAGCTCGTCGCGACTGGAAGCTCCCCACTTCTGTGGGTTTAAAGTAGCTCGTCGGCTGGTAGCTTGGAGCTCGTCGACTGGAAGCTCCCCACTCTTGTGGGTTAGGTTTGGAGCTCTGGGTAGCTCCCCCAGCTGGGTCAAGGGAATAAGTAGCTCGTCTACAGAAAGACTGGCAGCTCCCCTTATGATAAGGGTTCCGATCGCGCGAATAAGTGTGAATGTGAATGTATGTGTGTGTGTATTGTTTTAATTAACGGAGCAAGCTGAATTTTCACGGTCCAATAAGAGACTGAGCTGCTCCTACTGTGTTTTTCTTTTACTGCTATTCACTGACGTGCTGGTGAGTTGAGAGAACGGTCGAGTTCCGTCTCGTAAAGTTCACACCGCTTTTGGAAATAGTCCGAAAGTAGAAGGGCGTGTGAGCAACCACTCTCGTCTCTAATACCAGCGAAGGTGATAGCAGCTGTATCGTGTATATATTACTTAATAAACAAAAATAAGTAAATACATAAATAAGATGGGTAATCACGCAAGTGAAATTAAAACTCACTCCTGCTGACGAGCAGGGGTGAGAAAAGAAAAGTCCAGACGCCGGACAAAAACAGTGTCTGTAAACTGAGAGATTTAAGAAAACAAAATATAAACAGTCAGAAGAACAGAACTCAACTGCCAGTTTAGTAAAACCAGAAGACGAGACACTGTGCAGTTCCCACAACCCTTTTAGTAAACCATCACTCATTCCTGCAGCCGCATCTGCAGCAACACCCATATCAGGAAGAACATAATAATCCCTTAAGTGAAAACTAGAGATCGCAGTAGTTTTGTAGTAGTTTAAAAGGGTTGAAAACAGACCCCACTGAGTAGATATAAATATAAAAAGTACGAAATAAAGATGAACAAAGGGAAAGTTACAGTAGAAATTATCTTTAGAGTATTTGAAATTAATAATAGCAAGGATAACAACCTGTAAAGTGATATTAACAATGAAACACAGTTGGCATGATGACCATGCCCAGCATATATAAAATGAATATAAAGCAAATAATTCACACGCAAATATTTTAATAAAATAAATAAGGTATATTAAGGCTGTGTCACTGTTCAGCCAAGGACAGTGTGTGAAAAGGTAACTGTCTCCACCCTGGGAAAAGGATGATTCTGCAGGTCATCTGAAGCCCTTGATGGATACAAAATAAAATATAAATAATATATTATAATAGAACTGCCTGGTCCGCCATGCAACAGAGAGAACAAATGTGACCGCAGATTGGATGAATTCTAAATTATCTGTTTGCTGAATAAGATGATCCTAACTAACAAATTGGCTCAGTAGTAGTATAGTGGTACACACTGATAAAATATTATAATATGCTATTGCTGTTATATAAGACGAAGAGGATAATATTAACAATGACAATATTAATATGAAGAGGCACCTTAATCGGTTATGATGTGAGGTGGATAATTGTTAAGCAGTAGTCTGCATCAAGCTTAAGGTTTGCTGAAACTCAATGTAATGACATGTGAGATGAAGACAATACGGAGAATAACTAAACTAATGAAGTGCATAGAGGCACTTGACCAGCTTGAAACCTATCATCCTAGAATGACACATTGCTGAGATATAGAGCACACCTATAATAACAACCAATAAGCAAAACCCTGTAGACAACAGCTAAAACTACAGGATTGAGAAGCTGAATTAAATATGTAGACACTGCTAAGCTGATGAGCATGTTCCACATTTTCTTTTCTTTTTATTTATTTGTTTCTTTTAGAGCAGAAGCTGCTGTAACACACCCAAAGAAAGACTCTAGGTCTGACCAACCGTCTCAGTCGTGGGCAAAAAGATGACAGTCAATAAAATTCTAAAAGATAATTTATTGACGAAAAATATATCAAGAGATAAAAGATAAAACAGTCCAGTGTCCCACTTAAGAATTGTATAAAAACACACAGTCCCAAGGCCAGAGCCAGCTATGCCACACGGCCAAGTTGCACTCCACATGTTGCCTTTAACAGGGTTAGAAGTTGTCCTTGGAGACCCACCACCCTGCAAGCATATAGTCAGTGGTCACTCAAGCCTCTGGAACTCTGCTGCCTTTAGGCTGTGGCATATAATAGGCCCTGGACTGCACAGAGAGACAAAACAACACAGCAGTGTTTGTAGTGTGGGCTATATGTAGACCAGTGTATCAGTGCAATCAAGTACACCTGCCTCTAATTAGTCCAACCCCATTCCAGCCATTGGCTCACCAAAAATGTGACACACACAAAACCACTCTCAACCCAGTGCAACTTCACACAATAATATGGAGCTGAAGTAACACAGGCACATTAGTCTACCATGTTACAAGCTGCATGCTATTACAAGCCAACATATGTAGACTTCTGCCTTGTTCGGGTGGCAGCATTTTTCTTTTTTCTTTTGTGTCCTGACACGTTTATGTTTTTTGTTTTTGTTTGATTATTTTGTTGGTTTTGGAAACGAATTTAAACGAACTTGTGACAATACTTGAGAATCACAGTGACACATAGTGATTAGGCATATGATTGAAAAATGCCTAGGTTTAGAGCTGTGAGCTATGAGCTGTGAGCAATGCAAAGTTAAATATATATATATATTTGTATAAATGGGAAACAACCCTAACTTGAAAGTTTGAAATGTGTGAGATCCATGAATTGTTTAAAGAACTAGAAATTATCTAAAACTGCCTTAAGTGAAAATGTAGAGTTGCATCTATTCTCCCAAACAAAAAAACAAAAAACAAAAAAAGGGAGAAGCATTCTGTAACTTAAAAATAAGGCTGACTGTTGACAACAGACTAAAACACTAATTCGCAGGTGGCTATCAGGAACAGAGAGGCGAGCAAAGTCACAAACACCAAGGCCGCAGACAGCCACGCAGAAACAGCAGATAACATAGAGACAACGCCTGCTAGAACCGTGGAGAGGAAGGTCACTTCACACGAGATTGTTGCGCATGTGAAATACACAAAGATAAACAAATAACCATTTATATAGACAGCCAGTATGTTTTCTCTGCTGTGCATCATTTTGCAAAAAATCTGGAAAACCAGAGGAATGATTACACCAACTGGCAAACCAGCATGCCAACCTCTTACAACGCCTACTGACTCTTTCATTACTACAGGCAACAATTTTGCTGACAGAGCAGCAAAATAGGCGGCACAACAGGCAAACATCACATTGATGGCAGTAAACACACATCAGATTCCACTGGATGTGTTGAAAAATGAACAAAAAGCAGCAAGCACAGCAGAGCAGGCAAAATGGCTAAAACACGGTGCAGTTCTGACAAACGACTTAATGATGTGTTATGGCAAGCCAGTGTTGCCAAAATTCCTCCACAAAATGGCGGCATTAGTGACTCATGGCTGTACGCATTTGTCAACGGGGGGACTGACCAGTATTGTCAACTCTCATTTCTACACTGTAAATTCTACACAATACTCTCATTTCTACACTGTAAATTCTACACTGTAAATTTTGAAACCTCAGCAAAACAATTTGTCAGAACATGCATGACGTGTCAAAAATGTAATGCTCAGGGAAACCTGAGACCACACAATCCATATGGACTTTATTGAGCTAAATGAATGCCAAGGGTAAAAATACACCCTAGTGGTTATAGATGTATTCTCAAAGTGGCCAGAAATCTACCCAGTGAAAAAGGCAGATACAATTTCAGTAGCAAAATGTATGTCTAAGTTGTAGGAAAATAAAGAGATGATTGTAAATGACGAAGAATGTAATGATGTCTATCAAGTGTCTTGCAGATCACAGCCCGGTGACTGGGTTCTGATCAAAGTGCTCCAAAGGAAAAACTGGAGCTTGCAAAATAGCGGAACGACCATCTTGCATCCATCAGAGCCAGTAAGTGAAGCCATCTAAACACAGCTGACGGCAGGCTCGCCCACTTGTTGTGATCTCGCCCGGTGGAGGGGTCAGCTTTCCTGGCCGGGGGGTCTACTCGCGACAGGAGGGTGTGTCCCGTCGTCATGAGGTGGTGGCTCTTAACAACTGCAGCGGCCCTGACCATGGCCGGGCTCCTCACCTTTGCTTCCGTGAGGGACAACAAGTCACGTTATATGGAGAAAAGGCAGACACTGTATGACAAAGGAAAGTACACCAAGTTTCCCCATGGCTATGCCACTAATTTCTGGTGGCAGTTTATGAACACTACAGCTTACTTGAATAATAAAACTGACTGCTATGCAAATACATATACACTTTCTGCCCACCAAGGAACGAGAGGAAGTGTATGGACTGTTCACTCAACGAAACCTGTGCCAGTAATGCGACACTGATGAGCCTCAACTGTCGCTCCAACTACAGCTACCGAATGATACTACAAACAAAGACTCATTACCAGACAGGATGTGCACGGACGGCACCAAGCAGTAAAGGAACCAGAGTTTCGCATCTGAGGAGGAGTGAAATTCTTACAGAGCTTGATCCCCGGCATTGGAGTTGCCGAGGTGCGGGATCATGTGGAAATCAACCGATATGCTCTGCTACGACACATCAACTTAACTAAGGCCCTGGAACCGCCTTAGCAGGAGAACAGCAGGCCATCAGAACGATGGTGCTGCAGAACAGACTGACACTAGACCTGCTAACAGCATCACAAGGAGGAGTTTGCAAGCTGATCGGGGAAACATGTTGCACTTTTATCCCTGATGGATACGAAACTGGAGGAGACATTTATGAAACTTTGCAGAATTTGTCCATTCTGCAAAAATATGTCACTGACCACACATCTGGAGCAGCTACACCGCCATGTCTAAGAGTAATGATTTCAAAGATGATAACAACTACAATGACTGCTTATGTTGCCGTGCCTAAAGAAGAACAGCATCCCGTTGCAATTCTGTTAGAGGAGAACTTGTAATAACTGCTAATGAATGACGTGGTGATTAAAAATGACTTCTGCCTTTTTCAAGTGATCATGCACTGATTAACACATTAGTAGTTTATGCAGGTACAATATAAGGTTTTCACCCTTTTATTTTTTGAAGTTCTCATCCTTTATTTTTTGAAGTTTTCATTTTAAATATGAAGTTTTCATTATTTTACATATAAAGTTTTCAATTTAAGGTTTGCATCATTTTAAGTATAAGGTTTTCATCCTTGTATTTTTTGAGGTTTTCATTTTACATATGAAGTTTTCATCATTTTTAAATACAAAGTTTTCATTTTAGTTTTCACCCTTTTATTTTTTGTAGTTTTCGTTTTAAAATATAAGGTTTTTATCTTTTATTTTTTGTAGTTTTAGTTTTATTATTTTTTCTTGTTTATTCCACTTGTTATTTCATTTACTATGATTTTCATTTACTATGTTTTTCTTTTTCTTTTTATTATTTTATTTTGTTTTAATCTTTAGACCAAATGATTTCCATTTCTGCTATGCTGACATTTTGAAAATTAAAAAATTGCTTAAGATACTTAATAAATAACCTTCACAGACAATTGTTGTATACATTTAAAATAAGTTAAAACAGGAGGGAATGTTACAGGAAAAATGATTCTATGTTTCTTTACCTTCTTTTAAATGTACAAAGATGCCTTTTGTCTGCCCTCTCCCTATGGTTAGATTAGTTTAGAATGATCTTTTTAGACTTTCTCAGCAAAGACATACTGTTTTGGGACATATTGTTTTAGATTGTTTTATCTCTCACAGCCTTCTCCCAGCTCTCTGCTGACGAGACTAGCGCCACATATGGAGTTGTTTATTTTATTTGTTTTGTATTTTCTTATCCTGTTCTCACTGTCTTTCCTATAAAAATTACCAAGCCACTGTGCATGGTGTGAGTTGTTCTTCGCAGCTCACCCGTGTACACGTTTGATAAAGAAAGTAACTTTGTCTCATTGTGTCTTTATTTCTCCTGGGTCTTTTACAGAGTTTTCCCCCAACAGTACCGTACAACTGAAACTATGTTGCAGTCATCAGGCATAACATCATGACCATGTGCCTAATATTGGGTCCCCCTTCAGCTACACAGACCTGACCCAGTGAGGCATGGACTGACCCCTGAAGGTGTGCAGAGGTATCTGATGCTAACATGTTAGCAACAGATCCTTTCAGTCCTGTGAATTGTGGGCTGTAGCCTCCATGGATTGAGGCTCATTTCTGCTTTGTGGCAGGGCACAGTGACCTGCTGAATACAGGAATACAGTTTCCATGGAATAGTGCAACAATGCTCAGGTAAGTGGTACGTGGCAAAGAAACCTCCACATGGATGGTTGAAGCCAAGGACTCCCAGCCACACATAAACATCACACTGACTCCACCAGCTAGTTGTCTTCCCATAGTGCATCCTGGTGCCATGTCTTTTACAAACGTTTCCACGAAAAGAAAAAGTGTTTCATCAGATGAGGTCACCTTCTGTCTTTCATCAGTTTGAGCTGCTATAGTAACTTGTCCGTTGTGTACGGACCAGCCTTTGCTCTTTAATTAGTCTTGGCTAATTAAATGACCCTTTCGCTTGTTCACCACTGTTCCTTCCTTGTAGCACTTTTGAACAGTACGATAGTGTGCGCAGTATCTTTGTGTTCCTAGGACAGAGATCTCAGATGTCATTACTGAGATCTGCTGGAGCCGCTCACCCAGTTTGGGAGTCCCTGCCCAGAGTGCTCTGATTACCACAGGGACCACTATTGCCACTGTTACTCTCAACCTCTTCTCAAGATCCTCTCTCAGACCTTGGTATTTCTTGAGTTCCTTGTCTTCCTTCTCCCTGATCTTGCTATCACCATGTATAGCTACATCTATGATTACGACCTTCCTTCTCTGCTTGTCGGCCACCACTATGTCTGGTTGGTTAGCCATTAGCACTTTGTCCGTCTGTATCTGAAAGTCCCATGGGAGCTTAGCTTGGTTATTCTCAACCACCCCTGGGGACGTATCTCCTTTGGACCGCAGGTCTTCCAGACCAAAACCACCACAAATGTTACTGGAAACTATGCCAGCCACTTGGTTATGCTGTTGCATGTATACCATGCCTTCTAGCATATTTTTCATTCACTTTTTGTTCACTTTCATTTAATAATAAATAATAATAATAATAATAATAATAATAATAATAATAATAATAATAATAATAATGAAGAAGATCTTTGTCTATTACTTTTCCCTTTCACACATTAGATGCTAAGCTAATGGGCCAAAAGCAGCACAGACATGAACAAACCATCTGTTTGTCACTGACAGAACAGCACATTGATTTGAGATCTGTAACGCCATGTTAAAATACATGGTTCCAGCGCAGGTACGTAGAAATGTTCAAGAAACATGTGTTTATTCATGATTGTTGAATAATAATGGCACAAATGACCAGTCACCAGTGTTTTTATTCTCTTAAAGTTATATTTTCTTCTCTAGATATTGTAGCCCAAACTCATCATTCTGTAAAATCCACAGAATCACTGTGAGTGACTTGTTATAGTCAAACAGAGAATAGTGTGGGGTTCTTTTGATTTAAACACATGTAACAAAGAAGCAACAGTGCCTTGAATTACAGACACAATAGCGAGCTGGATGTTTTTCTTCAGGGAGCCGGAGCGGGAAAGAGGCATAAGGACTATTTGTTGTTCCCATGGTGTTCTCAACCACTATTTGCATGCTGTTTGAATAGGCTTGCCTCAGGATGGGGTGAGGCAAGAAGGCTTACATAATTCATACTGCTCCACAACAACATGCATAAATGTGTGCATGTTGTTGGAACAGCTTTTAATTTCCAAAGCACCAGATTTTCAGTTTTAGTTCAAATGTAGTTATAGTCTTCAGTAAAAAGCATAATGATGACTGTGGCAGCCGTTTTGGATAAAAACAACTCATTAAAACATTAAACAGCACATGATGTTGAGACTGGATCATCTAAAATAGACTGTATAAAAAACGTACAGCAGGAACAACATCTATTGATCAGACAGCTTCGTCTATCAAGGATTTGCAGCGTCTACTCTACAGGATAGAATAACCAACATTTTCTGCTCGTATTTGCAGGCGGAGCTCTCTGCCTCATTTAAAAGGGCTCTAGATGACTACAGAAACAACCGAATCCAAACAGACAAAGTACTCACCACTCTGTAGCACAAACTAACACAAAGAATAAAACAATATACAGCTGAGGCGGAGTGAAGGCGTGAAAGAGCTTACAGGCAAAAGAGAAACAGAAGGATTCCCATTGTTCGTACCTGCGTCTTCCTGCAGTGGCTCTTGCTTTGCATCTTCCCTGCAAACACAGGTCACATTTTATGAGAAGGAGGAACAGAGTACTCACACACAGGTAAGTTTCCATCACTTCTGAGATCATTACGCTGAGTCGGGATGGGGATACGTTTACTATCACCACCTGCCATATTCTAAACATGCTCTTAAAATATCCCTGCAGCTCGTCTTCATGCTAAAAATAAACTATTTATATTTTTATTTCATTCATAAAATAAAGCCAAGTCACTACATCCTAAGTAGTCCACTTAAGCACACATAATGTGGGCAGGATACGGTACTATTGTCGTGGGCACCATCCTTTATAAACATTGGGTACTGTGTGTGAAGGGTGGCAACAGTATGCTCCATCTTCATCCTCAATCTCCTCCACAAATATGACAAAAATGAGGTCAATTATACAGGTATTTACTATTTCTTTAAATAGTAAATACCTGTAATAGTAGTAAAGTAGCAGAAGTAATAAACTATTTACTAAGTAGTAGTAAATAGTTTATTACTTATTTTACTTTAGTCAAGAGTTTGAGTACACCTGAGGATGTTTCTCATGATCAATCAAATAAAAACTATGACGCACAAAATGAAATTCTGACTACTATCCACAGGAAACATTTGTGTTTCTTAAAATGTGTTCTCAGCAAAACAAAACAACAATGATGTTAGGAAGTGACATCTCAAAATCATATTGATCAGTGTGGCTTAGTTCATCTTTTGTCTTTGTTTAATTTAATGCCCCAATGAAAAGTCATCATCTATTAAAAACAGTCCTCAGACCTGACCAGCTGTCTGTACTGGAAGAACACATAAAACTGTTGGTGTTGTTGCAACTTAAACTGACAGTATGACCCTAGTGCCATTGTAACTTTCAGCTTGTGATCATAGAACCAGTGAGTTAATAAAGCCATCGAACCAGAGAAGGTTACAATGATCACCTTTCCTCTTGCATTAGTATGAAGCCAAGTCAGTAAAGTGGGTCTTCACATACATTCTCCCATACAAGGATGTAGTTCATGTTTCAACATTATATATAAAACTAGGTCCAGGATACTTTCTGTGAATCATTACAAAGCAGCTGGGGGTGTGACCAGGTGAACACAGGTTTTCTGGGTAATTGAGATTTGATTTAAAAAGAAAAAAGTCATTTCCATAAAAATCTAGACTCCAAAACGTTTGATTTGAACCCTTAATTTTGCTGCCTAGCTTAGTCACTCATTAGACGAGTAATTTTAAAAAAAAATTGTATTTTGGGCTTAACAGTTCCCAACTAGGCGTGTGAAAAATTCACCGCAAAGTACGCGGTGCAGCCCGATATCACGGCGAAGCGTGTAACAGGCACGCCGTGCCTCTCCTCAACATGAAATGGACACACTTGCGGAAGTTGCAGTATGTTGCCAGCAGAGGGAGATATGTTCAAGCCATCATGAACATAATAATGGGAACGCATTATTACATTATTATCACATTTATATGTATGTACATATCAGCCCCTTAGCTTGATGGTTTCTGACAATGAGGACCCTTCACATGTTTTTGTTCACTACTGATATCATCTCTCCCTGCTGCTAATGCTACTTCTGCAGGCATGAAATGCTGTGTCTATTATGCGTTTTTCTATGATATTGGGTAAGGTCAAATGTGACAAAACTACAAATAAGTGAAGTGGTATTTTGTAATCTTAGAGGTTGATTGCTAACTGTTTACACTGACAAAGCAGTCTGTATTCATGCCTTGATACTCACTGAGTGACATTGGTGCTGAGCCACTTCCCAACACTGTCCTGACTTGGATTTCCTGCGGCGGACAAGCAAATTATAAAGAAACCACTAACAGTAAACACAAAGAGACGGCAGCAGGACGCTTCCACTAACAGATTGCACCATAACAGCAACAGTTGAACTGACATGGTCATTTTACACTTTAACAGTAAAGACATCCTTTCTAATACAATAAGAAGAATGTGGCTATTTTTGGAAACAAGTTGGAAGTATTGAGGGTCACATGTCAGAAAAGTAATGAAAACACTAACATGATCTGGGGAACTATTATTCTAATTCATCTTTAGTTATCTTTATATTAGCAACATGAGGTTTTAAGCAAACGAGAAGAAAACTGGCAAACAACTAGTATTCTTTAGTTTTGGTATGTAAGTGCATGTAGTTTCCATACCGTGAGTGTCCTGGTCCATAATGGAAACACATGGGCCCGTGTTGCCCCAGTGGACCCTGGATGCAACGAGTTTGGCCCTTTTGGCCGCAGCTCCTTCAAACGCCATGAAAGGAAGGTAGGATGGAGACAACTACAGAGAGAAACTTCAGAACATCAGTATGAAGTATACAGAATTATAGGCTGATGTACACATGACTTACCAGTGTGAATTTCAGGCACCAAGACAGTTGAGCCTATAACTGGATCAACACAGAGAGCAGCTTTCATCGCGCTCTCTTCCCACACTGTAAACATGACAGAGCAAAGGACGGACATGCAAATGACCTGGTTAGACTTTTCAGCCCTACAAGGAAATACTGTTTCCTGGTTGAGTGATTAATGCCTTTGAATACTTCCTGCTCTTATTTTATCAGTGTGTGCCTGCGTACATCCACATGAAAATGTAAGAAAATGTCTTTGTACTCCTCCCCAGGATATGTCGTAAAGGTTTATTCTAAGAGTGTTATAAAAACATGTAATTGTGTGAAACGATCTCGCTCTCATCAGAGTTTTGTTCATTTTTTAATTACTTATTACTTCCTCTGCTGGTTACAGAGTTCATGTCCTAATACAAGCTTTTGTTCTCTGTAAATATCATTTTACAAAATGTTTCAGATTTTCCTGCTGATAGGAAGTTGAAGTATTGTTCTGTGTTTTTCTTTTTTGGGGGGGTAAAGGAAAGTTTTGGTCATTAAAGTAGCATGTCGGGTTGTCTCTGCACAGTGGCTTTCCTATCAGGGACACTTTGCATGAACATTAATGGCAGCAGGCCTCAGCAGGCAGGAAGAGCTGATAGGCTGACTTTAAAATGCAAAGTGATTTTCTTTTATGGGCAGTTTTATGAGTAATGTCTGCCCTAAAGTTAGAAAGAGGAAAAGGGAATTAAAAGGATGCATGCAGTCCAAAAATGTACCTTTCCTGATAACCGTGAAGAGAAGCACAGAAAATCCATGTGCACAGCCTTCAAACAGAGAATGATACTGATGTGGGTCTGCTGTGGTAACAGTCGAGTCCTGAAGATTATTGTGCTTGTTCACGCAAGTCATACAACAGATAAACTACCAGAGAAAAATATATCTGAATTATATGCTGTTAACATATTAATCAGGAATAAATAGTGAAAAGGTTTGTTATACTGACATGAGCTGTATTCCCGCAGACATTCCCTCTTCCTGGTGGAGAGGTTGTGTAACTCCTGCCTTTCATGAAGCCAGATTAAATGTTCACAGTCTGCTTTTGAATATCATCAGATTTTGGTGTGAAACGGGAAAAAATGACAATTACAGACAGTATCAGTCTAAACTGTTTCCTTTTTAATATTTCTTTGACTTTCATAAAAACCAATGTTGAGTGTGTCCTACGGCGATGACAGTAAAGAACAAACTCTTATTATGACCGTTACAGATAGTTCCAGGTGCCTTTACTCCACTTAGAAACCTTTGATCACACCCTAAGTTAATGTCTTTTTTTTACCACTAGGTGTCACCAAAACATCTAAATCATACATAATTCTTGAGCTAACAAGCCACCTGCAGGACTGAATGAAGCTGCCTTCCATAAAACACAGCATGTAAACTGTCTCAGGGTAACTAAAGTAATCTGTAAATTAATCTCTGTGTGTTTCCTAATGAAGGATACTTTTTACAGGGTTCTACTACAGAGTAGTAGTTACAGGATACCCATACGGCTTCGTTTACTCTCATTTCAGCAGTTGGAGTAAGTGGTCACGAGACCTGTTACCTAACGAGTCAGCTCAGGGTTTCCTGGTCTGTCTGTGCACATTCACACACACTGGTAGCATCAGACCGGTCATCAGCAGCAGAGCAACTGATTTTACAAACTACAATATGTTAAGAGAGAGACACACACCACGAAGACGTTAGGCACAGACTGAAAGCAACACAGGGAAATGAGTGGTGTGTTTGAGAGCAAACGTATGCTCTATAAGACAGTTTACGTTCTTATTCTTTCAGCTGCAGCCTCACGGCTGTTTAACCAGAGAAAGCAGGTTAAGTTCAATGAAAATGTAAAAAAACAAACAAAGCTGATGTGCAAGGGTCCACAATTACGTGAGGCTTTACAAAAATTACAAAATATACAATCAAAACATTACAAAAAAATAAGAAATGAAAACAAAAATGATGCACTGATAGCACCTGGGGGGTCATATCAAAGCACTCAACCGCTGCTGGGTCAAGTTAACCGTGTGAGCTCTGACTTATCGCAGCTGGCTAACCTGAAGAGAAGCAACCAAGGCTTTTTATGGGAAAACTATTTCATTTTTGTTATTTATGTTTTTATGTGTGTCGGTGGTTATTGGGGGAAAGCTTCTCAGAAAGGCCTGCCATGTGCCCAGCTTGTAAGTGGGTGGCATGTACAAGACACCCAAGGGAGTTGTTATAGGCAGTGGGAAGGATACAGTGGACTGTATCCATTACTAATCAGCACCCTGAGAAGGCTGCCAGATGGGCCTTTTGGATCATCTGTGGCCCGAAGAGACAGCTAGCAGCCAACCAATCAGATCAAAGATTGACAGAAGGAAAAGTGTGCACACCATTTTGTTGTTACACAATTTTCTGGCTGAGAAACAACATGACATTTTATTTAATAAATAACAAAATCATTATGATATCATCAAGATGATATCAGGGGTTTTGTATGTGCAACTACTTTAAAAGGCCTCCTGACAGATGGAAGTGCACAAGTCCACTGTCATGGTAAATATTACTGTTGCTGCTATTAGTAAGAACATTATTATATTGTTATTATTCTTAAATATTACAGTTACGTTTGTTACTAACATTACTAATTACTAGCATTTATTACTGAAAGCTAGTTATAGTCAAACAAAATGAAATTTGCACAACACCGTTGTTGTTTGGGGTGGTGTGTGCATGCAGAGGGGCTACAGGTGGCTCTGAATTTACTTATGCTGAGTGACATCGTTCAAAGCTGAAAAACACTCACACATTGAATAAACAGAAGGACATGATTTTATTAGGAGCCCGATTATTGTTGTGTGCTGTTTTTGTCTTTGTCTGGTTTTGTGTCTCCTTTTTTGGCACAGGTAGGCGGGGCTACACTGAGCCTCTGGCACACCTGTTCTTCACCAGACGCATTCATCAGAAGCGTTCTTAAGGAGCAGCGCGACGCATGTCTAGTGTCGGAGCATTGTCCTTTCAGGAGTGCCTGTGTGCCTGCTCACCCGTGGAGATCATCTTTATTGGGGCTGAAGTTTTGGTTTACATCCCAGCATCCCGCCTCTCGGTCTCTCTCCGTGCCGCCCAGTCTGGCTTCTGATAACGTCCTGGCTCTGCGTTTCTATACACGTCCTGCCTTGTAAATACACTGTGCCTGTAAATAGCTCTTCACTGTTGATACATTTCCTCATTGCAAACCCTCGTGTCTCCTGTGTTCTGCTCTCACTCTCAGATATGTTCTGAAAGAGCCCAAAATAAGGAGCCTCCTGCCCAGTGGGGGTTTCTGTTGTTATTGTTAGGTATGACCTCGCTGTGGATCATTTTCTTCAGCTACCTCGTTTTAAATCAATGAACTGAAATTGGGATTTCTTGTACTATGTCCTTTTTTACAGACCGACAGCTCTCACAGGCTCATATGCTCAATGAGTCCCACGTTCATTATTGCTGCTGTGTTGGCTCAGTGGGATCTCTGCTGTCATTCATTCCAGCCACACGCTGTGACAGCCACTAGGTCACTTACACAGGGGTCTTCTCTTGTGTACTTTGTGTAAGAGCAGCAAATGTGATAGTTATCTGTGAAAGACTTGTAGAGGCTCAAAGCTGCCACAGCCTTGAGTTCATTACCTCTCGCTTTCTGTGGTATGTCAGAGGTTGGTCACAGTGTGAGAACGGAGGCTATTTGGGGTATGCATGTACAGCGGTGTGTGTGTGTGTGTGTGGGATCATCAAACAAATTTAAATGTTAGACAAAGATAAAACAAATAAACACAAACAGCACTTGCTGCAGAATGTTCTGGTAGCACCACACTTCTGGCTGCCTTCCCCATCAGTCATCAGACAGGTCTCCAGTGTAGCTACTCCACCGGCGCTGTAGCGGCTTTTCAGTAAACTGCAGAATGAACTCTCCACAAAGGTGGTGTTATCCCCATGTGAACAACTCACCGAGCACTTTAAGAGCCTGTTTGTACATGGGGCCATCATCAGCATATTTCATTTATGTGTGTCCTTGGCGGTGGAAGCCTTTGGCCTGATGTGAACTTAACCGTTAACTACCTGCTTGCTCCTCTGAAGATCAACTCAAAGACTGTGATAAACAGAATTGTCACGGGCCGTGCGATTTCCGTGAGTCATCTCGCCTCGACTTCTGCAACAGCCTCTACTCTGGTGTTAGCTCGTCATCTATTGGCCGACTACAGCTGGTTCAAAATGCTGCAGCAAGGCTTCTGACTGGCACGTGGGAGCAAGAGCACATATCCCCTATACTCACCTCGCTACACGATCTTGACACTTGTCTTTAAAACATTGCATGGACTAGCTCCTATATATCTTTCTGATCTTTTAAATCGGTATACTCCAGCAAGATGTTTGAGGTCTGCGGACCAAATGCTTCTAGTTGTCCCCAGGTCCAGATTAAAACACAGAGGAGATCAGGCTTTTGCTGTGACTGCTCTGTGGAATAAACTACATATCAGGACCTCTCCAGCACTGGATACTTTTAAAACTCGTTTAAAGACCCATTTTTACTCTTTGGCTTTTAATTCTGTCTGAGTCTGTCATTATTTTATTCTTATTATTTTCTTTCATTTTATTTAACTTTTAAATTTTATCTGATTATTTTATTGTTCAGTACTTTGGTCAACAGTTGTTGTTTTTAGTGCTATATAAATAAAATTGATCGATTGATCAAATACTGATAATCTATTGATTAGTTTGAAATATCAGGACATGGTGTTCTTGACATGACCTGGTGCTGTATCTGATCCCAGACCAGTGGGATGATTGATATTACTTCCACCCCTCTAATGAAGCCAGGCTCTTACTCCCCTGTAGTTAAAGTACTGCTGGGTTTCCCAGTCCATGATAAACAAAGACAAAGCAAACTTTTTTCCCCTTTTTTGGATAAATATTTAAGTTGTTATAACAACAAAAAAATAGCTGAGCTTTTCTAAGGCAAAGACACAAGATTAAAATTATATCACAAAATAGAAGCAATAAAAGAAAACAGTGCAGAGCTTCCATGTGTGGCATTTGCTTAAAATTGAAAAGTTAAAACAGAAGAGAAGAATGATGAGATGAATGCATGGATGGGTGGATGTGTGATGGAAACTGGAGCTTTGAAACAGGAAGTAGTTTAAATGTATAACAGTAAGTATCCCAGTGTTTCTCTAAACCTTTACAGGATTACACATGACAATCCTGCCAAAACAAAAGGTGGGACAGTGCCAACCACAGAAACAGGATGGCGTCTTCTGGGTCCAGAGGTCATGGAAGATATATCGAGTCATCCCAAAGTGATTCGGATATAAAATGCAAATCACCTGTTGACTGGCTGTTAAGCCACATCCCACGAGGGCCTCTGAGTACTTTCTTATTAAAATGCTCCTGGCAATATTCAGCTTCCTGCTGCTTTGGTCACCCTGTGACTCCGGAGCTTGTTGGAAACCTCTATCAGCGACTAGCTTCATGCATCACAAGTTCAATTCATTGCTTTAATAACAGAGAAAACTCTGCATCTTCTAACTGTAATTCACATCAGAGCTTTAACATTTTCCATCAGTCCATGAAGATCTGCTGTGAAAAAGACGGACCAATGTCCTTTGGGGCTGAATTTGTAATGTAAAAATTGTAGGAAGAGGAAATTGTTCATTAAATGTACTGAGCATGTGAACAGCTGGGAAGACGTTTATCGTCAGTGTTTAGTGCATGACCACTGTAACATCTGACATTAGTCACATACTGCTTTAAATGCAATTCATTATGATGTGTGAGTTTTATTAACATAGCACCAGTTAACAATTACATTTCACTCAAAGTGCTGCCTGTGCATGTAAATCTTCTCTTTGACCACTGGAGCCGAATCTGCCAAATATCTGCAGAGTTCAAGAATCAATACTTCAAATATAATTGTTAATGCTAAGCTGAAGTAAACAGTAACTATTGTTGTTACATTTATTTGGGCCAAATTAATTACATTTAACACAGTGCCAAATCACAACATCAATCACAAGGAACATAATAAGACTTTAAATGATAGTAAATAGTACACATAGTTCAACATAGCATACACGTCCATGTACACAGTATATACCTGCCTGAAGTCAGCTCTGGAAAGCTGCTGAAACACTGACACTTTCATCATTGTGTAACACAATGAATCCAAACATTATTAATGAAACAGAGACTTGTTGTTATCAGCAGAATATTATTTTCATCATGTATTTGTCAGTGAAAACAAAGCTGTGACAAATGTGGTAAAGATGTAATGCAGAACAACAGCTCACCATCAAACATTCACCCAGCAGCTGCTAAAACAAACAAAGTGGAGTTACAGAAACACACAAAATGCATTTGACATCCTTATAATAATTTACTACGTAAAGCAAAACAGAGAGGATCACAATATCACACCACATTTGTTCTGTTCATCCAGCATGACAGCTGCAGCAAAAACACCATGGAAACGGCCGTGCATTCAATTTAAATGTAGTTTCAGGGAGCAAAGTTCTGGATAAATGCCCTGATATTTTAAAAGTATTCATGTGTTTTGGGTAAAACCCTCAGCGATTTGGCCCACAAGAAGAAAAAGTCATTATGTAGCTAACAGATTATTGTTATCATTATTATTATTATTATTATTATTATTATTATTATTATTATTATTATTATTATTATTATGGGACTCTGCATGTTTTCCTTGTGTGTGTGTCCGTCTGTGTCTGTCACATTACAGGTTGTCGTCCGCAGACAGTTCAGTGAAGATGACTTACTACTTTCTCATCATGCACTCACAAACCCTAGCTTTTTCCCTGTTATTGTTGGCACTACTGAACTTCTTAAGAACTCATCCATTTATATGCTGTTTATTAATTATGGAAAGGCTTGTTTAATTCCCCCTGCACCTGGTAAAACTGTCCCCGGAGTTGGATGTCATAGGGACCAAGGTCTGAGCTGGAGGCCTGATTGATGGGACAATAGCGGAGACCATTGTGACAACTTCGGTAGTCGACCGGTTCCTCGTGTTTGAGGGTGAAAAGCCCACTGAAGTTGAAGGGTGGGCTGAGAGTCCCCATATCCAGAGAACCAGAACTGTCTGGAGAGGAACTGTCGTTTACAGACTCAAAGGGGCTGCAGAAAGAGCCAAAGGGCCGCAGAGACCTACCGCTACCCGCTGTGGTGGAGCCCCCAGCCTCGGGACCAGGATGGTGATCATAGGCTGCGTACAGAGACAATGACTCCTCGTCGGGTTGTGAGATGAGGCTGCAGGTGTTGAGCTGGAGACAGCCAGCGACAAGGTTAGTGGTTGGCTGAGAGAGACCTTTGCACAGAGTCTGAACGAATGTGAGCAAGTCCAGCCTTTTGCCAGTGCTCAGGATCTCACTGAGAAGCCAGATGTAGTTCTTGGCCAAGCGGAGGGTTTCTATTTTGGACAGCTTTTGTGTCTTGGAATAACAGGGAACCACCTTTCTCAGGCTGTCCAATGCATTGTTAAGTCCATGCATACGGTGTCTTTCCCGCGCATTTGCTTCAATCCGTCGTAGTCGAACCCGGTCCAGGCGAGAGTGGCTCAGTTTCTTCTTTTGAGAAGCCCTTCTTCTGAGCCAAGCTGGATCTCCTGCTTCACTTTCCTCCTCCTTCACTTCAACATCCCTCAGTTCATCCTCCCTCCTGGTATCAAGGCTTTCCTCTGGGGCTCTGTCAATCTCTGGCTTAATCAATTTGACTAATTTGTTAGAGGTCCAACTCATCCTTACTGAACTGATGGTTTGATTGGAGGACTGTTCATCAAATGGCAAAGTCAGCATGCTGTCCTGCACGTTAATGGTGGGGAAAGAAAAATTAGATACAAGGCTTCAAACCTTAGAGGATACAAATCCCCAAATTAGGAAAAAACTGGGTTTTTAGCAGAAAATTTGACTGTACACATATGAAACATCATAATCTCATTGTGCAAAATATCACAACAATTACGAACAACTGGGATATAACAAAAGTCCTTATCATGTGAAAAATACCAGTTGTGATAGATACAGCTGAAATTAATTACCCGGCTTACCTCTTTTAATTAGTAGGCTGTTATTATTTTTCAATGACGCACTAAATAACTTGGCTCACCCGGCTCTGTTGTTCAATTTTAAAAGGTATCGTTCTGAAGCCTCCAAGTATCTCGACAAACACGTTCTCCTCCCTCTTTCTCCTGCTAGCGTCTTCTTCTTGTTGCAGCCTCACAGACACTGATGCCATCTGCTGATGTCCTCTCTCTCCCTCACACACACATGCAAACTAGCTTCGTATCCCTCTTTTCTCTCTGCATCACTCTGCCTGTGCCTCTTTCCCTCTGCTCCTAACATGGTGGATGCTGATCTGAGTTTTTAGACTTCACATTGAGCTGCTATAGTCACACAGTGAGCTGAAGCTAGTTGGGCACTTGTTCCTGTCAGCTGTCTAGCTTACACCTTGCAATGTGCTGTCACATGCATATAACCAGTGGTGGACTGGCCATCAGAGGACCAGTAGCCTAAGGGTCGTTTTGGCCTGCTGTGAATTTTCAACTTGATCTGCACATAGTTTATGGACCACAGAGAGTCCATGCATCAGGTGCAACTCTCGGCACAGACGAGAGCCATAGTGATGCCTGATTTGCCAATATCTTTACTTGTATTGGTAAAAAGACTGTGGTGAGCAGAATTTAGTAACAGGGTATTTATTTATGTACTCGTTATCAGTGTTGGGTAAGTTACTTTAAAATAGTAACGTAGTTACATTACTAGTTACTTCTCTCAAAAGTAACTCAGTTACTTCAAGTTACTCGTTACTTTTAAAGTAACTAGTTACTAGGGAAAGTAACTTTGGTTTTACTCAGAATTCTCTTGTTAATGTGTTGCTTCCATAACTTTGCAGTCTTCTAGCTTGCTTACTTGCCACAGTGCACTGTGCCACCTACCAATAGACAGGAAAAGATAACGTGCATATTTCCACGAGAGAAATCCCACGCCTGGACCGTCATTGACTGCTGCCATGATTCTAGCCTACGTCACAGCCTCATGTGCGCCTTTTACATCCAACACAAAAACTGCAGTCGTGGTGCTTTCGATTGTACTCAGAACTCGGAAATTCTGCCTTCTGAATAGGAAGATGTAGGCAACACCAGACTGCAGATGAGCTGCATACAGGGCTGGACTGGGACAGAAAACTGGCCCGGGCATTTTGACTAGAGACCGGCCGCCATTATAGGAAAAATCATAAAGCCTTTGAATGAAAATAAACACTGTTGTGACAGTGATGTACACTGTTCTGATGGTATATATGCATCAATCTATCAATCGTTTGTTGTAAGACTCAGATAATTATTTTTTAAAAGCGAGACATTTTAAATGAGAATAAGAAAGAAAAGTATTTCTTTGTGCCCCCCTCTCCCTGTTAATGCCCTACCTGCCCCCCTGGCAGAACTAGATCCGCCCCTGCACAGTTACCAGCTGTCAGCTACTTAGAAAAGGATCCTGGTGTTATTTGTCTCTCAGAAACAGTTCATAACTTCAACTCATCCATGTCACCTAAAAGGTAAACCTGTTTCTCCATCACAGCTCTGATGATTCAGTAAGGACATCTCCTGGTTTCATCTTCATGTTTCCCTCTCACCACATATCCAAACCATATCATGACCAGCAGCTTTACAGCTGTGGCTCCAGCAAACATCAGCTGATACTAGAAATTAATATTAAATAAATTCTAACAACAGCTGATCAAGCTTAAACGTGCTGCTGTTGTTTAGCGCGACATCCGCTGGTTTCCTCTTTCGGCGCAAAGTGAGCGATAAACAAACAAGAGAGCCGATCAGCTGATCATTGATCAGTTTCATGATTGAAGTAGAAACGGGAGAGGGAGGGGGGAGAATGAGAGAAGAAGAGGCAGCTGTGCAGCAAAGACATAGAATAACTCCAGCTTTGTGTCTTTTTCATTGAAGGTGAATTACGGGACAAACTGTTCCTTTTCACCTCAATAAGAAACGCGTAATATTTTCTCTGAATACCAGACGGGACGGTTGGCAACTCTAATAACTTATGAACAAAATAAAGTTAAACATCATTAACTTCATAGCACCACCCAGCTGTATAGAAACTCCGTCATGCTAGCTAGCACGCAGTACGGAGAAAGTCAGCACAACGAAAATAAACTCCACCTAAACTTGGTTCATATCTGACCCAGATAGACTGCAGCTCATAACTTCTTACCTGAAGTTCAGTTCACACTTGGACCTGCGGCCGCCTCGGGTCTCTTTTCCTTCTGTGTCCCTTTTCCTTCATCCACCTGCTGCCTCCACCACTTGCTAATGTTACTGAATCTGTGGAAGCTCCGCGATGCCACCACACGAAGTAACGAGTAACGACCCTATCTAAATCCCAGTAACGAGTAACGCGTTCCTGGTTTTGGCATAATAACTAGTTACCGTGCTCGTTACCACAATAATAACGTAGTTACTGTAACGCGTTACTTAATAACGCCTTAGTCCCAACACTGCTCATTATAAATAAAAGTGCAAATTCTTTATCTTAGTGCATCCTCAAATTGGACAGAGAGTATTTTACCAACTGAATTGTCATCCATGACCTATTCCTATTCCATACTACAGTCAGTGTAACAGATTCAAATACTCATTATGCCTTTTTGGTTAGAGGCAGCATTTAGACTGGCCCTGCACCATGACAGGCCTCCAACGTGTGTTTGATGAATGCAATGCTCATCTATCTGGAAGCCCATTAGGGAAGAAAGAACTGGATGTTAAATATGTATGAACTGATACTCTCTGCACAAAGTAGATGACATTTGTCTCTTCTTAACTTTGGATAATCTGGAACTATTTGGAGTGGCCTGTCATCCAGGCCATTTATAATGACAGTAACTAGCTCTTAATGAGAAGTCCCTCCTAACCACATTAGTTTCTTCTCCCACGTTCAACGTGAAACATGGTAAAGTAGACCCCACAACGATGCAGCACAGTGCAGAGCAGCTACCTAAACTCTCCATGCACAGAGGTTGTTTCAACAGTACCCAGAGTCAATATGCGACACAGGGTACTGTTATCATTTTCCTGAATACTATACAAATAAGTCTTCTAAAAACAGCACGCCCAGGCACTCCAGGCCTGTTGCAAGCAAAAGCAAAAACGTATTCGGTGGAGAACACCTGACTGTTCTGTAAAAAGTTTGAAAAGGTTTTAAAAAATAAAAATAAATTTAATAATAGCTGCATGTAACTGTGTTGTTTTAAAACTTGTGCATAGTTTTTTAAAATGTACAGTTTCTATTTCAAGTTGTGATTCATTAAACATGTTTGTGATTCTTACAGTAAAAACTTGTTTCTACTCTGATTTCATGTTTTTTGTCTGATTTTAGATCAATTGTGGTAATACAACATGTCAAACTAAAAAAACATATCTGCTTTTATCACAGGAAGACGCGGTGCTGTGGCTGTTGTCCTCAGCTCCCTCTGTGCAGCCAGAGTTTATACTGTGTGTTGATGCAGAGAAAGCCTTTGACCAAGTAAATGAGATGAAAAACAATATTGTTGTTACTTGGAAACAGTTGTACTGGCTCAGGTCTTTGTGGTCCCAACAGTGCTCACTGGGACCTGGTTCTTCTGTAACCAGAGCAATCAGGCTGTTTTGCTGCAAGAAGCTTGTGAAGCTCTTGAGAGAGCTCTTTAGTTTTATCCATCATGGGTGTTTCTTTTGTGACAGCTTAGTAATGAGAGTAATGTCGTGCAGTTTGAACACTGGATTTGATGACGATGAAATTCCATGAAGAGATTAAATCCAGCAGCGACTGAAGAATTGTGGTGTTGTACATTTCCCTGAGGAATCCAAACTAATTAAAATCGAGTTTTTAATTTAACCTGCTTGTTTTTGAGGACTGCCTTTGCATTTCTCTCATTTCTTACTCCATGACAGAACACAAAATAATCAATACACTGACTACTCATTTTTAATCATTAAAAGGGTAATAATTCAGGGAACAGCGTGCCAGTGATGTGCATGGTGCTGGTCTGTGCGTAGTCCCACTAAAGGATGCTTGGACATCATGCTACGCTCATAAAATCTTTATTTGACAGTTTGGTGGGCGTCATTTTATGGGACTAGCCACATTTGTTCAGTTCCCCTTCCTCTTCCTGCAGGGACAACAACCCTTCACATTCTTGTGTAATCACCAGTTAATCTAATCCCGCTAACTGCATGTCTTTGGACTGTGGGAAGAACTGGAGTACCCACAGAGAACCCACACAGGGAGCTTTGAGTGAGTGTAGGCACTGAGGCCTGCATTCAGAGCTGTGACGGTCCGTCTCCTGTGGAGCCCACCACATGTGAGAGTGGCTCAGGAGTGTCACCACGTTTTTGAAAACTCACTTTCAAGAATTCACAGTGAATTTCAGTATTCGTTAACAGTTTGCTTCAGTCAGCCTTATGAGCTTTGGCTCAGAGAAGACAACAGTGTTTGTGGAGCACAGTCGCCTGGCTTTTCCTTTACTCTGTTTGCAGACAGCGAACTCAGGAGCCCGTAACAGCCATGACAGACTCGTGCCTGTGTTTGTCAGCTGAGGCCCAAAAGACCATCTCTGGACAATCAGCCTCGTCAGCTTCCTCCATCTCAACTTTTCTGAGTTTTCTGAGACTCAGTTTGAACATACAATGTTTTCTGTGTTCGATGGTGAATTAAACGTGTTTGTGAGATTTTAAAATCATTGTGTTTTGTTTTATTTACACTTTACACATAATCTCACCTCTTTGTGGAATTTGGGTTATAATCCTGTCTCCAGTTTCAAGGAGAAAAATGTTTGTGTGTGTGTGTGTGTGTGTGTGTGTGTGTGTGTGTGTGTGTGTGTGTGTGTGTGTGTGTGTGTGTGTCTGTGTCTGTCTGTGTCTGTCTGTGTCTGTGTGTGTCTGCGTGTGTCTGTGTCTGCGTGTGTCTGTGTGTGTGTGTCTGTGTCTGTCTGTGTCTGTCTGTCTGTGTCTGTGTGTGTCTGTCTGTGTCTGTGTCTGTGTGTGTGTGTGTCTGTCTGTGTCTGTGTGTGTGTGTCTGTGTCTGTCTGTGTCTGTCTGTGTCTGTGTGTGTGTGTGTGTGTCTGTGTGTGTGTGTGTCTGTCTGTGTCTGTGTGTGTGTGTCTGTGTGTGTCTGTGTCTGTCTGTGTCTGTCTGTGTCTGTGTGTGTGTGTGTGTGTCTGTGTGTGTGTGTGTCTGTCTGTGTCTGTGTCTGTGTGTGTGTGTCTGTGTCTGTCTGTGTCTGTCTGTGTCTGTGTGTGTCTGCGTGTGTCTGTGTCTGCGTGTGTCTGTCTGTGTCTGCGTGTGTCTGTGTGTGTGTGTCTGTGTCTGTGTCTGTGTGTGTCTGTGTGTGTGTGTGTGTGTGTCTGTGTCTGTCTGTGTCTGTGTGTGTCTGTGTGTGTGTGTGTGTGTGTGTGTGTGTGTGTGTGTGTGTGTGTCTGTGTCTGCGTGTGTTTGTGTGTCTGTGTCTGCGTGTGTCTGTGTGTCTGTGTGTGTGTGTGTGTGTGTGTGTCTGTGTCCGTGTGTGTGTCTGTGTCTGCGTGTGTGTGTGTGTGTGTGTGTGTGTGTGTGTGTGTGTGTGTGTGTGTGTGTGCATGCACCTGGAGGTATTTCAACGGTGAAAGTCATGCAATTCAAAGGTTTAGGTTTTATGACAGAAACAACATTTGTAATCTGTAATCTTATTTGTCCTTTTTCCCAAATAAATACCTGATGGTGTGGTGCTGTGTGATGGTGTGGTGCTGCGTGATGGCGTGGTGCTGCGTGATGGCGTGGTGCTGCGTGATGGCGTGGTGCTGCGTGATGGCGTGGTGCTGTGTGATGGGGTGGTGCTGCGTGATGGTGTGGTGCTGCGTGATGGCGTGGTGCTGCGTGATGGCGTGGTGCTGCGTGATGGTGTGGTGCTGCGTGATGGTGTGGTGGTCCTTTTTGTATTGCTACATGTGGTTACATTAAGAAAAGCGACATCAGAGAATATTGCATAAAATACAATACATTGAAGTTTAAATGAACAAAGATTTGTGGTTAAAAAGCCTTTAGATGAATTTCATAACACCAGTGAATCTGGAAACATTAAATATGGACTTTTTTTGTTGTTAAATTTTGTTTAAACGTGTATTCTGTATTTATCATGGAGGGAAATGTTTCAGCCATTTGAACTGTGATGACTCAAACCTGAGTGTTCTTGGGACAGAGACACTACTTTCTTTAAATAACCAAGTGAGAGGTGAGGAGATCAGGATCTGTTTGGAATTTAAAATCTGTTTTAAAATAGTTCTCCTTTTTATTTCATAGTGCTCTAAATGTTTTCAAATCAGTTCAGCCTTCAGATTTTGTTACTGTGAGCTGGGCTGCTAATCTGGCCTTCTGACAGCGTTCCTTCATGTTCATTCCTGACACTAACCACAGCATGTAGCTGCTGCTCACTTCCTGCTGGTTGAGCTCAGAGTCACTTCTACTGCTGTTCATGAAGTATGACTACAATACAAGACAAAGGGTAGGAGGAAACTAACACCAAACACGGGAACATGAAGTCTGGACACAGAACACATGAATACCTGAATATGACACATGAGAGCAAAGAAAAACTCACACACTAAATACACAGAGGTGTGATGAAGGAAGCAGAAACACATGGGAACCCAGCTGGGGCGCACAGGGAAGCCAAACACTGAACACGAGACGAGAGACTGACAAAACGGGAATCTCTTGATCGTGGCTCAAGAGTTGGGTGTTCGTCTTGTAACCGGAAGGTTGCAGGTTCGAGCCCCGGCTCAGACAGTCTCGGTCGTTGTGTCCTAGGGCAAGACACTTCACCTACCGCCTACTGGTGATGGCCAGAGGGGCCGATGGCGCGATATGGCAGCCTCGCTTCTGTCAGTCTGCCCCAGGGCAGCTGTGGCTACACCTGTAGCTGCCTCCACCAGTGTGTGAATGCGAGAGTGAATGAATAGTGGTATTGTAAAGCGCTTTGAGGGTCTCGAAAAGCTCTATATAAATGCAATCCATTATTATTATTATTATTAAAATAAAACAGGAAACACTAAGGTCGCTAGAGAGGAACGCACATGAGAACATGATTGACTGGGGAGACAGAGGAAGGAGACACAAAGAGGGAAACATGGAAATAGTCAAGGGAGACGAGACATGGAGGGAGGGATGTAAACACAGACGACATGACAGACACATACTGGCGACACAGAGGAGAGACCCAACGGGCATCTCACAGACAAGAAGCTACACAAGGAATATAAGAACCTCAAAATGCTGGCTCAAATGGCCCAGAACCATGACCATGTTCCTCCAGACTGACTTCTACTGGGATTTAGGTGCACAGACAAACAGGATCCTACAATTATTTATGTTTTTGAACCCATTTTGCACAGAGAGGCATTTTTTGAAAAATGTATTGATAGCAATGTTGAATATTATTACACAGAAAAAAAACAACTACAGTAAAATAATCACACCGTGACGCCTCTGCCTTTGTAAATGGAGGGACAGTAACTGCGTGTAAAACCTGCAGACAGTCAGATTAACAGTATTTTGTCTCTGCCATCCTGCAATTCATCTCATGTAAACAATAATGTGGCCACAGCGTGACGTGAAAAAAGGCGCATACCTTTGACGTTGCGTGAAGAACTCTGTATTCCTCGTCCACACGTAAACGCGGTGATTCGAAACGCCGTTTACGTGGACGAAACAGCTGCGTGTTCAAAAATACCCGTGTATATAATCAAACAGTATATGAGCGACTTTGGTCTTTGCGATGCATGGCGCTCCCTTCACCCCACCAGTAAGGAATATACTTTTTTCTCACATGTCCATCACTCCTACTCTCGTCTGGATTATTTTTTGGTCAGCAGCTCACTGCTGAACGACATTTCAGACACTGAGATTCACCCTATAGCTGTCAGCGATCATGCTCCTGTATCTTTAACACTAATGCACAAGAATAATACTACGCCAAGAAAAAACTGGAGATTTAATATATCACTACTTAAAGATGAAGACTTTATTAAATATTTTAAAAAAGAGTGGACTTCATATTTGGACTATAATGACACTCCCGAAACATCAGCTTCTGTTCTATGGGAAGCAGGGAAAGCTGTGATGAGAGGTAAAATAATTTCTTTCTCATCACATAAAAAGAAAAAAGAAAACAAAAATATTCAGGAATTAGAAAAAACCATCAAATCACTAGAAGAAGCCTACGCGTCCCACCAAGATCAGGAAACACTGAACAAAATACGCAAAACAAAACTAGAATTAAATGAGATAATTGATAAAAAAAAACAAAATTCTTAGTACAAAGACTACGCTTACAAAATTATGAACATGGTAATAAATCCGGTCAATTTCTAGCAAACCAGCTAAAAATAAATAAAGAAAAAACAACTATATGTGCTGTTCAAGATTCATCTGGGAACACAATATATGATCCGATACAAATAAACAACATTTTCAGGGATTTCTATAAAACGTTGTATTCACCACAAATAAACCCATCTAAAAAAGAAATTGATCAGTTTTTGGACAACATAACTCTTCCAAAATTATTGGACACTCAAGCAATGGCACTGGATTCACCACTGACACCAGGTGAACTCCAGGAAGCCCTGATAAGTATGCACAATAATAAGGCTCCAGGTCCAGACGGCTTTCCTGCAGAATTCTACAAAGAATTCTGGTCGATTCTAGCACCAGTTTTCTACAGAACGTTGTTGGAAATTAAAGAAAAGGGGCAGACTTCCATCAAATATGAATTCTGCAAACATTAATCTCCTGCTAAAACCAGGCAAAGACCCTGTATATCCCTCAAGCTATCGTCCAATATCCCTTATAAATGTAGACCTTAAAATAATCTGCAAAGCTCTCTCAAAGAGACTGGAGAAAATAACCATCCATCCATCCATCTTCATCCGCTTATCCGAGGTCGGGTCGCGGGGGTAGCAGCCTAAGCAAAGAGGTCCAGACCTCCCTCTCCCCAGCCACCTCCTCCAGCTTGTCCGGGGGAATACCAAGGCGTTCCCCCCTCATAATTCATCCTGACCAAACTGGTTTCATAAAAGGTAGGCACTCATCAACAAATACACGTAGATTACTTAATTTGATAGACTACTCATACAGTAAAAACCTAGAAACTACAATATTCTCTTTAGACGCAGAAAAAGCATTTGACAGAGTTAACTGGAAATTTCTATTTGCAACTTTACACAAATTTGGTTTTGGATCCTCTTTCATAAACTGGTTAAAAATATTATATAATTCCCCAACAGCTTGTGTCAGAACAAATGACCAGACATCCTCCAGCTTCTGTCTCTTGAGGGGCACCAGGCAGGGATGCCCACTCTCCCCTTCACTGTTTGCAATTTTTATTGAACCACTAGCAGCAGCAATTAGACAGAATTCAGTAATTAAGGGCATAAAATGCAAGAACGTGGAACATAAAATCAGCCTTTATGCGGATGATGTGTTACTCTTTCTCCAAAATTCACAAACCAATATCTCTGGGGTGATTGAATTGATAAACTCTTTTGCAAGAATATCAGATTACTCAATTAACTGGTCAAAATCTACAGTCCTACCGATTAATTGCTCCTTCCATAATTCCTCTTCTACACCACTGCAATCGGGAAATATAAAATATTTAGGTATTAATGTTTCTCCCAAGCTTGCAGATCTAACTAAATTAAACCATATCCCACTTTTAAAGAAGGTAGAAGATGATCTGGCTAGATGGAAATGTCTACCCATATCACTCATGGGAAGGGTTGCCGCTATAAAAATGATGGTCTTACCAAAAATAAATTATTTATTCTCAATGATCCCAACTAAACCGCCACAAGATTGGTTCAGATCTCTAGATTCATGTATGTCCAAATTCCTTTGGAAAAATAAACCCCCACGTATAAGCTTAAAAACACTACAAAAGACCAAGGATAAAGGAGGACTAGAACTGCCTAACTTTCAGCACTACTTCTTAGCCAACAGGCTTCAGTTTATCTCAGGATGGCTAAAACATACCCTCTTAGATGAACCTTGGCTAGATGTAGAACAAGCACTCTGCAATAATCTAGAGATCTCAGACCTACCATTTATCAGCTCAAACATCCAACGACATGAATGCTTTAAAAGCATCAACATCAGCTCTTCTCTGACAGCATGGTGGAGTTTCTAAAATTGACGGCGTCTTCATTAATCCCATGCAAACGTACACCTATCTGGAACAACCCTGACATATTACAAAACAATAATATGATAAACTTTTCAGATTGGAGTGATAAAGGAATCAAATATTTAGAACATATACTAGAAGGAACAGAATTTATTCCATTTGATGGACTAGTTACACAATATGGGATCAACAAGAAAAGATTTTTAGAATATCAACAAATTAAATCCATAGTAAAAAAGAAATTTAAACCGGGTCAAGTTGAACTACAAACACCACCAAGTGTGGTTCAATTTCTTACTCTTAAACCCCCCAAATTACTATCCAAAATATACAGAATGCTTTCTAAAACAGATGAATCAATAGCCCTTCCTATTGCAAAATGGGAAGCGGATTTATCAGTTAACTTAGACCTAAACTTCTGGTCTCAGATTTGCTTAAAAACCTTTCATCTAATTAGAAATCCCAGTCTTCAATTAATTCAATACAAAATATTACATAGAGTGCACTATACAGGTCATCGGATGTTCAAGATGGGCTTTACGTCTACCAACAACTGCTCACACTGCCAAACCAATTCACCGGACAATTATATCCACGCTCTTTGGTTCTGTCCACCAGTTCAGAAGTTTTGGCGCGAGATATGTGAAGACTTATCGAAGTGTCTGAAATGTAACATTCCAACTTCCCCCTTAGTGTGTTTGTTGGGCAGCTTAAATAATGTCACTACAGAAAAGAATATCGCCCATATGGTTTTCACTGCCCTATGCATAGCCAAGAAAACAGTCCTCATGAACTGGAAAAATAAAAACAATCTTAATTCTAACCAATATAGAAATTATCTATTAGATTACATTAGTCTTGATACAGCCTCTGCCACCACATCAGATCAATTGCTCTGGGCTCCTTTGATCAGCTCCATCACCTAGTGGGGGTGGGGGGTCATAGTTTGGTCCCGCCTTCACTGTTGTGATTGGTGTGGGGGTAGGGACAGGCTTAGGGCGTCGGGGGGTTCCCCGGAGGCATCTTCCTTGGGGGGCTCAACCCGGGGTAGCGGTCATGTCCGGTTAGGGGCTCTGTTGGCTCTCAGGTGACTGTTTCCTCGTGGCTGCGTGCAGCGGGGCTAGGGGAGGGTCTGTGCTGACGGACGTGGGTTACTGACCTGGTAGCCTGGCTGGCCCTGGGTGGGTCCGGGATGGGCGTGAGGTTCTGGGGGCGCTCCGTCTCTGGGCTGGGGCCCGGGTCGGGCCTCGGGGGCTTGGGTCCTGGTTAGTGTGTTGCCGGGGTTGTGGGCGGGTGGGTGCATGGGGGCCCAGCCCTGGAGCAGGGTGCCGCCGGTGCATCGAGCCACCTGGGGGGCTCTTCAACTGGTGGGGTAGATTGTCACATCTCGCAGGAGCTTTCCTCTCCTCAGGAGCTCTCTCTGCAGGAGGGGGAGATACAGGAGAGGTGGAGGAAGATCTCAGCCTGGGTGTTTATTGTCTTATGTAGTCTGGAAGATGAGTGGATGGTGGGGTGGGTGCAGTTTTCTCTGTGGTGGGGTTGGGTGGACTGTCCCGGGCTCTGTGGGGCCGGGAGGCGCTGCTGCGCTGGGCCCCGGTCTGGATGGGCCTGGGCCCCCTTTCCCTGGCGGGTCGCGGAGTATGGGGGTGCCTACTGGGGTCAGCGGGGGAGCTGGCCCCAGGGAGGGGTCACTTGCCCCTCCCTTCCTTCCCTCCCCATCTCCACCTGCCTCCCTCTTCCCGCTCCACCACAACACATGCAGGACCTTGGAGTAGGGGTATGTCACCAGGGTGCAGAGGAGGCTACCCCCCCTGTCCCCTTCTGGCTGCCTCTGCCTCAATTTTATCCCACAACTTAGACATTCACATTACTCACACTCTCATTACACATACATATAGGATCTTGGGGGTGGGCACGATACACGGAGTCCAAAGTACCATCAGGGTGTACACCCCACCCCTGGCATCGTTGCCCACCTCTCAATTTTAAATACACGTAGACATTGAGGGCTAGCAGGAGGGACCATGCGCTTACCTGCTGCTCTCTGGCAGGTAGCTCCATGCCCTCCTGGGTTTTAAATGCACCTTAGAACACACATGCATCAACACTACAATGAGCGGGTGGAGGGAGGTTTGGAGTCTTCTCTCACCCCCATCCTCTGCGACCTGCTGGAGCGGGGGGGCTAGGAGGAGGAGTTGGCCGTCCGACTGCGGTCTGGAGTGTGGGGCCTCCCTGCTGCTGCGGAGTCGGGGGGGGTCTGCCTCCCCCCACCGCAGGGAAAAGGGTAACACCACCTGGGTCTGGGTGCAGTTCCCCCCTCCAGGGGCAAGGGTACCTAGACCCGGTTTGTAGAGTACGCTTGGGGAGTGTGATTGTGTGTACAGCGTCTCTTTATGTCTGTCTCCACGTTGGTTGAGTGTGGAGTGAGTGCATATGAGAGCATGAGGGTGGGAATGGATGTTTGTATCTCTGGGGACATCTTAGGCCCTCCAAGGTTTGGAGGTCTATCTCCCCCTACCACCACTTCCCCTGCCGGTGGCGGACTCCCTCAGGTGTCGGTGCGTTGGTGGTTCTTTGTGTCCGGGGATGGGCGTCCAGGTACACACCGGCTCACTTCTTGGCGGCCGCTTATCGGGGCCTGGAGCCTGGGGATCGCTCGGGCCACTTCGGAGGTGGGGTGCCCCCGGCCTCTCGGCCTGGGGCTCGGTCACTCAGGCACAGCTGGCTGCCGGCGGAGCACACGGGCGCGTCACTGCAACTCCCCCTGGCTTCTGCTCCGCGGCTGCTGAGTGAGCCCTCATCTGGGACTCTCCTCAGCTCTTTCTGGGACAGTGGCGCGGCTGCCCCTCTGTTGGTCTTCCTTGGTCTCTTGTGTTCTGGGGGCCTCTGGATGTCTGGAGTTTTGATCTCCTCCATACCTGCTTCATGCCCTGGAGGACGGGGCTGTGGCCCCCCCACACCCTCTAGCAGATCATTACATGAAGGAACCTTTTAAAAAACAAAAAACAAGCGCGTCCATGCTCACAGGTGTACACACGGGTGATCACACCCACAAACTACACCCTTTTTGGCTCCTACCTCAAAGCACACTGTGTTCTGTTGATCTTATGTGCTGCACAATAATGTTTAACATTTAGTATTTACTGTCATATTCCCATATATCATTGTGATGTTGTTTATTCTATTACTCTTGTTCTCTTCTGCTTGCTTTCTTTTTTGTTTCTCAGCAGGTGATCCAGGTGATTGATATATGCATTTTTTTTCCTGCTCATTCTGTTGGTTTTTGTCTTTTGCCCTTCTCCCCCGTCCCTCTTCTCAGCTGTTTCTCTTTCCCTCTTTCTTTCTCCCCTTCTTTCCCCCAGTCAAGTCTGTCCTGTATTCAGTAAGTGAAAATAAAATAAACAATAAAAGGTGAATCAAATGGACCATTACGGCAAGGCTGGGATGGTCAGTTTGGTAAAGTAAATCCGTTGGGCATCTTTCTTTGCCTTTAGACAACAATTCTGATGCAAAAGAGCCAAACGGGACAGGCAAAAAAAAAAATAATAATAAAAAATACCCGTGTAGGTGTGGACACAGCGTAAAAGAGTTAGTAGTTTATTTTCTTACTACCTGTAATTTATTGCAGATTACTTGTATTTGCTTAATTATTTACTAAATGTTTGAGGTGTGAAATAAACCGCAATGGAGCAAAATATGGGCGTGTGTGGTTGGAGGATGTGTTAGTGCGTGTGCACGCGCGGGGGGGCGCGAACATTTTTCTTGTAAAACAAAGGGGGGGCCAGCAAAAAAAGTCTGGGAACCACTGGTATAAGACCTTTCAGAGTCTTATATTCTATCTCCTTTTTGTTGTCTTTATAGAAGGCCAGCGAAAAGGCTGGAGACATGATGGTACACTCAAAAGAATGAATGAGGTGGATTGTTCAGTGTATATTAATTATTTTCATTTTACTTAAAATATATGTTTTTGGTAAGTTAAAATATGTTTTTCTAATTAAGTCTACGTAATTGTGTCTATTATTGTGTGTACAGAATACTAATGTGTTACTTGATGGCATAACATTTAAGTTAATTAGGATCGATATACTTCGTATATCCACAATGTGGCAGTAATGCAAAAACAGTTGCAATAAAACTGCAAAGAACAACAAGGTTTCAGGGCTTGGGCCTGCTCATGCGCAAGACTTCAAATTTAACTTAAAAACGTTGTTTTTGGCGCCAAGCTGCTGTTTCTTTTTTTTCCAAATAAGTTGGATGTACTTAATTCATTTGTGTGGAACCTGTTGACAAAATAGATTTATGTGAAACTAATTAGTAAAGCACAAGGTGGCTGAAAATATAATATTTGAATTAATCTAACTTAAATTTCACATTTTACTACCACAAATAAGAAATGTGCTTAAAAATTAATCTAAACTATCTCACCTGTAAATACATCATTTACATTTTGCACATATTCAACTCTGTATATTTTATATATTTTATTATTATTATTATTTTATTTTATTTTTTTACTATTTAATTTGTAAAAATGTGTATACACACACACACACACACACACACACACACACACACGTAGGAAAATATTTAGTATACACATCCAGAAATGCATACACTATTATATATTGTACATATATTTATTAGTTTCAGGTTGGCCATTCTTGTATTTTGCTCGTTTGTGTTGTTGTGTTTGCACATCTCTGTTGCTTGTGGGGCTCGCACACAAGAATTTCACTCGCATGTGCTGTGCCAGTGTGCCTGCACATGTGATGTGACAATAAAAGTGATTTGATTTGATTTGATTTATGTTCATACAACACAACTTGATTTAGGTAGTCTTAAATATCTCCTGTTAATCCTAAGGAGTTTTTTTAAAATTAGATGACCTAAAGGTTTTTGCTTTAAACTAACATAATGTAATTTCGTGGAACCTGTTGACAAAATAATTGTAATTAAAGTCAACGTTTCATTTTGTTTGAGTGTAGGATGTGAGCAGTTGGTGATGTTTGCTGATGATATTCCTGGAGGAGCTTTAGAAATCATTTGAAGTGTTTAATGAACATAATATATGACAAAGAGTACAAGGAAAAAAAATTCTCAAGGAGGGAGGGGTCAACATGGGGCTAGAAGGGGGTGAATAACAGCCTGTTTAAAATATGGAGGGACACATTTAAGGATTATTCATTACCTTAAGAGTAAATGGTGTGTGAGACCTTTTTGAACAGTGAAGTTGCTAAAGTGTCAAATGGGCAAAACAATGGCTTCATTTTATCAACCAAACTGATGAGACTGTTCAGGTGGCAGGTGTCTCTGTGTGCAGGCAGGAATAGGACCCAAAGTGCAGACTCACGGCAGGCAAAACTGTATTTCAAAACTCAGCTTTTATTGCTGGAGGGCAAAACGTAACAAAAATCCAAATAAACTTACATGAGCAGGCAGACAGAACACACAGCATAAATGAGAGTAGATCACGACACAGACACAGAAACACAGGGCTTAAATACACAGAGGGAGCAATCAGGGAATGAATAACAGGAGGGAAACACAGCTGGGGCAAATCAGGCCTAACGAGACAGGGGAAGCAAAACCAGATGCACTTACATGAGACAGACTTTCAAAGTAAAACAGGAAACATAACACAGACGTGAACTTGACAAGGGGATACAGCTGACAGGGGAGACAGAGCAACTAGAGAACACAGAGACATAAACCATAAGACAGAACTCAAAGAAACCAAAGGAGGCTGGACCAGACGAGGAGGGTGGCGCTGCAGGCGACGGCGTGGGAGCCGCAGGTGGTGGCGCTGCAGCGGAGACAGGTTGCTGGACGGACCCCTCGGACCCCTCGGACCCTCCAGCGGAGGCGAACAAAGGCTGGTGCGGTTCTCCAGAACCCCCAGCGGGAACAGAAGGCTGGACGGGCCCCTCGGACCCTCCAGCAGGACCAGGTTGCAGAACAGATGACTGGGGAGAGGAGTGGCGGTGGCGATGTTTCCTTCTGGAAGAGGGAACCGGTGGAGAAATGGAGACGACCTCCTCATCCTCCGACCACATAGCCGCCAGGGAAAAGGCAGGCGAAAGGACAGGCGAACAAGGTCCCGGCTGGCGTGAGGAAGGAGAGGAAGTCCGTGGCAGCGTTGAGGCAGGTGGAGAGTGTGTGTTGTCCTGGGTCAGCGGTAAAGAAGTGGAGGTGGAAATAGAGAGAGCAAGCTCGCCAGCCCGGACTTGCTCCCTCCAGGCAGCTATGGAGTTGCCCAGCACAGTGTCTGTAGAAAGCTGAGTTAGCCGAGGGTTGCTCCGAATGACAGCGTCTACTGCGCTTAGCCCAACCGCCATGGTCCTTAAATCCTTGGACTGGGCAATGCCGTCAAGAAGCTTAATCATCCGCTCCATCTCAGCGTTAAACTCAAAGGCTGAAGAGTCGCAGGGTCCATGTTCTGGTCGCGATCTTCTGTCAGGTGTCGCTGTGTGCAGGCAGGAATAGGACCCAAAGTGCAGACTCACGGCAGGCAAAACTGTATTTCAAAACTCACGTTTTGCCCTCCAGCAATAAAAGCTAACAAAAAGCCAAAAAGTAGTGATATGATGTTCTGTATCGAGGCTTCGAAGCTTGTGTCGAGTAATTGAGGGGGCGTTTCCGCGATGCGCATATCGAGGCTTGCTTCATTTATGGGAGGAGCTGAAAATGATGACGTCCGAAGCCTCGCTGCCCGGCTGTACCACGTGACTGGTTCATGAAGTGGTTCGAACTTTGCCGCGAGCTATGACAGATATAAACCCTCAGACTTCATTCAAAAATGTGGGTGTTTGATGGAGAGTTGTTAGTGAGAGTTTGGAGACCGTTTGGAGGTTTATGAGAGTGAGGAGAGAAAGTCAGGAGAGAATGGAGCCAGCTAAGAAGAGGAGGATGTCCTCCCCTGTGTGGGAACATTTTGATTTTATTCCTCCCAACAAGGTATGCAAATTTCTACAGAAGATGTATTTTCATGATACTGATGGTGCAATACAATTTATGTTGAGCTGTCTTGACTTTTGTACAAGGTGAAGTGTTTTCTATGTGCCAGGGAGCTGGGATATAACAACAACACCTCATCCATGCTTAGGCACTACAGAGCTTTGCATGAGAATAAGAGGAACACCGATTGTGGAGCAAGACCAGGTGAGCCATCAAATGCAATGATAATATAGCATGCAGTAATGTTACTAAATGATATAACAATATTATACAACTGTTTTAAGTTACGTGTGTGATATTTATATTTGTGCTTTATCTTTATTGTCTTTCCTCAGGAGAACAATCTCAAATAGATGAAGACCTGGTCAGCATGGTGATTGAGGACTCCCAGCCATTTAGCATTGTGGAGGACAAAGGATTCAAAAGATTTGTTAAATCATTAAATCCTAGCTATGTTCTCCCCACTAAAGGTTATAGAAGCAGTGAAAATTTAGTTTTTACAGAATAAAATGTGAACAGGCAGGACTGAGGCTCAAAGCCTCAGTGTGTAGCTGTCCATACCTCAACGTTACAAAAGCACAACTACTGTCCACACCCCAACCACACCTCACCTCACAGTAAATGATCATTTCCATTTAAGCATTTCCAAATGATCATTTTCCATACTGCCACTATAAATATACACAGTATACTGCATCACTACAATATAGATGTTTTACACACTCCTTTTGTTGTTGACATTTACAGGCTGTGTGCAAAAGGCCACACTCTTCAAATTCATGCCAACTAATATTTTTACGTCCAGTAGGTGGCCTACTAGAGCAAATGAAGCTTCAAGAAGCTTTGCGCTGGGGTGAACCAATTGGATGAAAAGCTTCAGTGCTTCATGAAGCTTCATCTGCCCATCACTGCCAAAACACCAAATAAACTTACATGAGCAGGCAGACAGAACACACAGCATAAATGAGGGTAAATCACGACACGGACACAGAGAAACACAGGGCTTAAATACACAGAGGGCGCCATCAGGGAATGGGTAACAGGAGGGAAACACAGTTGGGGCAAATCAGGCCTAACGTAACAGGGGAAGCAAAACCAGACGCATTTACATGAGACAGACTTTCAAAGTAAAACAGGAAACATAACACAGAGACGTGAACTTGACAAGGGGATACAGCTGACAGAGGAGACAGAGCAACTAGAGAACACAGAGACATAAACCATAAGACAGAACTCAAAGAAACCAAAGACTAGAAATGATAAATATAATAAACTCAAAAACCCTGGGCCAACGACCCAGGCATCCTAACAAGAGGTTGGTGCAAAGAGTGATGAGCAGCTAATATGTTCTTGATATTATGGGTCTCATTAACACAGAAAGGTTTCACACTCTTTATTTGACTGAACAGTTGGAGCAGGACGTGCAGACGTGACAATGTTTCTGATTGTGTCAAATAAAACTTCTGAATTCTCTTGCTGTTTGGATAAAATACGTGGCCTTCACATTTGTGATATTATTAGAAGAATGTAAGAGCTCTTTATATCACAAAGATGCAAGTTTATTCTTTGATTGTTTTTTCTGTTGGGAACAAAACATTTTTACAACAATTTGTTGTTCTATAAGGATCGTGGTCCTTGATGGACCTACACTGACCTCATGTCAGATTTGTAGATAGATTTAGCCTATGTTTCTATTTTCAAACCCTTTAAGCTGAGAGAACATTTCATTTACAGCTTGTTTTAAGTGTGATAGAGACTCAGTCCTGGGGGGAATACCCTTTATATGTGCAGGTGTACAGAACTAAAACTGCTGAGTGGAACTGCATGCATTGCACAGAAACGTGCACAGTTCCTGTTACTGTAGAGAATCCCATATTTGCTTTATTAGACTGTAGGACAGAAACCCCAGGGGAAACCGTGGGTTAGCTGACCAAGTTAATAACAAGCTTTGTGTGGCTGTTTGTCCTGATCACCAGTGTTGGGTAAGTGAACTTAGATAACGAACAGAAACCTCACTGCATAGGGCCCAGTTACACTGCTGTGTAAATGAAACACTTTAATGATTGGTTATGTGTCAGTACTATTAGAACAGCTGACACATACCTTCTCTAAAGACCAGGTTTTTATGGCTTTTAACCCCAAAACATGCTACGCCAAAAAGCAGTCCACCCACAGTCCCCCGGCACAGATTAGTAATACACTATTAGAGTAGTAATACACCAGTAAGTGCCAGGATGATTGTCCTGTTTTATACATCAAGGAAACCAAACAACCTCTGGCCAAGCACATGGCTTAAGGCAGAAGAGCTACCTCATTATCACCATCATTGATTATTATGTCTAAAGCTGGGTTACATCTTAAACTAATTGAGCTAATTTAAGTTAGAATTTAACTTCTATATAAAAAGAACTTTACAGGTACTTTAAAATGACTAAACCACAAAAACAACACATGCTATTGTAAAGTAAGTGCAGCTTTGATTTAATATTACACTGCGTTCACATGCTTATTTTTTGCATAGACATTTAGACATGATGATTTGTTTTTTGTATGTACATTTATTCACTGACTGTTTTCATTCATTGTTACTGATCTCTTTGGCAGTTCATCCATTCCTATATGCATTTGTACTTGACGCGTCAAAGTAAAAATAGATAAATAATAATAATGATAATTTACTATTATTATTATTATTGCAGCCACAGGTAGGTGGCAGTAATGCATCTCTATAGTCGTTGTCAGCCGCCGATACAGAAGAAGAAGACTTCGTCCGAAAGACCGTGGAGCGCAGGCCGGTCGTTGTGTCCCAGTCATGGCGGGTTTCAGTAAATATCTGACAGCTAGGAACTCCTCCATAGCGGGCAGCATTTTGTTTGTGTTCGTGCTGCTGAAGCACAGGAAGCGGACCAAGTCAAACAGGTAAGCGGCTGCTGTGTGTCGCTCAGCAGCTGGTTGTCAGCGACAGTCATGCTACTGAGGAGCGGCTAGCAGCTGACAGGCGACCGGTGTTCCAGATCAACTGGCGTTTAGATCAACTGGCGTTGGTCGAACAGATGTGTGGCAGTCTTGCGTTTCAGTAGTTCCTACCGACAAACCAGCAAAAAAACGCCAAATGTGTCATCTGTGACACTTGTGAGGTTGTCTCAAACACACTCCGTCAGTCTTGATGCTGTTGAACAACAAAATGTTTAAAAATGTGGCGAGTTTACCTGGTGATATCCTCATGCGCGACGCGATCGCAAAAACAGCAAACAAGTAACACCACGCCGATGTTGTTCACAGGACAGCAAGAGTAAACGATCGGGAGACTGTTGTCGTCGTTATCGTTCCACTCGCACGGTTTATTTCACCGAATTCAGCGTTTTTGCTTTTATAACTACAGCGAGCTGTTTACTTTGTGCACTAACATGGAGTCGAGTCAACCAGCGCCACCTCTGGCCAAGTGCCACAGCCTACAGCCAGATCAACTGGTGACACACATCTGCAGCACGTTTGAATTCGTGTCATGCACATTTGTACCTTTCAATTGTGTGTTTGTGCGTCATGCAAATAAACCATTGAAATGAATGAAATGATATCATATATTCCTTATTGGCCTACATTTGTTCAAAATCCCAAATTATATACACAAAGTCATAGAAATCACCACTCCAATTGGTCATCATGATTTTGATATTCTCTTTTTCCATAACAATGAAATACGCCTTGGACAAATATGACACATCAATATTTCATTAGTGTTGTAACATCACATCCTGTAAGCATCGTTTGTCTGTGTCTGTTCCCTGGAAATTAATATTTCCAGCCAATATACACAGCAAAATCTCTAGTGTTAAATTAACACTGGAGAGTGTCTATATGGGTCCACACCTCTGAGTGTTAAATACAACACTGTTGAGTGTTAAATTAACACTTTTCACAGTGTTATATGTTTAAAAGTAACCTAGTCAGTTTTGAAGATTAACAATGGCTGACACTGAGCAGTGCTGATTTTCTAACACTGGAAAATAACTCAAAATGTTAGAAATATTCCAGTGTTAGAAAATCAGCACTGCTCAGTGTCAGCCATTGTTAATCTTCAAAACTGACTAGGTTACTTTTAAACATATAACACTGTGAAAAGTGTTAATTTAACACTCAACAGTGTTGTATTTAACACTCAGAGGTGTGGACCCATATAGACACTCTCCAGTGTTAATTTAACACTAGAGATTTTGCTGTGTAGGCAATTCATCAACATGGCTGGAGTTATATACAGTCTGTATAAGTGTGGTTAATCTAATGACCATTTGTAAGGAGACGGCAGTTACTGTGAATTCACAGCAGTTACACAGTGATTAGTAATAAACAGCCAGTGAGAGTGAGTGGATTTAAGAAAGTCAGTGACTCAGGTGTGTCGCTTGGTTTGTCATCTGTTTGTGAGACTGGAGGGGATGTAGAAATCTTTTGTTTTAAATCGTAGTTAGGAAGATGCCTGTTTGAAAACAAGCACTTTCTGTGAGAAATGCAAGAAGTACATCTGCAGAAAGCACACAGTTACATTCTGTCCATCATGTGGACAAAATTGAAAATGTTGAGCATTGAAAAACTGAGAACGTTGGGCAAGTTCAAAAGAAATGTGTTTGTAAGAACGAAAAACCAAATTGTTCCTAAAATAGTTATGGAAAGTCTAACTGTTGTATGTCTGTGTTCTACATGTTTATCTGATGGAAAATAAAGTTGCTATTGTTTTATTGCAGTTTTTGGATAATTCTGAGTGGATTTACACAGTACGGATCTAAATGACCCGCAACAAAATCAATGTCATTTTTTTGTTCTTCAACATAATTCAAGGGTTAATTTCCAAAACTTGCTTATGATCTTCAATTTGTGGCAGATCCACTATCACACAGCAGCTGGAGCAGTTTCAAATGGAGGTCAGTCCACTACTACCATAGCCTACTACTAGATTAACTTGTGACACATCTGCACCTGCTGCTATGATCACATTGAGTAGAGGCTGAGTGGCTGCACTTACCCCTGGTACATCCAAATCTGCCCACAAACATGTTGACAGATGCAATGGCAGCAATGTGGATTGTCAACACTAAAAACAATCAGTAAGCAAAGACAACAGGGATCACTTTTTTCTGTTTATTTAGCACCCACAACATTTGTCCACAACACTGTGTGGTACCACTTTCCACAGAAGGTGCATTCAATCTGCAAGATTGAATGAGATTGTCAGAGTCATTGTCTGACTGTTTATTACTAATCACTGTGTAACTGCTGTACATTCACAGTAACTGCCATCTCCTTACAAATGTTTATTAGATTGACCACACTTATGCAGACTGTATATCACAACCAACTCTGAAATGTTCGTTTGCAGAGGGAAGACACAGGCAGACTATGCTAACGACATGTGATGTTACAACACTGGTGAAATATTAGTGTGTCATATATTTGTTCACGACATTTTTCTTGTGGGCAAAAGTATTGATATCAGGATGGTGATTCTTATGTGTATGTCATTTGGCATTTTGTACAAATGTAGGCTGATAATAAATACATGATATCATTTCATTCATTTCAAAGGTTTATTTGCATGACGCACAAACAGACACAATTGAAAGGTACAAATGTGCATGACACGAATTCAAACGTGGTGCAGATGTGTGTCACCAGTTGATCTGGCTGTAGGCTGTGGCACTTGGCCAGAGGTGGCGCTGGTTGACTCGACTCCATGTTAGTGCACAAAGTAAACTGCTCGCTGTAGTTGTGGAGCAAAAACGCTGAATTCGGTGAAATAAACCGTGCGAGTGGAACGATAACGACGACAACAGTCTCCCAATCGTTTACTCTTGCTGTCCTGTGAACAACATCGGCGTGGTGTTACTTGTTTGCTGTTTTCGCGATCGCGTCGCGCATGAGGATATCACCAGGTAAACTCGCCACATTTTTAAACATTTTGTTGTTCAACAGCATCAAGACTGACGGAGTGTGTTTGAGACAACCTCACAAGTGTCACAGATGACACATTTGGCGTTTTTTTTGCTGGTTTGTCGGTAGCAGCTCCTGAAACGCAAGACTGACACACATCTGTTCCACCAACGCCAGTTGATCTAAACGCCAGTTGATCTGGAACACCTGCCGCTGCTCGGCGCTCCCGAGGCTCCTTTCTAAGCAGGCACGTTTTCTGTGTGCTCTTCGGGGTCCTCTTGTTTCGGCATACATCCCAACACGAACAGAAATAACGTGTTCCCGACACACTGTCGCACAGCCAGAATTCTGTGGCTTGGTGTCTTCTACTGTTTCTTTCTCAGTAATGTCGTACTGTCAGCCAAAGTTGTGTGTGTAATCTAATAAGCTAGTGTGTAGTTATCTGTCAGCCACGACAGCAGTAACCCCGCTGGCAGGTGACGTGGTGAATGTTGTGGGAAAGAGGTCGCTCTGAGGCGGTGAAGGCTGAGGCTGTAGTCCCGTGTGTGAGTCCTGTAAACGGGCCTCATGCTACAGGATGGCAGCGGAGGCCACAGTTACCAGCGTGTTTATCGTTTAATGCCCTGTTTTTCAGAGGAAGCTCAGACCTGGTGCTGAACACGCAGGTATGTTGAAACACCCTGAGCGGAGTGTCCAAAGTCTACATAATACTTAGTTTGGTGCATTTAATTCTTGTCTGAACCTCTTCATGCAGAAGGATGGCAAAAAAGATCGCGCAGCTGTGGACAAAGTTTTCTTCCTCCGGATCCTCCGGATCCTCCGGGTCTTGGTGCCTCGCGTTTTCTGCATGGAGGTAAGAGTGGACTCGAACCAGCGACCGCCTGCACTCACTGCTCTCTTCATATAGGTGCTTTGGTTCGACTCCAGGCCAGTGGACAGTTCATCATGCCGGTGTAGACATGCTGCACATTTCTTCTGATCGCGGCCCTTACATGGATGTTGCGTTTGAAGGCTTCATGCATGGTGTACACACTGCATCCTTTATTCTAGAAACTAGCAGAAGAGCCAGTACAGACCCTCACATATCTGTAGGACCTCCCAGAATACAAAGCGTACGTGGCTCCGGAAAGTTGCTTTGGTTCGTGTCACAGTGAGGTTACTGTGTTCACATCATTGTCAGTGAAATGAACACAGCAGGTGTATGAATATGGTACTCTGACAGTAATGACCTGATGATAAGGTCGTAGTGATACCAGCTCTTCATCTTTGCTTCCTTCTGGTCAGCATTATGTTGAAGGCACCTGTTGCCAGTCCTCCCATTGAAACGTACTGGTGCCCGTGGTGTTCGATTGGCCGCTCTCTGACATTTTCATGGTTATTGGTATTAAATTGTGATTCTAGTTTTGTGACAGCCCTAATCACTGAGGCCTTTCACCTATTTGACCAGTGATGACTGGGCCAACCATAAACATTGAGTCTGGTAATGGTTGAAAGATACTGGGAAACAGTTTCCACAGCGTTGCTGTGATTGCAGCAGAGCCCTTTGACACAGAGACAATAACTCCACAAGTCAAGGTCGCCGCCACATGGCTGCTCCTGGTCTCGTCTTATCTCATCAGTTCATTAGATACGAGCAGAGTCAAAGGTAGGACCATAAACATCTGCAGTCTTTTACACACTAACCAGTCTGTGGGCGCTGTCTCCCCTCTCCTCCACAGGCTGGCTACCTGATGTTTATTGCTGCCATGCTGGTGGCCAGAACCTACTGTGACGTGTGGATGATCCAGAACGGGACCATGATCGAAAGGTCAGGCTTCAGTGTTTACGATGTTTCTTTGTGTTACAGGAGTAAATCAGACGACACAACAAAGATGAGACGGTGATAAATCACTAGAGTGGGGGGCGGGGCAGTGTGTGGTCGTAGCGTCGGCGATGTTGATGCCCTACCAGGCCGAAGCAGAGCAGGGGGCGTTCCCGGCTTTCTCTGCTGCTGCTCACACAATGAAAGTTTGAAAACGTAACGTGGATTCTGCTTTGCTGTCTTTACAGGAACTGATGACTGTGTTTTGGTTCTTCACAGTGGTATTATAAGCAGAGACAGCTGTGTGTTCAACACGCACTTTTGTTCCTACATGTCAGTCATACCAGGGGTAACTGTCAACAAGTGCTGTGTTAGAAGAAGCCATTAACATGGTAGCTCTAACATCTGCTTTGTGTGCGGTCTGTGAGGTACAACGCTGACCTGTGGTCGTCATGGGGACGTGTAACATCCTGGCACAGGTTCACTGGAATGCTGTTCAGTGTGTGCTCATTACTCCGGCCGCCGGCTCTGGATCAGCTGGCTCGACCTGCAGCTGGTCAGACGTGGCGTGTAGTATGAACTTGTTCTGCTTCAGAGACTGTGTGCGCCGTTTCAAGTGTCACATGACCCTGGCACACAAAGCGCTGCGTACGAGTGCTGCATCTTTGTAGGAGCAGTGAAAGGCGCTGCATTGTTGAGAAGCGCCTGAAGCTGAGTTTTTCAAACGCAGACTTGTTCTGTGTGCACTCTGCAAATGTCAGAAACCCAGGAGAGAGAGAGCTGGGCGGGACCCAGATGTGCTTTGATCCATGTCTTCACGGTGGAGACCGTCACGCTCTGATCCCGGAGTCGAAGCTGCTGGAGAGCAGACTGAACTACTGTTGATTATAGATTTGATATTGCTGCAGATGTTGAATTACGAGCACACACTGCACTTGGGTTTGGGCTGCCATATTTTGTTATTTTTCTGTGCGATTAGGTGGATCTGACAAATATTTGTAATGTATGTAACAAATGCAGTTTACACATGGCCCAGTGACGCCTCAGGCCTCTGTGCACAGCAGCTAATAACATGGAAATGCATAGATTGAGTAGTGTTCCAGTGTTGCTCCGTGTCAGGATCCACCGTCCTCTTTGTGTCACATCATAAATTGCACACAGCAAGCTTCAGTGTTTGTCTCTGACCTTGGCTTTGTTTGCTCATCTTTGTTCTTGTTGTGGTTTGCAGTGCAATTATTGGTCGTTCCACTAAAGATTTCAAGATCTGCTTGTTGAAGTTTATTGAATTCATGCCAATTGTAAGTGTGAACTCTGGAGTCCTGAGGTTTGTGACACCCACATCCCATCATCACACTAGCATGATCTGCTTGGCTAACTGTGTGACTGACTGCTTTTCATGGCACAGAAACTGGTGTAATTATCACACTGACATAAACTGAGCATGGCTGATTGTCTGTAGTTTGCATGGCTTTCATCACCTCGAGCTGTGTTCCTGCACGCTGTTCTCCTGGGAGCTTTCTTTGAATGTCTGACTGGCTGTTTCCAGATATCCTTGGTGAACAACTTCCTGAAGTTTGGTCTGAATGAGCTGAAGCTGAGGTTTCGTGAGAGGCTAACCCAGCATCTCTACAACCAGTACCTGCAGTAAGTACACCAGTGATGCTGTGCTCGTCGTGTGCAGAGGCTTTCACCTTCAGTGCATGTGAGACACTGACAGCAGCAGGGTTAGGCTGCTGTATTTAAACTTCAGTGAAACGAGTGGCTTTGTTTGCTAAATCTGGGGAGCAGATGTGAGACGGTGTCAGTCGGCTGTGGTGTTGAAGCCTCTGTGTGCCTGTGGTCACTGAACACCTGGAGCATGTTGTTCAAATGCATGTAAGCCAGGCCTGTGTGGCTGCAGCGTTCTCTTGTTTGCTACTATCAGCTCGGCACTACTGAACTTTGACCCTGCAGATGTAACTGAGGAGAGCCAAAGCAAACAGCGTCAGCCTCTCTTCCATCACAGGGACTCTGACCCGACTGGTAGTGATTAGAGCTGTTGTGTGATTGCTGCACTCTGTTTCCTGCTTCTTCAGAGGTTACACTTACTACAAAATGGGAAACTTGGACAACCGTGTAGCCAACGCAGACCAGCTGCTGACACAGGATGTGGAGAAGTTCTGCAACAGTGTGGTGGATCTGTACTCCAACGTCAGCAAGGTACTCCCATACATGTTAATGATCAATCAGCTGCACTCCCCCATCATGCAGGTGTAATTCGGCCACAGTGGGATGTAAATCCACTGTACACATCAGAGTATCATCACCCCGTGGGGCGGGTGGATGGAGAGCAAGGTGACACCGCAGAGTCAAACTGATATCATGGATATATGTAGTAAAAACCTCTGACTGCAATAATTTAACAAGATCGTCGCCTGGGCTTTGAAATGGATAGCAGAGGTGTGGTTACCAGGAGGCTGAGGGTGCAGTGGTGGGAGGACTGGGCCACATCACACCGTTCACTGTGATACCAGTATAATGTGCAGAGCTGGCTGAGTTTCTGTCCGTCACATAGGCACCGAAGCACTTTTTTTTTGTAGAACATGCAAGCGGCCGTCGTTATTACCGTCTTTTTCACAAAAGAAGCCACACTTAAAATCAATCCTTTGATTTTCTCAAAAATCGACAGCGCGCCTTATGTATGAATTCTGGTTGTGCTTACTGACCTCAAACCGATTTTATGTCCACGGCGCTCATGTCAAAATGTTTCAGTACAACTTTGCTAAGCTACGAAGCCGCAGACTGGAGCCTGGTGGAGTGATGCGCACTGTGATACGCACTGTGCTTCAACATAATATTACAGTATTGTGTGCATAAGGAGCCCAAATGGCTCCTGTTAAGACATGTGCATGAAGTGGATTTTAAAGTCCATCAGTGGCGCAGTCGATCATGAGAACAGAGCAGCTGTGAGAGAATTCAACATTAATGAATCGATGGTACGAAGTGCAGGAAGCAAGAAGAACGAGTCGAGTTTGGTTTTCTTATAATCCCAAAAAAGACATGTTTGACTTATTTATTGGGCACACTGCAAAGCAGCTCTTTAGCTAGTGTGGATATACATGCTGAGGATATGTCGGCCAGTTTCCACTGGAAATGCCTTTTGGTTAAGCTGTTGCATTGTTGTACAGCTGCACATAAAACAGCTGCTTGTTCAAGTGAAAAAGTATTTTGTCTCGCGCCAGTTATATCGTTATCGCACATTTTCAAATATATGGTGATAAATATTTTTGGCCATATTGCCCTGCCCCAGTGGTGGGGCCGGCCTCTACCACGTGGGCGGGGCTTTCTGTGCGGGACGTGTTTGCGTCTGTAGCTACAGCTGTTCACTTTCTGTTTGGTGTCTCTGCAGCAGCTCTGGACTCGTGAGGCCTGCTGTGGTGTTTCCCTGTGTCTAACTCTTTCCTGTTTGTGTCCTGCAGCCTCTGTTAGATATTGGCCTGTACATCTTCAAACTGACAAGTGCCATCGGTGCCCAGGTAAGCAAGTTTCCAAGAAATGTCTTTATTTTGGGATGGAACGAGTACAATGATTCCTGTTGGTTCTCAGGTCTGTGTGATCAGCACTGTCAGCTGTAGGCTTGTCTGGGCTGGTTGTAGCAGGACTCCTGAGTCAGCAGAAATCACCTTCCTCCTCATCATGAAACGCTTCCTGTCTTTCCCTCTGCTACAAATCACCCTGACATCTGCATCTCCTCCATCTAGCTGTCCAACAAGAGGAGAGCTGCTGCTTGAAGCCCTCTGTGTACATGTGTGCTCACACAGCTTTCTTCCACAGTATGACTGTTGTGCGTTACCACAGCTCCCATTGTGTGCTTCCACAAAGACATGCTTCTGGCCTTCCCTTCTTTAGGCGTCTGTCAGTGTGCATGTTTCTTTAATTTGTGCGTTGGAGGACAGAGCTTGGTCCAAAGCCTGCGATGGCTGAAGGTCGGTGGGTCGATCGCTGTCTGGTCCAACATAAACACCTAAAGTTCTCCTTCTGAACTCAAACAATCCCGAGGTTGTGCTACTGTGTTGTACCAGAATAAACGTGTCTAACCAGAGTTCAGGTGGCCTCCAATAGTACTGAAGTATTTCTACTCAATCAAAGGACTGTCGAAGTCGTTTTTGACCAGGATATTTCCTCCAGTGAGGGTCCACCTCCTTACATCTGTTACGTCTTCTCATTGTTTGCCGCGGGCACATCTTGAGCTCAGGTGTGCTGCTGTCTCTGTATTCATCATCACCTAGGGTCCAGCCAGCATGATGGTCTACCTGCTGATCTCAGGGCTGTTCCTGACCAGATTAAGGAGGCCAGTAGGCAAGATGACCGTGACTGAGCAGCGTTACGAGGGCGAGTACCGCTACGTGAACTCTCGCCTCATCACCAACAGGTAAGCCTGTCAGCCACTCGTCTGTTACTGTGCAGGCCTGGCGTGTTTGTTAACGATGCATCTTCTCATCAGTGAGGAGATTGCCTTCTACAATGGGAACAAGAGGGAAAAACAGACCATTCATAGCGTTTTCCAGAAACTGGTGAGTAGCCCTGGGTTACCCAGGCTGAGGGACTGTGCTTGACCTCAGTAAGTACTCATGTAGAGAAACTTAGAAGATGCAAACATTTTGCTTTTGAAGGATGAAACCAGTAAAGCAGGAGAAATGTCCAGTTCCTGGTAACTAGAGTGAATATGGGAGTGTAATCCAGACTGTCCTTCCAGGTGGACCACCTGCATGACTTCATCTTCTTCCGGTTCTCTATGGGTGTCGTGGACAGTATAATTGCTAAGTGTAAGTAGCTGTTTTGCTGACGTGCTCCTCGTCCAGTCCTCCACCGAGCATCAGTAACAGCCTGTAACTGACAGAATGAAGCCATTTTCATCACGTTCACCCCAACAACATAAAGCGTCGTCCTGTGTGTGCACGTGCTGTTCCTTTGCAGATCTGGCCACCGTGGTGGGATATCTGGTGGTTAGCCGGCCGTTCCTGAACCTTTCCCATCCACGGCACACACACAGCACACACTCGGAGCTGCTGGAGGTGAGCGGAGCTGTACTGTAACTTAACACGCGTCTGAAAGAGTACTTTATAAATCCTGACATTTGTTAAAGCCGCGATGATCTAGATTACAAATGTAATAATGAACTGTAGCTTCTGTCAGCATCGCTAGAACAACCTTGACTTTGTCCTCTGATAGTACTGTGGCAGCAGGAGGTACAGTCTGAGGTGTAACCTGGCAGCATCAGACGGGACGAACAGGTGTTACGTTGAGTTTGGGTCAGGTGATCGTGGCATTAACGGGGAGAGGGGGGCTCAAGGAAATACTTCTTTCTTATTCTCATTTAAAATGTCTCGCTTTTATTAAATAATTATCTGAATCTTACAAAGTGGTGATCGGATTAAATGTATAGAAGTCCATTACTGTATATAGGAGCTATTACGTCTAATATACTCTAGTAAGCTACAGTACTTTGGGAACCATCTGTGCAGTTCTGTTGAAGAACGATGTTGAATCCACAGATATTGTAGAAAAATTGATTTCTGTGCTTTGGTTTTACATGTGCATTAAATTAAAGTTGATTATGTCGATTAAGCATTGTGAGGTGGACGGTGGTTACCTAATATTGTTGCTATAAGTTGGCGACCCTGTTAGTTAGTTTAATATTTCTGCTAAGTACTCTTTAAAATACCAGAATAGGGAGGATGGTGCAGGTTTAACTTTATTAGATTGATCAGTGTTGCTGAACTATAAGATGTTTTGGCTGCAGTGTATTCTGTGTATAACAGAATAGCTTCAGTCTCTTGTTTTTAAAAACTTGAGTATGAACTTATACAAAATGCAGCAAGATATTTGTAAAAAAGACACTATATCAGATTAATTTAGGTATCGGCAGATATCCAAATTTGTGGTATCGGACATAAAAAGTGTTCTGGTGCCATGTGTAGTGTGGCACTGCAGACCTGTGGCTTTCTATTCAATGGTAAGGATGCGTTTCAGGTCATTATGTAACAAACAGGAAAGTAAAGTAAACACTTCTGTGCAATATGTGTGATGCATTACACTTTAGAGCACCAACTCTAACACTGATCACAGCAAAGAGGGGACATGCAGCATGCAATTATATTGCACACTATGCTGCGATGCTGTTGACTCTCAGAGCGGAGTTATATATGGATCATGGAATGGGAATTCCCACTGGTGTGTCCAGCCTCCTGTGGCAACAGTGGAGTATCTGGAGGATGAAGTGTTGCCTTTAAATGGCTCCGTGCTTCAGTCTATCTGCTGCCAGGCTCCGCCTCCAACTATCCGGGAGCTCCGTGCCGACTGATTCCAGATCTGTGAAAGGGTCCATGATTGATTTGATTTTTCAGGGTGTCTGTGAACTCGGATTCTGTCCTGATCATTTTCATGTCTGTCCAACGATGTGGCGTCCCTTCAGTCCTCATGTTAGACGTCCAGCATAATTAGTTTTCACACGTAGATTTAATGCTTTATTAACTGTATGTTTATGCTGCAGTCGGGACGTGCAGCAGGAGCGCAGCTTTAACAAACTGCTGTAGTAATGTTTGGGCTTTGAGGTTTGACTGATTGCTGTTCGTAGGACTACTACCAGAGCGGCAGGATGCTGCTGAGAATGTCCCAGGCCCTGGGCAGGATTGTTCTGGCTGGCCGGGAGATGAGCCGGCTCTCGGGGTGAGTGTGCAGAAGGGGGAGCTGTGCTTTGAGCCAATATTTCCTTAGAGCTTAGATTTGACTGCTCATCTTTAAATGGATAATAATGTCCTACAGCACTGGCATGATGAGCGCTGGCTGTCTGGGTTGTGTAGTGTGTTTCCAAACACAGCTGGTGTGCTGTTCACTGAGGATGTGTTGAATTGTGCCCCCGACAGGTTCACGGCTCGTATCGTTGAACTGATGAAGGTGCTCAAGGACCTTAATGCTGGCAAATACGAGCGCACCATGGTGTCCCAGCAGGAGAAGGGTACGCATGAGTCCTGATGTACTGTGAAGTGGATTTGCGACAGCTGCCATCATCATTTGTTTTTCCGCTGTGTTTAGAAGCAGATGCTGCAGAGAAACTGGTCCCGGGCAGTGGTCAAATTATTAACAAAGACAACCTCATCAAGTATGTGCTGCTTGTGTGGTTTCACTTTGTGCTTTAGTGCGATATCGAGTGTGATTTATGTTTTCCTCTCTGCAGATTTGAGAATACTCCCCTAGCAACACCCAATGGAGACATCCTGATCAGAAATCTTACGTTTGAAGTAAAGTGTGCATGCATTACCTCATCTCCATCGAGTACTACGACATGTTTTAGGATCAAATACTTATTTCACTCAGTGGTGTGCTGACACAGTTCAAACTTTTCGTGGCTGCATGTATGTGTGATGCTGTCTACCTGAGATCAGCCGGGGCTCAGATAGCTTTGTCCCTGTGTCTGATGTTCAATGGGACGTTGTGTAGACGCTGTTCTCTCTTTTCTGAAGGTGAAGTCTGGCACTAATGTTCTTGTGTGTGGACCCAACGGCTGTGGGAAGAGCTCCCTGTTCAGGGTGCTGGGAGAGGTAGGGCTGCACCATCAGTAATCAGTTTCATCTCAAGCTGGTTTTACTTTTATGATGTGGATTTATTTGGTTGTGTTTTAGCTGTGGCCTCTGTTTGGTGGGCATCTGACAAAACCTGAGAGGGGGAAGCTTTTCTACGTCCCACAGGTGAGTCTTCAGGAGGCGATGTGTGAGCTTTACTTTAACTCTGATGCAGTTTGAGGAAGATGGTCTCTAAAAATGAGACGGGATAAAACACAACACTGTCAGAGTTTATTTATAGACTACTCCAGAGTCTCACTGGCTTCCTGCACTTTTCACAACCTCCCTGTTCACCAGGAGCATGCTAGTGTGTTAAAGCCTCCTGTGTGTAAACACAGGTCTGAGCGATTCTTCAGTAGATGCTCATTTCATGCCCAAATATTGTTTGGAGTGTAGGTCTCTGCGGAGATGTTACCCACAACACGTTTAAGGGTCAGCTTGGAAAGCACAGCATTAATGCATCCCTTCACAAGTCCTCCTCTGTTTCTGTCCAGAGACCCTACATGACTCTGGGTTCTCTGAGGGACCAAGTCATTTACCCCGACACCCATGAAGAACAAAAAAGGAAAGGCATCTCTGATCAGGTACGACACTGCAGATTTCCTCCACACTGCCACTGTGTATGTGTGTATGACTCTATATTTGTGTACAGGTGCTGAAGGAATACCTGGATAATGTTCAGCTGGGTCACATCCTGGACCGGGAGGGCAGCTGGGATACTGTCCAGGACTGGATGGACGTTCTCAGTGGAGGGGAAAAACAGAGGATGGCTGTAAGGACTCAGTTGTACCTCTCCACATGCTGAAAAGCACACACCAGCCATTGGTTTGCATATTTATGCTGAACAGCCATAAACATGTGTTAAACTCTTCAGGCCTCCACTGTCACCTCCACTGTCACCTCCACTACTGTCAACTCTACTGTCACCTCTACTGACACCTCTACTGACACCTCCACTGTCACCTCCACTGTCACCTCTACTGTCACCTCCACTGTCACCTCTACTGACACCTCCACTGTCACCTCCACTGTCACCTCTACTGTCACCTCCACTGACACCTCCACTGTCACCTCCACTGTCACCTCCACTACTGTCAACTCTACTGTCACCTCCACTGTCACCTCCACTGTCACCTCCACTACTGTCACCTCCACTGACACCTCCACTGTCACCTCCACTGACACCTCCACTGTCACCTCCACTGTCACCTCCACTGACACCTCCACTGTCACCTCCACTTTCACCTCCACTGTCACCTCCACTGTCACCTCTACTGACACCTCTACTGTCACCTCTACTGTCACCTCTACTGTCACCTCCACTTTCACCTCCACTGTCACCTCCACTGTCACCTCTACTGACACCTCCACTGACACCTCCACTGACACCTCCACTTTCACCTCCACTGTCACCTCTACTGTCACCTCCACTTTCACCTCCACTGTCACCTCTACTGACACCTCTACTGTCACCTCTACTGTCACCTCTACTGACACCTCCACTGTCACCTCCACTGACACCTCCACTGACACCTCTACTGACACCTCCACTGACACCTCCACTGTCACCTCTACTGACACCTCTACTGTCACCTCCACTGACACCTCCACTGTCACCTCCACTGTCACCTCTACTGACACCTCCACTGTCACCTCCACTGACACCTCTACTGTCACCTCCACTGACACCTCCACTGACACCTCCACTGTCACCTCCACTGACACCTCTACTGTCACCTCCACTGACACCTCCACTGTCACCTCCACTGACACCTCCACTGACACCTCCACTGTCACCTCTACTGACACCTCTACTGTCACCTCCACTGACACCTCCACTGTCACCTCCACTGTCACCTCTACTGACACCTCCACTGACACCTCCACTGTCACCTCTACTGACACCTCCACTGACACCTCCACTTTCACCTCCACTGTCACCTCTACTGTCACCTCCACTTTCACCTCCACTGTCACCTCTACTGACACCTCTACTGTCACCTCCACTGACACCTCCACTGACACCTCCACTGTCACCTCCACTGACACCTCTACTGTCACCTCCACTGACACCTCCACTGTCACCTCCACTGACACCTCCACTGACACCTCCACTGTCACCTCTACTGACACCTCTACTGTCACCTCCACTGACACCTCCACTGTCACCTCCACTGTCACCTCTACTGACACCTCCACTGACACCTCCACTGTCACCTCTACTGACACCTCTACTGTCACCTCCACTGACACCTCCACTGTCACCTCCACTGACACCTCCACTGACACCTCCACTGACACCTCTACTGACACCTCCACTGACACCTCCACTGTCACCTCTACTGACACCTCTACTGTCACCTCCACTGTCACCTCCACTGACACCTCCACTGACACCTCCACTGACACCTCTACTGACACCTCCACTGTCACCTCCACTGTCACCTCTACTGACACCTCCACTGACACCTCCACTGTCACCTCTACTGACACCTCTACTGTCACCTCCACTATCACCTCCACTATCACCTCCACTGACACCTCCACTGACACCTCCACTGACACCTCCACTGACACCTCCACTGACACCTCCACTGTCACCTCTACTGACACCTCTACTGACACCTCCACTGACACCTCTACTGTCACCTCCACTGACACCTCCACTGACACCTCCACTGACACCTCTACTGACACCTCCACTGACACCTCCACTGTCACCTCTACTGACACCTCTACTGTCACCTCCACTGTCACCTCCACTGTCACCTCTACTGTCACCTCTACTGACACCTCCACTGTCACCTCCACTGTCACCTCCACTGACACCTCCACTGACACCTCCACTGTCACCTCTACTGACACCTCTACTGACACCTCCACTGACACCTCCACTGTCACCTCTACTGACACCTCTACTGACACCTCCACTGACACCTCCACTGTCACCTCCACTGTCACCTCCACTGACACCTCCACTGACACCTCCACTGTCACCTCCACTGTCACCTCTACTGACACCTTTACTGACACCTCCACTGTCACCTCCACTGTCACCTCTACTGACACCTCCACTGACACCTCCACTGACACCTCCACTGACACCTCTACTGTCACCTCCACTGACACCTCCACTGACACCTCCACTTTCACCTCCACTGTCACCTCTACTGTCACCTCTACTGTCACCTCTACTGTCACCTCCACTGACACCTCCACTGACACCTCCACTTTCACCTCCACTGTCACCTCTACTGACACCTCTACTGTCACCTCTACTGTCACCTCCACTGACACCTCCACTGACACCTCCACTGACACCTCCACTGACACCTCCACTGTCACCTCCACTGTCACCTCTACTGTCACCTCCACTGACACCTCCACTGTCACCTCCACTGTCACCTCCACTGTCACCTCCACTGACACCTCCACTGTCACCTCTACTGACACCTCTACTGACACCTCTACTGACACCTCCACTGTCACCTCTACTGACACCTCTACTGACACCTCTACTGTCACCTCCACTGTCACCTCCACTGTCACCTCCACTGACACCTCCACTGACACCTCCACTGACACCTCCACTGTCACCTCCACTGTCACCTCTACTGTCACCTCTACTGTCACCTCTACTGACACCTCCACTGTCACCTCTACTGACACCTCCACTGTCACCTCCACTGACACCTCTACTGTCACCTCCACTGACACCTCTACTGACACCTCCACTGTCACCTCTACTGACACCTCTACTGTCACCTCTACTGTCACCTCTACTGACACCTCCACTGTCACCTCTACTGACACCTCCACTGTCACCTCCACTGACACCTCTACTGACACCTCCACTGTCACCTCTACTGACACCTCCACTGACACCTCCACTGACACCTCCACTGTCACCTCCACTGACACCTCCACTGACACCTCCACTGACACCTCCACTGTCACCTCTACTGACACCTCCACTGACACCTCCACTGTCACCTCCACTACTGTCACCTCCACTGACACCTCCACTGTCACCTCCACTGACACCTCCACTGTCACCTCCACTGTCACCTCCACTGACACCTCCACTGTCACCTCCACTTTCACCTCCACTGTCACCTCCACTGTCACCTCTACTGACACCTCTACTGTCACCTCTACTGTCACCTCTACTGTCACCTCCACTTTCACCTCCACTGTCACCTCCACTGTCACCTCTACTGACACCTCCACTGACACCTCCACTGACACCTCCACTTTCACCTCCACTGTCACCTCTACTGTCACCTCCACTTTCACCTCCACTGTCACCTCTACTGACACCTCTACTGTCACCTCTACTGTCACCTCTACTGACACCTCCACTGTCACCTCCACTGACACCTCCACTGACACCTCTACTGACACCTCCACTGACACCTCCACTGTCACCTCTACTGACACCTCTACTGTCACCTCCACTGACACCTCCACTGTCACCTCCACTGTCACCTCTACTGACACCTCCACTGTCACCTCCACTGACACCTCTACTGTCACCTCCACTGACACCTCCACTGACACCTCCACTGTCACCTCCACTGACACCTCTACTGTCACCTCCACTGACACCTCCACTGTCACCTCCACTGACACCTCCACTGACACCTCCACTGTCACCTCTACTGACACCTCTACTGTCACCTCCACTGACACCTCCACTGTCACCTCCACTGTCACCTCTACTGACACCTCCACTGACACCTCCACTGTCACCTCTACTGACACCTCCACTGACACCTCCACTTTCACCTCCACTGTCACCTCTACTGTCACCTCCACTTTCACCTCCACTGTCACCTCTACTGACACCTCTACTGTCACCTCCACTGACACCTCCACTGACACCTCCACTGTCACCTCCACTGACACCTCTACTGTCACCTCCACTGACACCTCCACTGTCACCTCCACTGACACCTCCACTGACACCTCCACTGTCACCTCTACTGACACCTCTACTGTCACCTCCACTGACACCTCCACTGTCACCTCCACTGTCACCTCTACTGACACCTCCACTGACACCTCCACTGTCACCTCTACTGACACCTCTACTGTCACCTCCACTGACACCTCCACTGTCACCTCCACTGACACCTCCACTGACACCTCCACTGACACCTCTACTGACACCTCCACTGACACCTCCACTGTCACCTCTACTGACACCTCTACTGTCACCTCCACTGTCACCTCCACTGACACCTCCACTGACACCTCCACTGACACCTCTACTGACACCTCCACTGTCACCTCCACTGTCACCTCTACTGACACCTCCACTGACACCTCCACTGTCACCTCTACTGACACCTCTACTGTCACCTCCACTATCACCTCCACTATCACCTCCACTGACACCTCCACTGACACCTCCACTGACACCTCCACTGACACCTCCACTGACACCTCCACTGTCACCTCTACTGACACCTCTACTGACACCTCCACTGACACCTCTACTGTCACCTCCACTGACACCTCCACTGACACCTCCACTGACACCTCTACTGACACCTCCACTGACACCTCCACTGTCACCTCTACTGACACCTCTACTGTCACCTCCACTGTCACCTCCACTGTCACCTCTACTGTCACCTCTACTGACACCTCCACTGTCACCTCCACTGTCACCTCCACTGACACCTCCACTGACACCTCCACTGTCACCTCTACTGACACCTCTACTGACACCTCCACTGACACCTCCACTGTCACCTCTACTGACACCTCTACTGACACCTCCACTGACACCTCCACTGTCACCTCCACTGTCACCTCCACTGACACCTCCACTGACACCTCCACTGTCACCTCCACTGTCACCTCTACTGACACCTTTACTGACACCTCCACTGTCACCTCCACTGTCACCTCTACTGACACCTCCACTGACACCTCCACTGACACCTCCACTGACACCTCTACTGTCACCTCCACTGACACCTCCACTGACACCTCCACTTTCACCTCCACTGTCACCTCTACTGTCACCTCTACTGTCACCTCTACTGTCACCTCCACTGACACCTCCACTGACACCTCCACTTTCACCTCCACTGTCACCTCTACTGACACCTCTACTGTCACCTCTACTGTCACCTCCACTGACACCTCCACTGACACCTCCACTGACACCTCCACTGACACCTCCACTGTCACCTCCACTGTCACCTCTACTGTCACCTCCACTGACACCTCCACTGTCACCTCCACTGTCACCTCCACTGTCACCTCCACTGACACCTCCACTGTCACCTCTACTGACACCTCTACTGACACCTCTACTGACACCTCCACTGTCACCTCTACTGACACCTCTACTGACACCTCTACTGTCACCTCCACTGTCACCTCCACTGTCACCTCCACTGACACCTCCACTGACACCTCCACTGACACCTCCACTGTCACCTCCACTGTCACCTCTACTGTCACCTCTACTGTCACCTCTACTGACACCTCCACTGTCACCTCTACTGACACCTCCACTGTCACCTCCACTGACACCTCTACTGTCACCTCCACTGACACCTCTACTGACACCTCCACTGTCACCTCTACTGACACCTCTACTGTCACCTCTACTGTCACCTCTACTGACACCTCCACTGTCACCTCTACTGACACCTCCACTGTCACCTCCACTGACACCTCTACTGACACCTCCACTGTCACCTCTACTGACACCTCCACTGACACCTCCACTGACACCTCCACTGTCACCTCCACTGACACCTCCACTGACACCTCCACTGACACCTCCACTGTCACCTCTACTGACACCTCCACTGACACCTCCACTGTCACCTCTACTGACACCTCTACTGACACCTCTACTGTCACCTCTACTGTCACCTCTACTGACACCTCCACTGACACCTCCACTGACACCTCCACTGACACCTCTACTGACACCTCCACTGACACCTCCACTGACACCTCCACTGACACCTCCACTGTCACCTCCACTGTCACCTCCACTGTCACCTCTACTGACACCTTTACTGACACCTCCACTGTCACCTCCACTGACACCTCCACTGTCACCTCCACTGTCACCTCCACTGTCACCTCTACTGACACCTCCACTGACACCTCCACTGACACCTCCACTTTCACCTCTACTGTCACCTCCACTGACACCTCCACTGACACCTCCACTGACACCTCCACTTTCACCTCCACTGTCACCTCTACTGTCACCTCCACTTTCACCTCCACTGTCACCTCTACTGACACCTCTACTGTCACCTCCACTGACACCTCCACTGTCACCTCCACTGACACCTCCACTGTCACCTCCACTGACACCTCCACTGACACCTCCACTGACACCTCCACTGACACCTCCACTGACACCTCCACTGACACCTCCACTGACACCTCTACTGACACCTCCACTGTCACCTCCACTGTCACCTCTACTGACACCTCTACTGTCACCTCTACTGACACCTCCACTGACACCTCCACTGTCACCTCCACTGTCACCTCCACTGACACCTCCACTGACACCTCCACTGTCACCTCCACTGTCACCTCCACTGACACCTCCACTGTCACCTCCACTGTCACCTCCACTGTCACCTCCACTGACACCTCCACTGTCACCTCCACTGTCACCTCCACTGTCACCTCCACTGTCACCTCCACTGACACCTCCACTGACACCTCTACTAACACCTCCACTGTCACCTCCACTGTCACCGCCACTGTCACCTCTACTGTCACCTCTACTGTCACCTCCACTGACACCTCTACTGACACCTCCACTGTCACCTCTACTGACACCTCTACTGACACCTCCACTGTCACCTCCACTGACACCTCTACTGTCACCTCTACTTACACCTCCACTGTCACCTCTACTGTCACCTCTACTGTCACCTCCACTGTCACCTCCACTGTCGCTCCTTTGTTTTTCTGGCCCAACCAGTCATGGTTTGGCAGATGCATGAAGTTTGGGCTTTCACCCTCTGCGGGGTCGGGCCTGCGGGGGATGAAAGCCCTTCTCTGCTTGCTAACAGACACATTTGAAGGAGCGCTTTATTCTCACACCTAAACCGGCAGTGTGATGCAGGAGTTGCCCTGTGGCTGTGGATTTGAGTATCATTTTCAGTCAACTGGTCAACTTTTGGAACAGCAGTGACTGACTTACCTAACACATCTATTTCATGTAGATGGCCAGACTGTTCTACCACAAGCCCCAGTTTGCGATCCTGGATGAGTGCACCAGTGCAGTGAGTGTGGATGTTGAGGATTACATCTACACCCATTGCAGGACGGTATGTCTTTGCATATACATAAATATAGCACATGAGCACATTCGTTTACGTCTGGGCCCACATTTGTTGGGGGGGCTCTGCTGAACTGGGGCCAGTTAGAGAGTGACTAAATTATGTGAACCTGCTCACTGGCACGACTCCTCCCGTCCAGTTTAATCATTTCTTCATTCAGTCATATCAAAGTGCATCTTGGAATTCATTGGTTTCTAGAAGTTTCCCTGTTTACAGACACTGAACAGTTAAATGTTAGTTTGACTTCTCAGTGATGTCAGGGACTGACCTTGATCTGAATTCATTGCTTTCAGAATAGCATCTGTCCAGCGCCCTCCTTTAACTGTTGTCAGTCTAAACTGAAGCTGTCAAGTCACTGAATCCAGATCAGCCTCAGAGGGCTCAGCCAGTCCTGAGCATGCAGCTTCTACTACTAACTAAACTCAGACTGCTGCTATCAGCTTTGAAGAAAGAGCAACAAAACTGAGGTGTTGGTCAAAAAGCTGAAAAGTCAGAAGCGTTAGTTAATCAGCCACCACACAGCTCACTGGCTGCTACCCAACAAGGCTCTCTGGCACTAGAGCTCACCTTTCTCTGGCCTGAAGTACCTTTAAACTCTGATGGGGGTCAGCTGTATGAACAGGTCCATTTGGAAGGAGGCCCTGCTGGGGCCGTAACACACTATGAACTTTTGCAGCAGGGTTGGAGATGATGTGGCGAAATCTCACCATGGTGTTCTTTAAAACGGGGGTTTGTTTTTTATCTCAACAGGTGGGCATCACCTTGTTCACTGTGTCTCACAGGAAATCCCTGTGGAAACATCATGAGGTAGGACTGGATGTTCTTATGATTCAAAGTGCAGATCCTGTCATTGTGTCAGCGCTCGGCTTCATTGTTGAGGCTGAGCAGACCACTCATAGTGCAGATTTGGGAGCAGTGAGTCTGTGCATAGTTCAGACTAACACGTCTGTAACGTTCAGTGATTAAGGCTTCAAACAAACTGTATTCAGGGTGGTTTGTTGTTTCAGGGGCACCAAAGCTTCCCCCCTCATCTACTCACTATGATTAGAAGCAGAGTCATTACGATGTCCAGTGTTGATAAACTGTACAGTATGTGATGTGCCACACACTGTGTAATGTTGGCCGCTGAGTCTCTTGATCTTATTGGTCGCGATCATGAAGAGAGGAATCCTATTGGTTGAAGCTGTGCTCGGATCCATGCTGTCACCGCTATGCTAACGTCAGTGAAACGGTCAATGCTACGACGTGCTGGTGCTTTTATGACTGAGCTTATCCTGAGCCTCCTTGATGTCTCATTGGATTACTGCTCATTAGTTTGTGCAGTATAGTCAACCAATGACAACAAAGTCTTTGTGTCACTGTAGAGTAACCTGTGAATAGTGACGGACCTCCCAGGTCTTCTTCATGTGTGTACAGAAACATGTTGATCTTGGTGCTTACTGTTACCTAACCATCTGACACGTGGTTACATTTGTAACTGGTCTCTTTGCTGTTGTAAACGACATCTTTGTATTGGTAAATGTGTTTTAACCCACTGGTCTCTTTATTTCTCTCCTTCCCACACTCACTCTGTGTTTCTGGATCTGTCCTGTAGTATTATCTGCACATGGATGGACGAGGAAACTACGAGTTCAAGCCCATCACAGAGGAAACAGTCGAGTTTGGTTCATAACTACCAGCTGCTGACACTGGCGCAGACTTCCTGTTGATTTAGAAACCCGTCCTGTGTTCTTTCTGTTTAGTGTTTTTGTTTGGTGGGTGGGTTGCACTCGTGGCAGCAGTTCAAACTACGCACTGTTAAATCCTTATCACTGTTGTCCTGTCGAAACAATAATTTGTTCACTGCCAAACGTCTGTTTCCGGCCTTTAGGCTATTTCACACTAAGAAGTAGACTCATGCTACTGTGTCACCACTGCAGTCATGGATCATAACAGTACCAGGTTTGCTTGTAATGAGGAGCAGGAGCTGTTCTTCATGTGAGTGTGATGCTGCCTACATGTGTCTGTCTGGGAGCTTCTGACTGAAGATGAGAGTTGACCGTTGGACGGTCCTTCACTCGTAATTAATGTTTTAATGAGCTCATTTATGGAAGCAGTTGTGAGGAGGCGAATCCTGTGGCATCACAAACACATCACACAGGACATCTCGCCTTGTTGCAACCACTCACATTTCTCACTCTGGGTCCGCCTCGCTCTCGGCTAACCTTTAGCTAAACTTGGTTCAGATTCACAATGACGGCTTATTTGTTTTTGTTTGTTGTTTTCAATTGTGGTACCAGGGGGACATCTGGCACTCCACCTACAGGTGACGACGCCAGCAAGCATTTCAACTTTCACATGTAGCTGTGGGTCATAACGAATCCCTGTGGGGGAGTTTGTGGGGAGGGACCCCTTATCTGATGGCATAAATGTGCTTGCTGCTTCTGTCATTACTGGCTGTTTCCCCTCCTCTCAAAGCCGAAGGATAAAGGCCGTCTAAATGTGTCATGGAGTTAAAACAAGTTTGCTCGATGACTTTTTCTCTGGCTGTGGGACAAAGTTATCGAGGCCTGTGGTTGTTTCTTGTTAAACACATAAGTACTGTCACAGACGGCAGCCTGTAGTTTTCCAGAACTTTGCTCTTGTTTATAAAGCTGGTCTGAATATCTTGACTGTGTGATCGGACAAACAAACGGTGGAGAGATGGAGAAGCAGAATGCAGCTCGTTAAGCTCAGTGCAGCGTTTTTATGAAAAACTGTTGGTAACGGCACGAGCTGTGTTTCTGGAGCTCAAGTCATTTGAACCTGGTGGTTGTCAAGCTGCACCTTCTCCTGTTTTTGATCAGTGATGATAAAACTGGTCCACACTTAAACACCAAATCATGACTTTGAGCATTTCCCTTCCCGATGTGTCATTACTAATTTCCATGAATGAAATGTAGATTCTGTGGGTGGTGGGACTGTGTTTGTCTTGGGGGTTTGTACCTTATACTAATGTTTTAAAAATGTAAAGGGGAGCCTTAACTGTGTTGGTATTTTCTATAATTAATGTTATCTCACCTCAGATTAATGAAATAAAGAGTTGTAGAAACGATTTTTGTGTCTGTGCATCCACAGAGAGATGGATTTGTAACGTTTTAGAACAGCCCAACGTTTCCAGTTATTCGTTTAACGAATGAAATGGTGCAAAGTGTTGAACTGCCACAGGTTAAAAATAATAATTTCAGAATTATACAAAAAGACTTTTTTGGGGAACTCAACATGGGTAGCAAGAGCTGCTCTGCAGTGATGGAGGTCGATCTTGAAAGCGATCCAGCACATACCTCCACCCCTCCTGGCTCTCCACTCTCACTGCAGCTCAACCTGTCCATCAGCGTTGAGACCAAGAGGAGGCTCAGAGCTGATCTCTGATGTGAACCATCTGCCTCATCTATGACACGCCTCCCCGCCGTCTCGCTGTGCTTACATGTGTGCTGGTCCAGCTCCTGCTCATGAATCCATACTGCTGCTTGCTGATCACGACATCTGTCTTCACCCTAGTTTCAGACGCTGTTTCCATATCATCACACTGTAGTTGCTACAGCCTTGCACATCAACCCTGTTCCCGTTCTCTACCTGAGCTCAGTTAAACATGGAAAAACATGATTCTATAAACGGGGTGGATGAGGACTCTTGTATAAAGTGCTGAGAGTAGAAAGGCGGTGCATGAGAGCCAGTCCATGTACCAAAATATAAATGTGTACGACTGCTTTTCTTCATACGTTTATTACTTCTATCTGTAATCGCTGTCAACAGGAAGTCCTAAAAACTCCCTGAAAAGCTTTGAGTTGATCCAAAACGCCACAGTGAGACTTCTCCTGTACTGGCTTCCTTTGAAGTTCTCCCAGTTTGGATTCACCATCTCTATTTTTAAGAAACTTAAAAACATTGCTTTTCATAAAATTACCACAAAAGAACTAAACGTTGTGTTGGTTGATTTTATTTCTGTTGTAACAATGTTTCTCTTATTTGCCCATAAATAGTAACACAATTACAAGGACAATGCACCTGTGAGTTGTGCAGCATCCATGAAACACCAAGTTTTTTTCTACCAATGTCACATTTTCTGTTATTGATACGTGGGTGTTGTTTATCAGAGGGGATGACTGAAGTGTGAAGAAACTGTCTGGCACTACATCAGTGAAAGTGAATTCACTTCCTACTGGAACGAGCATGGTTATCTTGGAGGGTGGACGGTCCCCGGCTGGGTGGGATTGTTGCAGAACATCATCACTATCTCTTGCTTTTCCACGGAGGGTGACAACATCACACTGCTGTGACCCTGTCAGTGCACCAGTCAGCATAGCGCTCTCTGCACAGCCTGTATTTAGTTAAATTACTCTAATTTAGGAATTGCTGTCGTCGTTAGCCTTGAATGATAGTATAATAAAAGTTGCACACTGTAACCACAGGAAACACCCACACAGGTGTTTAATCTCGTTATGTTTTTGCTTTTTTCAGAGGTTTGTCTTTAGAGCTTCCTTTAAAATCATTTCATGCAGAGCAGAAAATACTGCAAGATCCGTGTGAAGGTCTGCACTTCTTTTACTCGCTGCAGTGTGTCACAACGTGTCTGCTTAGAGCAACTGCAGTCAGTTTGTACTTTGACCTGCTGATCAGCTGATATCCTGTTTTTCTCGCCCGGCCTGATGCAGGAAGTTTCAGGTTTGTTTCGGTTTTAAACGGGAGCACAGTGAAGCCATGGACAGGCTCATGTGTATAGTGTTGATTCTAAGCTTTCATAACTTGTGGAAAGGCCTCGACGCTGTGGAACAAGGTAGGCTGCTGCTTATGTTAGTCAGTGTTAGGTTTGATTTACAGTGTGATGACCTGTCACACAGGAAGTACATGAAGAGTCGTGATTAAGGACTCTCAGGTTCGAGCCTTATATTTGAGCTTAAACATATTACTTTGTTTCCTTGTTGTGACAGGCTGCTAATAAAGTGCCCAAAGTTACAAAACAGGGTATTTGCCAAGTTGTGTGTTTAGTGTAGCTGCATCATTGGTTCATCCCTTGAGCTGGGTACCTTTATAAGGCTTGAATGACTGATAGGTCAGCGTTATAATAACGATAATATTTATTTGTTGGCCCCTACAACACAAAATAACAAGAACAGTTTTAGAAGATAGGAATACTAAAAAGTTAAGGATGATTAGAGTTGACATGCAAATGAAAATGTTAAGTTTTGAGCTGAGATTTGACTCTGTCAGAGTCGAGCTGTTGAAGGTGTAGTAATGAATTTCAAAGTCAAGGTGCAGCGCAGCGAAAGACTCCATCACGTGAAGTGTCCAGTTTGACGTGAGGAGCAGCTGACTGAGCAGAGGACATGAGAAGGAGTCTAAGGCTGAAGGAGGTCAGAGTCAAAGAACCAAAATATTGTACTGAATACAATGTGGATAGGGAGCTAGTGAAGCTGAGAATGGGTGCAACAGTCATTGGTGCAGATTTGTGTAGATGTACCATCTGTACCATGTGGAGCCAACTGAGAAGTTTGTTTTTGAGGAGAGCAAAGAGAATGGTATTACAGTCTCCCAAACGTGAGGTGGGCAGGGCATGAGCCAGCACATGAGTGCTGTGTTGAAAAAGAAAAATGCAAAGTCTGGCAACAATCTGACTCCCTGGAAGCAAAATATAAAGGAATAAGATGTCTTGAGACTTTTGCACACCATTTAAATAAAATTAAAAAAAACATCAAAAGATGTGTTTTTATTAGTGCTGTCAGCGTTAATCTCCTTAAAATGACCTTAACGCCATAACTGCATTAACCCAGCAAATCTCCGTTAGCAAGTTAGCGCAGATTGCCCAATGCATGGGGCTGCGCCGTGTCAGCGCGTTAGCGCAGTTAGCAGTTAGTGTTATTTAGGTCAGTCATTCTCAAACTGTGGTATGCGTACCCCTGGTGGTACTTGGGCTCTCTCTAGTGGTATGCAGGAAATCTCCAATTGTTTTTAGGATTAAAGAATATACCATTGTGGAGGTTTGCAAAGACGACATGAGACTTCACGAGACTCTTCTGGGAGCCCGAGTCAACCAAAAAACGTCTCCCTGAGCATGAGTTCTCTATGAAGAGCAGCCTTTCCTTATCGCCAGCGGTCGCAGCCGCTACAGAGCGCTGGCAGGCTCGTTTCCCTGGGCCTTGAAACTGCAAAGGCGGCAGACAGCGCCGTGCTGTGGTGCCAAAATGCTGTTGGTAAAAACACAGCTGTTTTCCAAGGCGCCGCCGTGCCACGATCCCAGCCACCATCGATGAGTCAGAGGCCCCCGGGAGAATCGGTGGATGGGCAGGAGATGCCGTCGGAACTATCACCTGGATGCCAAAGCTCCTAGTAGCCAGGAGAATACGATCTGGTTCTTCTGCGAGTGAGCGGTAATCCTCCAAGGCCAGCAGCGGGGAGTTGGCGAGGCCAGCTGGCACTGGTGCCGGCAACTGTCGGAGGAAGACGTGAGTGAAGAGAAATCCGCCATCATCCATTCTTAGCAAGGACAGCGTGCGCTCCATGAGCTCAAGAGCGGTACCATCACCCAGGCCTGAGAGAGAGAGGAGTATCTTGGCCCGCTCTGCATCGGAGAGGGAGTAGCGGCGCAGCAGCAGCGCCTTGAGAGCGGTGAATTTCCCTTGGGTGGGGGGAGCCCAGAGAAGGGTCATCACACAGCGGGTCATCGCAGCAGATCCAGCGAGGCCACCACATGGTGTTATTTTGTTTCTGAAATGCCACAAAGAGCAAACTGAGGTTCGATGTCCACGGACCACGAAGAGTTGTGAAGCCAAAAATCCGGCAGCTTAATCGCCACAACACAAATTAAACTGTACAGCTCTGCTATCACTTCCAGCATAAATGAAGACAGGAAACTAAACAGCAGTGACGTTTGTAGGGTTACTGAAGTTGGGCTAGCTGGTATATAATGATGTGCTACGTGACCGCTAACTACACAGCTATGTTAGCATAACACAAACAGTGAAGATGGAGGATGAACGCTAACTTTTTTCCACTCTGTAAAAGTTAACGTGAGGGTTCCCGATGGTTAGGGACAAATCCAGTCGCCATCGGCGTAACTTTGTGCTGAACATTGGGGGGGTCAAGATCTCTGTCTAAATAAATAAATAAATCTGAGTAAATTCCCAGATGATTAAACATTCAACTATTTTGCTGGTAATAACTGAAATGAGTAAAGAAAATCAACAGCCTATTTATGCAAGATAATTCATAATTTTATTGGGGGGGGTTATATTGGTTGGGTCTGATTAATGGGGGGGGGGGGGGTCATAACCCGCCTAATCCCTCTGGAAATTACGCCCCTGGCAGTCGCATGACAGGATGCTGTAAACGGACCAAACTTCAGTCAGGAGAACAACTGCAATACGAGGTTAGTCATTAATATACTGCTGCATGGGCTGGAGTTACATCGTAAGGGTTTAAAAACTGAGCTTTAAAATGAACAGTGGTAATAAAAACCGAGAGAGGCCAACAGGGCTTGATCAGATTAAACAGAACAAGATCGAAAGCATTAAAACATGTTGAAAACACAACAGCCTTAATAATCTCAGAGTAGTTTGGACTGACGCAGGTTTCATCGGGTCATCACTTAAAGATTGGCTATCCCACCTGCTGTGAATGTTTTAATGCAGTACAGTTGTTATTATTATCACTTGTCACGTCCTGTTTATGAAAGTTAAAATAAAATTCATTCATATAAGAAATAAAATTGTCTTGTGTAAACTATATGTGGTGTTAAATAGGCCCATACTACTGTACTTTAATGTCAGTCATAAGGGTGGTACTTTAAGAGCCATATATTTATTGAGGTGGTACTCATTGTGAAACTGTTGAGAACCACTGATTTAGGTCATATGGCACCACTAGAGGGCAGCATGGGGCACAATATTTAGTGCTGTTGTTGCCCAGCCAAAGTAATAAACAAGAAGGTTGTGGGTGTGAATCCACCATCTGGCCAGGGCCTGTCTGTTTGAATGTTCACCATTTGTTTTCATTAAGGCATTTCACACATAGTTTTTAAACCACAAAACCATTCACATGTATGTATCTGTCTGTGGATGGTGCACATGTGTTGAGAAAAGTGTCTTCATTGTCTGTAGGTGTGCTGAACTTTGTGGTGCTTGCAGACTGGGGTGGGCTGCCTTTTCCTCCTTACTACACTGCTCAAGAGAAAGCTATTGCTGCAGAGATGGATAGACTGGCCCAATCCGAGGGGGTGGACTTTGTTCTCAGCCTTGGAGATCACTTCTATTTTAGCGGCGTCAAGGATGTGGAAGACCCACGCTTCAAGGTATATCATATCAGGACCCATGCATTAACAGCTGTTGATATATTCTGTTGAGCTCTTCTTGTAGCCCCAGACTTTGCGATGAATAGCATCTCTTCAGAGTTTAGTCTACCCTAAAGGATTCTGCAGGGTGATGTCATTTCCTTGGCTAAAAACTAAAATGTTACAAATCAAACGCATAGTTTTAGATTTGTAGTTAGCACTTCTCACTGGTGTTGCTACACTCTTTTACAGTGAAGATGAGCAGGGATAATTTATTCACTGCCAGTTTCTTTGTGAACTTCACAATAGGTAAGAGAACCAAAAGAAACCCATAGCAACAGGAAGCTTGTCCATGTTTAGCTCTGCTGGACTCCAGAAAGCTGCAAAATGTGGCTTGAGGTTTCCAAAGAAACACCCGATCACCATATTCCCTGCAAAGTGAAGACTGGAGGGACAGTACTGGTACCCAGTGTTGGGAAGGTTACTTTTAAAGCATATTCCACTACAGATTACAGAATACATGCCCCAAAATGTAGTTTGTAACATATTCTGTTCAGTTACTCAATGTGAGTAAGGGATTCTGAATACTTTGGATTACTATTGTCATGCTTTTACAACTACGTGAATGTACTGCTGCTGTGTGATTTATTAGTGTTACTGAGGCTACTCACCACCGAGCTGGCATTAGTTGAGGTGAGGTCATAGTCTGCTTTCAGAACTGCACATGATTATTTGCAGCTAGCAGCTTGTTAACGCTATCATCAGTCTAACAGACTGCAGGCTAAGAGTTGTTGACCCACTACTGATCACGAGCCTCGTCACGTGAGTCACGGTGTGATACAAGAACGGAGGCGTGATAAGTATGTTTCAGGTGGAACCATTGTGAGACCTTGCCTTACCCTGTCATGTGACCTGTTGAGGTTACCTGATGTAAATGTCAGGCACCTGGAAGAGAAACTGCATCGTAGCCAGCAGACAGTTGGTGATGTAAGGCAGCCTTTATTTAAAGATGATTATTCACAGTGGACATAGATAACTTCTTTCACTCCTCTTTCAAACCATCTGTCTTCTCTGCCCACAATGTGAACACTGACATCCTCGAAAGACCTTTGTCCTTGAGATGCAGATGTCCTGGTAAACTGGTAAACGTCAGTGTTGAGGTTTCCGTTCACCTCCGTGCGCACGGCACAGTCCAGAAACAGTGAACAGTTATCCTTTGCCCTGGTGTGTTTCTATCCACAGAGCTCATGTGAGCAGTGAAGGCTTCTACTTCCTGGGTTCTGATTTTGACCCAGGTGTCATCCTCGTATCTGTGCCAGTGGCTAAGTGCTTTATTTTCCGCTTCCTCCATGTAAAGCTTGGCTATAATGGGTGACACTGGGGAGCCCATGGCACACTCATGTTTGTGGAATAAATCCATAGTGGGTCAGTGACTCTCTTGGGTTTAAATACCTCAGGTTTTAGACTTGCAGAAGCTTCTTTGATGACAGGTGAAACAGAAGGAGTCCAGTACTTTCAAAGCTTCTTAGACTACCATGAGCTGGACGACTGAGAGCCTACACAGACATAAACTGTGAGGTATTTCTCCTCCACAGAACACGTTTGAAGGTGTCTTCTCGCAGCCATCTCTACTGGATATACAGTGGTACCTAACTGCTGGAAACCACGACCATATCGGCAACATCTCAGCACAAATGGCTTACTCTAACATATCCCACCGATGGTAAATATCAAGCAATACAGACAAGGTTTGAGTGAGAAGGTCAGTCTTCTTACACCTGTAGCTTTGACCTGAACTAGTTATCATGTGACTTGCATTAAAATCGTGTTTCAGACGTTGCTAAAACGTGCTCTGATGTTTTGTACACTCGTTTCTGTGATAACTGAGATGATTCAAGGTTCCAGACCTCAGTGTTGCTTGGACGTTATGATGTGTTGTCTCTGTAGGAATTACCCAGCTCTTTATTACGATCTTCAGTTTACTGTTCCACACACAAACGTGTCAGTGAGCATCCTGATGATTGATACGGTGGTGCTCTGTGGAAACACCAATGACCAGGTCCAGCCTGTGGGACCAGAGGACTCCACGGCAGCAGCAAACCAGTGGAACTGGATCAGTGCTAAACTGGCCAGCAGCAGGTGATTCAAACACAGATTCGTTTGACCAGTTATCTGCACAGATGTCACTCAATACAAAGATACATTTGTGATTTATTAAAGGTTTGATATACAACTGTGTGACAAATATTACGCAGAATGAGGATTTAAATAAATATACAGTGTACAGAAAACCAAATAAAGAAGAGCATCAAAGAGAGGGAAACATACACCCAACAGTTTAAACCAGTTAGCTCTGCTGGTGTTGCTGGTCCCTCTGTGTGGGAGTTTAAAGGCTGTCTGGCTTGTGCAGGTCTGACTATGTGGTGGTGGCTGGTCATTATCCTGTGTGGTCTATTGGCAATCACGGACCTACAGCCTGTCTAGTCGACAAACTACGGCCTCTGCTGAAGAAGTACGGAGTCACCGTTTACCTGTGTGGCCATGATCATGATCTGCAGGTGTGTTCACATACAGAACATCACTTTCACCGGTTAAAACAAGGGAGTGAAGTGTCTCCATTATATTCAGTCCATCGCACTGACCTGCTGGGACAACCAGTCCTGTGCTATGACGTGTTGACCAAGTGTTTCTGACTGCTGATCAGTTTCTGTGCCCCAAACCAGAGGATATCATATTAATGTTAAAGAAAGAGATGCTAGTTCCTGATCTTTGTGTAGAAAGTGTGACAATCCAACCCATCAAAAGAAGACGCAGTTTCTCTGTTCTCTCCTCCAACAGTTCATCAGAGAGGATGATGGGAGCTCGTATGTTGTCAGCGGGAGTGGGATGGTCAGTGATCATTCCACTCGTCACATCAGCAGTGTCCCTCCATCCTGGCAGCTCTTTTCCAGTCCTGTCAATCACACAGCAGGAGGCCTGGCTTTCTTCCAAGTGACTGAGCGTCAGATGACAGTCAGTTACATGCAGACAGATGGGAAATGTGTTTACCAGGCTGAGCTGCCAAAACGCAAAGTCTGAGGCCGCAGAGATCGGTAACCATCAGGAGCAGCCATGTTTGTTCATGTGCTGCCCAGCTTTGTGTCATGTACTCTGGCACTCTGTAAATATAAAACCTTCATTTTAATTACAACTTTTAATTATTGTGAAATTAAACAGCTGTTTAATCAATAACACTTTCAAATGCAATGCTTTTCACTTCTAATCTTTATGAATAGATCAGCGTGTATGTGTACATACCTGCATATGAATATGTAGGGAAATATATATGATGCCACATCACAACAGCAGCCGCTTCAAGGCACTTTATATTGTAAGTTAAAGGTGCTGCAATAACACTGCAGTTACTTTGTTGAGTACTGTTGCTTCGGTTACAGAAAAGCAGCCTGTGTGAAGAATAACATCCTCGTTACTATTTTGTAACCATCAGCATTGTTTTCTTTGCTTTTGTTAAACAAATTTAATGTAAATTCAGTTTCACATTCATAGTCACAGACGGTTTAAAAATAATTAAGCACTGATCGGCTCCTGATCAGTTATCGATCAGATGCTGTGATTGATGATGATGATGGTGATAATCATCTATAATGAAGCTACCTGATTGCGGCTGACGTCAAAGCTTTGTTCTTTAGAACATGTGCAACGTTCCCTCTGGAATCAATATGTTAGCACAAAGTAATAGAAGTACTTGTTTTCTTGAAATACACTTTCAACTTTTTTCTCAGAACGATTGACAACATTTTTCTCTTAATGTGTCCCTAATACGTCTTTGTAATATATGGAGTCCAGTCCCACTGATGAATCCGATATAGTGTTTTTAATCAATAAAACTGTTTTTTAATATCTTGCTGCTTTTTGTATGAGTTCATACTCTAGTGTAAATAAACAACAACACTAAGGCTATTCTGTTAGACCTGTATGCAAAAAATACACTGCACCCAAAATATTTCATAATTCAGCAACACTGATCAATCTAATGAACTTAAACCTGCACCATCCTCCCTACTCTGGTATTTTAAAGAGTACTTAGCAGAAATATTAAGCAACCTAATAACCTAATAAAAAAATAGGGAACCACCCCTCACGCTCCACCTCATGATGCTTAATCGATGTAATCAACCTTAATTTGATGCAGTGTGAAAAAAAATGCACAGAATCAATAATTTTTCAAGAATAATTAAATAGATTCAACATCTTTCTTCAACAAAATTGCAGACTGCACAGATGGTACCTTCCCAAAGGAAAAAGTACTATAGCTTACTAGGGTATATTAGACTTAATAGTCACTATATACAGTAATTGACTTCTATTCATTTTGCATCAAATTAAAACTTTGGGTGTCAGATAATTATTTATTAAAAGCTCGACATTTTAAATGAGAATAAGAAAGAAAAGTATGTCTTTGTGCCCCCTTTTCCCTGTTCATGCCCTATCGGCCCCCCTGGCTACACTTTGCTAGATCCGCCCCTGCACAGTTACGTCAGCTGTAGAAAAAGATCCTGGAGTAGAAAGTAATATTAAATAAATTCTAACAACAGCTGATCAAGCTTAAACGTGCTGCTGTTGTTCAGCCGCTGGTTTCCTCTTTCTGGTGCAAAGTGGGCCAAAAACAAAGGAGACGATCAGCTGATCATTGATCAGTTTCATGATTGAAGTAGCAGCAGGAGAGAGAGAGAGAGGCAGTCGCTCCATATATCGGTTGTTAAGCTTTACAAACATTCAGAGATGAACTTACACACTTGCTTTACTTCTCTCTGGGGTAACTTCCTCGGAGATGAAATGCTGGTTTGAGGCTAATACACACAGCCACATGACCACACTGCTCGGTTATGAGCCGAGTTACGCCATGTTGCAAGTTTTGTGAGGTGCTTGTTTGATATTTAATGGATCATTACATTTTTTATTTCTCTCCGATATCCGATCCAGTAATTTAGGTCAGTATCGGACCGATACGTAATATCGGATCGGTCCATCTCTAGTCTAGTGTTCACGTCCGTAGCACCTCCGTGTGCCGCTATTTACAGTCCCTGTGTGGTCATTGTGGACGTCTTTTAAACGTCAAACTTGGACTCATATTAGACATGGCTTCTATAGGCTCTGATGTCTCCAGAGGGTGGAGGACATGATGTCTGTGAGCTACCAGGTCATTTTTCTGTAGCTTTATGTCTGCAGCTGTCATCTGTGGCTGAGACAGTCACATGGAGCAGCATGAGCCCTGTGAAATGGGACTAGATCATAAGAGTTACGTGTGAAGGAGTCATCAGTGGACATGTTCAGGATGTTTCAGGCTCTTGATGCTCAAACGAGAGTGAGCAGCTGCTCGCAGCGACTGACAAAGACAGCAGATAGTCCAGCTCGTACACAATTACACACTTGGACTAACATCTCGTACTTTCCTCACAGCTTTTCTCAGCAACTGATCACAATCACATTCACTTCCTCTTACAATCACGAGCTTTTCACAATAAAACAGGATGCTGGTCAAAATGGACCATATACATTTTAAATGCTCTTTGAAAACTCGTTAAACATATTCCAAGAAATTCCATATCTGTCTAAATCCTTTAACCATCCTTATTTTACATTTTAACATGGATTGTAACATTAATTAATTAATTAATAAACGGCCGTTTTAACCTGGTGAAGAAATGAATGAACCAGGAAAATGTAAAATAACAAAAACAAACACGTGCACTGAGTAAATCAACACGTAATGAAGGTGTTTGTTTATAAATTATCTGTAAATAAACAACGTGACACATCCAGCCTGCTGCAGCAAATGTATTAAACTGATGGTCTGAGCCAAGCGCTGGGTTTCATCCTGCATCAGCTCAGACAGCGTCCAGCAAAACGCTGACCCCTGAATGTTGTTGTGTTGCTGATGACCACCAAAGCCCAGCGATGCTCTGCTGTTACCAGTAAAATGCACAAACGTAAGGAGTAACATGTTTATTGTCTTTAATATCAGTTAAACACAATAAAATAAATACACCACATACAAAAATATACATCCTACATTTGATTCCATAAAAATGTGTTTCAAGGTAAAATCCCCACTACAGTCTAAGAATGATTTACATTTACACAGCAGACTGTGAAATTAAATAAAATAAGCTGTTATATTTTACTATAGTAGTCACAGGCACCAGGAAAGGAGATGCAGTATTTGCAGTATCAGTACATACTGTAGCAGGGCTTCAGCAGAGTTTTCCCATCTTCCCAGTGTCAAAAATAAGGTTGTTTCACAGAAACTAAATGAAAGTCCAGTGTTTGGCTGAGGAATGCTGAGCGACATATGTCCGTGTGTCCAGTTCAACGTACCGCGAGAGATGTGTAGTGAAGCACATACTTTATACTACGCCCTTCTTTTCACCGTTTGCAGCTTTTTTCTTGCGCTTGCAGCACACCACTGTGACGGTGATGATGATCCCGGTGAGCAGTAGGATGAGGATGATGGCAGAAATGATCACTGCAGGAGAATACACTGTGGAAAACACAACACAGTCTGTCACAGCAAAGCTTTACTGCTCATTTCTAAGCAGTAATCCACACGGGCTGGCTTTTATACAGTACTGTAGTCTTAAGTACTCAGAGTACTTAAGACTACAGTACAAGCCACACTGAAGCTTTTCACACAAATTCACAGGCAGACTCTGTGTGGTGTTTGAACCATGTAACACAGTCACACGCATGCTGTGTGAGCAGAATCATCTGCAGCTCAACGTGACAAAGACCAAAGACTGTGGACTGTGGGAGGACCAAGAAACCTGTGACCTGTTTCAGTCCAGGAGGTGGATGTGGACGTCGTGGAGGAGCATAAATGCCTCAGAGTACACACAGAAAACACCTGGACTGGGTTAGAAGCACCACCGCCCTCTAGAGGACGGGCCAGTCGTCTCTGAGGTCCTTCAACATCTGTCGGACAATGCTCAGCATGTTCTGTGAGTCTCTGTGGTCGGCGCCGTCCTCTGTGGAGGCTCACAGACGCCAGCAGACTCAACAAACCGCTCAACAAACGGGCCGATCGCGGCTCAAGAATTGGGAGTTCATCTTGAATCAGACGGTTGCCGGTTCGAGCCCCGGCTCGGACAGTCTCGGTCGTTGTGTCCTTGGCGAGACACTTCACCTACTGGTGTTGGCCAGAGGGGCCGATGGCGCGATGTGGCTACTGCTGTAGCTACTGCTGTAGCTGCCTCCACCAGTGTGTGGATGAATAAAGCGCTTTATAAATGCAATGCATTATTATTATCCATAAGTGACATTCATAGGTAATGATATTTGTACATACCTATCAATGTTCCAGTAATTAGAGCTGTTTTGTTATATTTTGTAAAATATTGTATTAGTTATTTAGTCACTGTTCTTGCTGCTGTGGAGACGCTGTGACCACGGAGGATTAATGACGTATTCACACACTTGGTTTAACTTTACTAATTAATACTGCATTACTCTGAAAACAAAACAAAGTGATGAGTAATGTGATTACTTTCACTGTTTGCTAATTCAGAATAACATCTGCAGACAGACAGTCCACAGTGACGTGGCTCCGTGTCGGGTTATTGCCTGTTACTGTAGCAGCTTCCTGTAGGGGGCGCTGTGGGATTTCTATTAAGAATCCGTGCACCCACGGCACACTGCAGCTGTAGTTCATCACAAACACCTTCAGAGTAATGAATGCAGAAGTGCTTTTTTCACAGGTTTCACAGTCTGAGGGGAAACATCCTGATGTTTTTGTGTGAGTTACTACAAACACTCACTTTAACACGTTTGTGTTATTGTTCACATATAAAGCACACTGAGGTCACGTGTTGTATAAATAAAACTGGATTAAAAGTAGATGTAATGTTGTTTTAGTCATGAAGAACTCTGGAGGTGCTTGACCTGTTTCACTAAGACAATAAATAAACATGCTGTGAATTTATAGTCCAAATATTTACGGACGGATGTACACGCTCTGGACGCACATCCGCACGAGGCCGTGGGAAGTGGATGTGCTGGGGTCCTGGAGCGCCCCCTGTCCCAAAGGCAGACATCCCAGCACCACAGCATTGTGTGTAAGCTCTGGTATTTTGGCCCCGCCCTCTTATTCTGTAGACTGAACTGGAGTCACAGTCGTGCAATAAACACCATCAGATCCAGGCACGATTTACTGCCTCACCTCTATTTCCCAGCTCCTTCACACCCACACAGACACACACCGGAGAAGAAAGCCTGGCCCAGTGTTCAAACACTTTACAGAGCTTTTGCAACCTTAACAGTTAGTGTTCTCCTCCGCATCAAAAATAAACACACAGAGTTTGTGAAAACTCTATTTTCACCTCACAAAATGATAAGTTACTCATCAAGTCAACAGGCTTCTGCAGACGATTGTTAGTCAAATAAATCACATCCTGCTGTAACGCTGCTGTGTCAGCAGCTTGTGGTCAGCAGCTCGTGGTCAGTGCTGTGCTGAAATAAAGAGCTCACCTTCTATGATGGTCTGGTTCTCGTCTTTTGAGCACTGCGGGGGACTCAGGTCTCCCAGCTGCTTGCCATAAGTGCGGCTGGGGATGTAGGCTTGGACCTGGAAGCAGTAGCTCTCCCCGTGATCCAGGCCAGTCACCTTTATCATACTTGTGTTGTAGTTGGATGTTTTCTGTGGACAACAGAAGGGAAAGGCCCGTGATGTCATTCACGTATGTTAAAGACTGCTGTTGTGATGTCAGTCTGTGGTGGGTGCTCCTCACTTTGCCAGTGCTCTTATTCTTCCAGTAGGTGACTCTGTAGTGGAGCCGCTCAGAGAAGATGTCCCTCAAAGTCTGCAGGTGTGTACCGTTGGCGATGGCAGTGGGTGAGTCTGTCACGTTCAGGGTGGCGCTGCCTTCACTGACCTCCAGCGTGAACTTGGGCCTGTCGAGTTCAGCTGTGGAGGAGAAGTATTTGTGAAACTGCTGGATATGTGCACATGTGATCACTGAAGTCTCTGTTAACCTTCCAATATTACACTGAACTAAATGAGAATGACAGCTTCAACAAACAGCTTATGTGTTGACATAAAATGATCAGCTTTTCTTTGAGTTTGCTGAATGATCACATAAATAATCTGCTTATGTTAACATTGCTCTCTGGACCTGTAGACAGAACGACCCCTGATGACCGGGTGTCACACTGTGGGCCACTGCGGACACTGTCGTCTCATTGGAGGACACTTCAAGTAGTACAAAACAAGAAAACAGGAGTGTTTGTTTGTTTGTTTACTTTTCAAATATTGTAAAACAAGACTAAACTTTATTTCCTCTGAAGCCGTTCACTGGACAACTAAATAAACACAGGGGTCCTGTCTGTGTGACACGAGGCAGCAGCGCTGCTGTCATTGTGTTCCTGTTTAAGTCAAGCGCAGAGGTAGGGGTGACCTCGGCTTTGAGACCGCTGCCTGATGACATTGTACCTGACAGAGAAACTGTGACGGGCATTTCTTTATTGGATGGGCAACAACTTTGTGAAAGTCTACAGATCCAGGGACCGATGATGGAAACAACCCTGTGAGTGTGACGGTGAGACTTCTTTGCATCATGCTCACTGAGGGCGACCATGAGAGCGGGTGTGTTACCATGTTAAACTGTTCCTGCGCTGGCTTCATGCGCTCTCCCGGGCATGCTTTCATTTCTATGTTATTCTGATTTATAAAAAATAATATCAAAGGGTCTTACTGTCATCGTATGGGCAGAATTTTGGCGAGGTTTTGTGGGGAAACTCGGAGAGTTCAGAGGTCACCCCCTGTGGGGGCTGAGATAGGACATCAGCTACGTAGCAGGCTTTGGGGTCAGTCATGGCGGTGGAGAGATCGCACATCGTTTGTGACGACCGGATACAGTTAGTGATTCTCTGTGCGTTCCCACCAACCCTGCAACATATGACGTGTTACACATAGTTTACATGAAACACCCACATACATGAAAACGTGCTGCCGTAGGTGAACTGATGGGGCTGTGAGGCCAGGTGTGGATGGTACTTACGGAGACAGTTCCACTGTGTAAGAGTAATCCGCAGATGGTTTGGGCTCCCAGACCAGAACCGTTTTAAAATTGGTGGATTTCCAGGTGACGTTCTGCGCTTGTGGATACGAGCCTGCAAACAAGGAGTGGATCAGTCACATGATGAAAATCAGACATTACTGATCCTGCTGAATGACTGAAGCTCTTTAACACAGTGTTGCACATCCTTTAGCAGCAAAACGACCCAAACTGTGCTCAGATTCATCATTTCATCAGGTTCACATGGTGAACATCCCAGAGCTGCGCTCTTATCAGTGGAGAAAAAGGCCCCATTCATGTAGTTTTACGGACGGACTGTTCCAGCTGCACTTTGCTTTGTGACCACAGTAAGTGTGCCACCCACGGAGCACACCACAGCTTCTCCCCTCTTACACCGAGGATCGCAAATCTGTCTGAAACATCATCGCTTGTTTGCAGACCTCGGGAGTGTAAGTACCTCCTTCCTCTTTAGCTGGGGGCAAAGAGTGCAGCTGTCTCACTCTTTTCACAATTCAGATCAAACTGAGGTTATTGTACTCGGCCCTGAAAAGCCTAGAAATATGGTATCTAACCAGATTCTTACTCTGGATGGCATTACCTTGGCCTCCAGTAACACTGTGAGGAACCTTGGAGTCATTTTTGACCAGGACATGTCCTTCAACGCACATATTAAACAAATATGTAAGACTGCGTTCTTCCATTTGTGCAACATCTCTAAAATTAGAAATATCCTGTCTCAGAGTGACGCTGAAAAACTAGTTCATGCATTTATTACTTCCAGGCTGGACGACTGTAATTCATTATTATCAGGATGTCCAAAAAACTCACTGAAAAGCCTTCAGCTGATCCAAAATGCTGCAGCAAGAGTCCTGACAGGGACTAGAAAGAGAGCAGATTTCTCCTGTTTTGGCTTCCCTTCATTGGCTTCCTGTTAAATCCAGAATTGAATTCAAAATCCTGCTCCTCACATACAAGCTCTTAAATAATCAGGCCCATCTTATCTTAACGACCTTGTAGTACCATATCACCCTATTAGAGCACTTCGCTCTCGCTCTGCAGGCCTACTTGTTGTTCCTAGAGTATTTAAAAGTAGAATGGGAGGCAGAGCCTTCAGTTTTCAGGCCCCTCTTCTGTGGAACCAGCTTCCAGTTTGGATTCAGGAGACAGACACTATCTCTACTTTCAAGATTAGGCTTCAAACTTTCCTTTTTGCTAAAGCATATAGTTAGGGCTGGACCAGGTGACCCTGAATCCTCCCTTAGCTATGCTGCAATAGACGTAGGCTGCCGGGGGATTCCCATGATGCATTGAGTTTTTCCTTTCCAGTCACCTTTCTCACTCACTATGTATTAACAGACCTCTCTGCATTGAATCATATCTGTTATTAACCTCTGTCTCTCTTCCACAGCATGTCTTTATCCTGTCTTCCTTCTCTCACCCCAACCAATCACAGCAGATGGCCCCGCCCCTCCCTGAGCCTGGTTCTGCCGGAGGTTTCTTCCTGTTAAAAGGGAGTTTTTCCTTCCCACTGTCACCAAAGTGCTGCTCATAGGGGGTCATATGATTGTTGGGTTTTTCTCTGTATCTATGAAGCGCCTTGAGGCGACTTTTGTTGTGATTTGGCGCTATATAAATAAAATTGAATTGAATTGAATTGAATTTCACATGTGAGGCCAAATAAAAAAACAGACGTGTTCTGACTGTACCTCTAAGAATAATGATGATAATAATAATAATAATAATAATAATAATAATAATAATAATAATAATAATAATAATAATAATAATAATAATCACGAGAAGAAGAAGCGTTTCTGTCGCTGCATCCACACTAGGAGAATGCGCCGGACTCACCTGAGGCAGACAGCAGCATGGGGAAAAAAGAAAAGTAAAGAAAATAAAATCCTGCTTCTATTCTTGTGGTCGCCATGGTACCCTCAGGAAGTGTAGTCCAGATCAGACAGCTATCCGCGTGCAGTCCCGGAGCCTCCTTTCACACTGGGATACTTTTCGTTTCTGCTCAGGACTAAAAACCTCCGCTCGTAGCAGTTTAACTCAGTCCAACATGACCAAATAAGGAGCGTCCGGCTCGCCCGTCATCACATCGCTGCGGTATGCGCTGCGTGCCTGTCCCGCTTAAGTCATTGAGCGGATATAGCGGCTCAATGGCTTCTTCGGACTCAGCCGATCATTATTACATCATAAGAACTTCTGTTCGTCCGGACAGAACCAGCTTTGGGGGTTTGCTTACCTGGATGATGGTTTTCATGCCGTGATTGTCTTTTACTTTCTTTATTTTCAGTGAGTCCTGAAAGTGTTTTCAATTGAAACAGTTTGTCTAGATTACAGGTTTGATGTGAAATCACAAGAGCGCCTTCATTCGTGCCTGGTTTCTGCTACAGATGCACGGTTGTGTTTCTGCAGGCAGACCTGTGCAGGTCGTGTTTCACAGAGGACCGTGTGTGTGCTCATGCTGACTACATGACTTTCTAGAGAGATCACTAGAATGACGTGAATGACCGCAGCGTGGACCTTACAGCTCACTGTAACTCACTGTAACTCACTGAGTCAGAGCGGCTCCATTTATAGATCTGATTACTTTTGCTAAATTTCCAGACACACATGTGGAGAGGTTGTTCCAAAATGCTGGAATCCTCTAGTCCAGTCATTTCAAAGTGCACACTTGCACACATGAAAGGGGCATATAGCCTGAACAATGTAGCACAATAACAGTTAGCATGCTTTTAATGATATAAAGAAAGCTGAAGCTGATTTGTTTGTCCCAGGCTGTTATTCTGGCTGTTTCAGCCTTTTAATGGACCGGGAATATCTGCCTGGACTTTGGTAGTCCTGGCCCCCTCGTCCTCCTTCCCCTGAGAGGGCGGAGCAGAGATAATGAGAGGCCCGACTGCCGTAGGGTACAGTGTGGCTTTGAATACCGAGTAAGTCTCAAACAGGAAGGATTGAATACACAAGCTGGAGTCCAACAGTTTCTCTGAAGGAAAGCGGAGTGAGAGCGCAGCTTCTAATGGCTGTTTCCTGCTTTGTCTTAACGTTTGCAGTTCAGCTGTTTGAAATTGAACCTGATGTTTGGAGCACTGATCATTACTGATAATGAATTACTAAGTGTGCATGTTCTGCTTTCCCCAGTTCTACTGAGGAAAGGCTTCACGTGGTCAACGTCCAGATCATTTATTTACCTCTTCCCCAACAGTTATCTCTGTCACCATATCTCAAGGCATTTCCTAACATAGCTACTGTTCTCAGAGGAGAAATACACCGTGGTGTGGGGGCGCACTGCACACAGGGTGAGTCGCCCCGTGCCCTCCCTCCTGCCTTAATTACTTTCTCAGGCTCATTCCTGAAAGGAAGGAAGGGAGCAGCAGTGTATCACTGACTAACCAGCGCTAACACTGCACTGTTCACTGCATTTAGCAAGGAACTGGTGACCAGTAACAAACACTTTAGGCTGTTTTCTTGGCAAGTTAGGACATTGAAGTTGGAGCTGGGTCTTAATCGTCTTTTCTAGATCTTAATCTTCAGACTCAAGTAGTCGAGGCAGACAGTACTGTCCCAACGCTCTGCTTATTATGTCTGTTTTTGAAATCCATGCAGTTTCTGGCATTAAAACTAATGAGGGTTAATGATTCACTGATGCTGATCAGAAGTGACTTACAGTATGTTTCTGAGGAGCCTGTTACTCAAAAGAGTCAGCGTTTGAGGATTTGCTCACCTGCAGGACTGAGCACGCACCAACACGTCAGCAGCACATTTAGAGACATTCAGATTCACGTCAGTAGTTGGACTCCTTCTTATATTTGTGCTCAAAGCCTCATTCACCAGTTCAAACACGCTTTTCTATCCCACCTTCACACGTTCACAGCCACGCGGATGCATCTTTGGTGGGTGGTGTGTTCTACGTCCTCAGCTACACCGATAACTTTAGATGTTAGGTCATCAATGAGCACTTAAAAGCTTCGGCATGTTTGAATCAAAGATGGGCTTTTACAGAAGAGTCCACGTCCACTTTTATTTGGCACAAATGTCACAAACTGTGTTCTGATTTTCTATCACTCTGGTTGTGTTTGCAGCACGAGCTGGATCAAGCACCAGCAAACCTAAATCTAGAGAGACTGGCAGGCTGCCCAAGGAAACCTGTTCCTGGTAGCTTTATCCTGCTCAACCTGCACACAGAGTGGCGAGCAGGCTTTAACAGCTTCCAGCAAACAGGGTGTGGTTTTAGAGGCGATCGGAAACAACAGCCTGTTTCTGCAAAGGTGGAACAGCCACAGTGACAGAGAGTGAGATTATGAACCAGAGCTCTGCTGGCAACCATCAGCATCTCTCCAGGTGTTGTGTTCAAACTGCACATGGAGTAACTGTATGAAGCATGCACATGATGTTCAGAGTAGGGAACACAGCAAAGCGGTTTCCACTCCCAGCAGAAGGATTGGAATGCAGGGGTGAATGCTCGGTGCGTTGGTGTGCAGGTTTCAGGGAGATTAGAGAACAGAGGTGGGTTTTCACCTGTTGGAACATGACTGTCTGCGGCTCATGATGAAAACAGGAAAGAGATCAGACACAGAGATATACATGTTTGTCAGGACTTTTTCCTGTGAGGAATAATGGGGACGAAGCAGCCTGTATGTAGACGAGCCTTTTAAGGAGACCAGGGCGCAGTCTGGACTCTGAGTTCAGGTCACGTGAGCTAGAAGCAAGAAGCTGTTTTATTAGAAAACAGAACAAAGGAAGAAACTGACGGGAGCTGAAACATTCAAAAGATCCAAGACTGTAACGTGTCCTGAATGTTGCACACACACACACAAATATAACAACTTTAGACCACGGGGAGGACGAACCCTGCTTTAACAGGATGTTGGGGGACAGAAGAAGGAGAGCACAGGACATGTAATGACGTGCAGTAGTGGCACTTACATGTGTAGTAGATCAGGTCACATTTCACACTCTGGGCTTGTTTTGTGTGTGATGTAGACACACAGAACAAATAAACTGTTCCTTCTCAGTTGTCTGCAGCGCAAGCAAGCCACCAACCACAACCCCAGCATGTCAGCTGATGCAGGATCACAGTGTGAGCGTCTCTGCGCGTCTTTTTACCCAGCAGCCTCGAGCTGTGAGCGTGGGAAACAACTTCAGAAGGGTTGTCTTCAAAACCAACAGATAAGCAACACAAGCAACAAGTGACACATATCACAATATCGCGCACACACACAAATCTGCCTTTTAACATATTAATAGACATTATTAGGATAAAGACATTTTTCCATAGAAGTCTAAAAGAAGAAGAAGAAGAAGAAGTGAGAGCAACCAGACTTGGGAAGCAGCAGCCGTCTGCTGTGGCCAGTGGGGGGGACACATTTTCTGTCATGGTGTGTGTGCAGGGAGGCAGGAAAGGACCCAAAACTCAAAGGGCAGCTTTACTGCTGGACACGAGAAAGAAGTAAACTGGACAGTTTGCAGTCAGGACACAGACACGTATGAAGATCATGACAAAGAGAAACACGGGGTTGAATACACTGAGGGATAACGAGGGGATGAGACACAGGAGCACAGCTGGAGGAATCCTCAAGGTTTCATTGATACTTTGACCTTCCTTCTTTGTGCTGAGTAGGATGTTCGGTGTTGACCAGGAGCAGTGTTACATCCCTGATGAAGACTGCTCTTCATTAATGCTTTGTGTGCACTGTGGGGGTGTGTGTGCCTCCTCCACTCGACCCTTTTCCTATTTCTCTCTCTTGGTTGGGTCCAACCCTGTGTGTGCAACAACCACTTACTTTTGTGCAGGTTGTTTAATGAACAATAAAGTTTGTATCTGCATTTTTGACGTCTCCTGTCAAGTACTGTTTAGCAGAGGTGGGACCAAGTCATTGTTTTGCAAGTCTCAAGTAAGTCTCAAGTCTTTATCCTCAAGTCTCAAGTCAAGTCTCAAGTAATGTCAGGCAAGTCAGAGTCGAGTCTCAAGTCACTGGTGTAAAAGTCCGAGTCAAGTCACAAGTCTGAAATTTTGAATTTCAAGTCCTTTCGAGTCTTTAAAAAAAAAACGAAAAAAAGCATGTTGCAGTTATATGCTAAATGTAAATATTAGACCATGTAATTTTTAAATCTGTGTTTTTCTCAACACATGACAAAATAGTGAACTTAGAAAATATACACAAATTGTGAAATTGCACCTCTTTAAAATGCAGCTCAATTAAACCTAGCTCCAAGAATAATTTTCACCGACAGTTCTGAGATAAGCTGCATGTTATTCTTGGATGCGGTTGTAGGACCGGCTTTAAAAATCGCATGACAAAAATATCATACATATTAAAAAAAACTGCATCACCAACGTAGCCTGGACAACATTTGCTAGTTAGATGAAGTCAGCTATCTCATCGTAGCATATTTATATACATATTTATAATTATACGCTTCTTGGAGTGAGTGCATACACTCGTGAAGTTTAGTAACTTCAGGTCACTGCAACAAGCCCAGGTACAGTTTACCGACGGATGGGTGCAGGACCTTGAAATGCACCGTGTAGAACGAAAGACCATCGTACGTATCATAAGTTTACCAGTCTCACAAATCGTCGTCATAAATACACATTCGTTAACCGTTTATTAATAGGACCTTTGAGCTCAACGGTAATTAATTAGCAGTGGAAATAATTTCTGGTAGCATTACAGAAATGTAGCAGTGACAATAATATTGTATGCTGTAATCGCACTGGGCAATTAGTGATACAAAACAACTGTTTTACCCTGTGAATAAAAGTATATGTTTTTGTCAGTGTACCATAATAACAGAAGCGAAACGCAATATTGTGTCAGGACAATTCACTATTTATGCACAATAAACAAAGGAGCATAGCGCGACAATTTCTGTTCAGCGCCAGACTTGCTTGTAACCTATATCACCAATTATGTTATGAAAATGACGCATTAACTACAACAGAAGACTGACCTTTGTGTAAATGCTTGGAGCAAAACTAACCTGTGAGCTGGAGGGTTCTGGGACGTTATATTTGGTCTTTGAATGGCTGCAATCCAGTCGCCTCTTTGTTACTTCAGAAACATGGCTCGAACAATTTCTCTTCAACGACGTAATCCGATAACAACCGATCTCTTTACCCGTCGGCTTCCCGTGGCTGTCATGCGACCGGCTATTGCAGTTAATAATACAAGGCTTCTTGACATTTTTGTGTTTCTTTTTATCGCTGTGTGACTGATTTCAATTGAAAGGCTGTGTGCGCTAGTACCTCTTGCCACGAGTTCCCAGAATCCTTTGCGGTTTTACCCCTGAATGACGTCACATTTTCAATCTCTATATAATATGCATGTTAAATTTTATATTTGGGGTAAAATGTCAAGTCTTTTCAAGTAAACCGGTTCAAGTCCAATTCAAGTCCCAAGTCATTGGTGTAAAAGTCCAAGTCAAGTCACAAGTCTTAGAACATTTTTTCAAGTCAAGTCTAAAGTCATAAAATTAATGACTCGAGTCTGACTCGAGTCCAAGTCATGTGACTCGAGTCCACACCTCTGCTGTTTAGGACCTGTGAAGCCTCTGGCTCTTACACTCAAACCTTTCATGTCCTGGTGGTCAACAACTAAAGTATTCTTCACCGTCGATGCAGAGCAGGAGAAGTGTGCGTGGGGGGTTAGCCTCCCCAGCAGCAGGACGCAGGAGCTGACATGTATGTGTCGAGCAACAGGAGCTGGACGGCTTTGAGTTGAAGAATCAAACGCTCGTGGATATCTGTGCATGGCTGCACTGTCTCCTGAACCTGTATCAATGAACTGTGCACTCTAACTGGATGTTTGGACTTTGATCTGGCTGAAGTGCTTCGGCTTCTGCGTGAAGGCGTCTGCATATGAACAAAAAGCTCTTTGTTCAGACTGCACACACACTGTATATGAAGGTACCCACAACAGTCTGGAAATGAACGAAGACACAATAAAATGTGATGAGTGGCTGAGCATGTGGACACAGACAGTGGCTATAACCTTTACTGTGGGTGTGTCGTGTGTGTTTATCGACTCTTTGAATCTTTACCTTTGCTTCACCGTGAAACGCCAGCTCCCAGTGTGTGACGAAGGTTTGTGTGTGGGAAGTAAAACAATGATAACTGACTCATTTTGCCTTAAAAAGCTTTTAGCTCCATGTGTAATATCATTTACACACAATGAGATGTCTTTTATTTCCCAGCCTCAGTGACTAAAATCACTCGTCATCCTTCCCAGAATTTCATCATTTTTCTGTTCTCGTTGTGTTAATCATGATGACGACTGCAGATTTTAAACACTGTGTTCATCAGTTCACTGCCAATAGAGCCACAAATGACGGTTCATAAACCAGCAGCAATGGAAAAACTCCATGTATCTGTAAAAGTGCTTGAAGTGCACGCTGGAGCTACAGATGGAAAGTGTGTTATATAAGTGAGACTGGTGCAGAGCAGGGTCTCTTTCAGGGATCCTTCACATACTCCGACGGTGACTTAAAGGTTTTCTGCTCTAATCCTGTCAAAGTGGCACCGCTGAAATCTTTACGTCAAACCTTTATTCTTCTTACTGATGGCAAAGACGACACAGAGCAGACGGACTTCCATAAACTTAGTTGTTGTATTTGTCTTGCTGCTGTTGTCAGTGTTCGCTAACTGAAAGCAGAAATGTGAACACACTCACTGAACCTCAGAGAGTGCAAAAATACTTCCACCTGTGTTTGGAGTATACGTGAATATCCATGTACAGTATAACCAGGTCAGACACCTGTTAATTTACTGTGTTTTCCTGTGAACTTGAAATAGCGTCACTGATATGTTGCTGTTTTATGCCAGCAGACATGTACGATGGGAGGGAAACGACCCTGGCTTCAGCGCCCTGAGTTCATTTTACCGGTTTGTTATCAGCTCCTGTTCTCCTGGTTTTCAGAAAGTTCCTTAACTCTTCACAGGTAACTTCAGCATCCAACCTTTTCCCACACTTACCAGAGAACTATGTACTGAACTCTGGAAAAAGGAAACATTATAATTCAACGAGATCCTCAGCTGGCGCCGTGTTAGCAGCACGCCGCGGCCACTCAAATGGGGCAGTTTTTGTATTTTTGTGATTTCTGAGCCACATGGACACCAGAACAAGAGGTGCTCGCGTTCACCAACGGCAAACGCTTCTAAATTACAAGCATCATATAAAAACTGACCAGGAACTCCTGGGAGCGCTGTGCATCCTTGGGTTGCTACAGAAACCAGGCCTGCAGTCCGCTGCCTGGTGGCGGTGGTCAGGTGTTATCCACGCTGCTCTCAAACATTTGCTCACTGGACAACAAACTGGACTACGTCCGACTCCAGCAGATTAGCGGGAATTTAGGGACTGCTGCGTCTTTGTTTTCCCAGAAGCATGGCTCGGTGACGCACACCACCGTTCAGCTACACGGGCTCACTTCATTTCATGCCAACAGAAATGCAGCTCTGTGCCGTGAGACTCACGTGGTGGCTTGTGTGTCTACATCACAGCACAAGAACTGTGCTAGTTTCTAAAACTGCTCATCGCTGGTAGCGTTTATGACTGTTAGAGGCAGACCTTTTTATCTACCTCGGGAATTCACTGCTGTGCAAAGCGGTTCTGAGACAGGTGAGAAGTTGGCCTGCAGGAGCTCTCTGCTCTTCAGGACTGTTTTGAGCTCACTGACTGGGACATGTTCAGGGACGCTGCAACAAATGGCGACCGCGCCAACTTGGAGGAGAACACATCATCTGTGACCAGCACACAGGTAAGTGCATCGATGATGTCACTGACTCCAAGACTGTCATAACACGCTCCGACCAGAAACTGTGCATTCAATTCAATTTGATTTACACAGCGCCAAATCACAACAGTCGCCTCAAGGTGCTTTATATTGTACAGTAGATACAGAGAAAAACCCAACAATCATATGACCCCCTATGAGCAGCACTTTGGCGACAGTGGGAAGGAAAAACTCTCTTTTAACAGGAAGAAACCTCCGGCAGAACCAGGCTCAGGGAGGGGCGGGGCTATCTGCTGCGACCAGATGACTGCAGAAGTGCGTGACCTGCTAAAGACTTGAGACTCCGCCTTCAGAGCAGGCGACAAGGCGGCCTGTACAGTTGTTGCTGTAATTTGCAGAGTTGGAGCTATCGCCATTAGCTCATTCAACTGCCACTAACTGGTTTTCTGGGCAGAGATACAAAGCTAGTCCGAGCTGCACTCATGCGCTCCCTTACTCCGTTCCTTGGCTGTGGATGCAGGACGGGTTATCCTCACCGTCCCTCACAAGTGTCCTAGTTGATGCCAGCTGCATCCAACCACACGCTCTGCCATCTCACTCCGGTCACTCGTGGCGCCGCTCTTCCCGCTCTTCCTTCTCTCTTTGTTCCCGCTCTCTCTGCTTCCTCTTCCACTTGATCTCTTCCTCCAAAATAAAAACACTTTAACAACAACCTAATATGGATTTACACAAATGATCAAATAGAACTATTCATACATCAGAAGTAAAACGTAGCCCCTGTAAATATCTACAGAAGCATAAGAAACCACTACAGGAACATTTCAGCGTTCATAAGGTTTAAAGGAGGTTTTATACGATGATAAGATCAAGATGAGCCACTTTGTTCCCACTGCAGTCTGCAGAACACCAGCTTTGAAGCACAGAGTTGCTTTTATACAAATTTCATGCAAATTTAAAAGCAAACTGCACTGCTCAATCCTGGTTTAAGCAGCAGCCGCACACATCGTTGTGCCTCAGCCTGATCATCTGGGATTACAAAAATGCTGCTCAAGTTTAAATCAATCTATGTGTTTGTTGTCTCTGGTTCCTCCTGGAACGCAGCCGTCTGAGTCCAGCTGTGAGGGTCATGCAAGTACAGAAAACACTGTTCAGCCTGTTATAGCAGGTTCCAGATGTGCAAACATTGATCGAGTGAAGAAGCCTGACAGCATACAGACACACACGCCTTTCTTGTTCGTCTTCATCGACACAGGTTGTGTTTGAGTTAAGTGAAGGCTGGTGAGATATTGGACGTTAAGTTTGAGAAGAAACGATGACTTATTTGCTGCTTAAAGATAAACAAGCATTAATATAACCCCATACATTATATGGGACCAATCTCTATTAAAACACTCAATATGTTTTAACTGAAGAAGACATCTGGTCTGTTAAAACAAACAAGCTATAAAATGATCACATGATCCACATCTGTTCAGTTTTACACATTCCCCTTTCTATGCATAGGCACATGTATTTAGTGATTTTGGTCATCTATCCAGCCGAGGGCTCTGCCAACGACAGACCGCTGTCTGCCTGAAGTGCCTCTCATCCAAAGAGTCAATAAACTTTACTAAATATTTGCAAATAGTCTGTAGAAGCTGTCAGCAGGATGCTCTTAGCTACACAGCAGCTCGCTGCCAGGCTCCGGAACATTTCCTGCCGTGTGGCGTGGCAGGGTTTGTTGTTTCACATGCTTGACATGCCTGAGTTTGGACTCAGGTTAAACCTTTTCTGAACTGTTGAGGCTTGTTTGTTGATTGTTTGGAGAGGAAGCAGATGCAAAAACGACCCAGCATTTATGTTACCATTGTCACACTTTGAGTTAAATCCACACAGTTAAGCACTTTACCATTGCAGATACATGCGGATCAATTTGCATCTCAAAACCAGAAATGTTTTGTCTGTTCAGGAGGTTGCTAGGTTACTTCCTACTGGCTTTCTTTTTTAGTCCAAGCACTTCCTGGTCGACAGGAACAAAACAACGTGAAGGACAAGGCCAAACCAAAGGGACTTCCCCGGGGAGTACGTGAAACAGGCATGTCCTCAAGCGCACCTAGAGGGTGACTGCAGGGACTGATCTGGCCTCATGTCCTCTTTGTGAAAGAGGGGAGTTGGAAATCACAGTGATCCCTGTCTGTTCTGCAGAAACGGCTCATTTTGCATTAGTGTGAAATGTAACGGCACCAAATCTCAACAACACTCACCTCAAGGCACTTTATATTGTAAGGTCCAGACTCTGCAATCATTCAAAGAAAACTGAGAAAACCACAACAATCATATGACCTGAGGGACCCGAGAGACAGTGGGAAGGAAAAACTCCCTTTTGGCAGGAAGAACCCTCGGGCAGGAGCGTGATGGGTGGGGGTGTATACCATTCAGAAATTGTTGTCTTTTGCGACTTTAAGTTTGTTGTTAACAGTTACAGATGCTGAGTTTGATGGTCACACATACAGTGTTCCCATTTCTAGCACATCCTCTGCTTTCACCAGGTGGAGGGAACTACAAAGCAGCTCTGTAGTCACAGCAGTGATCTGGGCTTGGTGACAACACTGCTGCATTCTCCGAAGACCTGCTGACTGGACCTAAGCAACAAAACCAGTTAGCTGCCAGCAGCAGAGCAGCTCTAAGGACAGATCTCACAAAAGCTTTTGGTGCTTTAAAGTAGGAATGATTGGAGCTGAGATGTTGTCATGGGAACCTAGCTCTTTCTGCAGAATAGACAGGGATCACATGTTTTACATGTTTTAATTATTATTCTGTTGTTATGACCCATGACCCACTTCAAACGTCCCGTGAACACACTGGTCTGCTCGGTTTGTCATGGCCTTTATTTTGTGCCGAGCTACGAGTTAAGAGCTGGAGTGAAGTGCACCCACTGGTCTGTGCTGCTGCCTCCTTTTATGGTCATGTGGAGCACGGGGCTGAACACCAGAGCGGACACTCCTTTACTCCAGCATTCATGTCGTACAACACACGGTATGGATTGGTTGATTTGTTTTCTTCGTGTGTGTGATCATCTGTCAGAGCTATTGCATTAATGCATTTCTTAAACGCATGAACCAAATCTGTCATTTAGTTCCTCTTTTGCTCTCTTTGAATTACTGCAGAAGTTGTAAATATAGTTATTTCCACTTTTGCACCAAATGGTTTTATAGATGACGCTGATGAGTCAGTCACATTACAAACAATAAGGCTGGAAAATCCCTTTAAAGACGCTTATTTCAAACACACGACGCGTTCATGCAGATTCACAGGAAAAAGCTACTCCCATGGAGTAACTGGAAAATGGTCCCACCATTGAGATGGTAGCATTAAACATGTCTGAATCACTACATAATTATACAAAATAACAATAATAGTTAATATTCTATGGTTCAAAAAGTAACGTAATAAAATGTGTAGAAAACAACAAAAACAGTCAAAGGTCATCTTGTTCGTTACATGACAAACAGGCCAGCGTGACACCCGCAGATACCTGAACTGCAGAGGCTGCACAGGTACGGAATCCATCAGCCCTAAAGATGACCTCCAGCAGGCAAACAGAAACAGAGGATGGCCTCAGAGCCCAACGTCCTCTAGTGCAGCGGTCCCCAACCCCCGGGCCTCGGACCGGTACCGGGCCGCGAGAGTTGAGGCTCAGGTGTGAAATGTCTGGTTTTCAGGGTTTTTATTGGTTTTCAGCGTTATTTTGTTATCGTTTTTATCGTTTACTCGGTTTTCCTGGGTCTTTTCACGTGTGTTATGAATAAATCTTCTTTTTTTTCGGTACCGGTACTAGTTTTATTTTGTTGCATTTATCCGCGACACCTTAAAGGCCGGTCCGTGAAAATATTGTCGGGCATAAACCGGTCCGTGGCGCAAAAAAGGTTGGAGACCGCTGATCTAGTGGGTCCACTGTGGGGCGCATACGATGCTAAAATTGGCAGATCCACCACCTGAGTTTTTCACAGTTCAAGTCAATGTTATTTATGCAGCACCAAATCACAAGAACAGTCACCTCGAGGCGCTTCATGTTGTAAAGACCTCAAACTGACACATGAACACGCGTGACCGACGTGGCAAAGCTGCCTGGAACACGCTTCACCGTGACCATTATTTCTCAGCCTCACGTGGTGAGAGTACGCAGGCAGTCGCTTAAGGATGAAGACGTCCACTGACTGTGCCCGCACTCACCTAAATAATAGTGTAATGTTTGTGGGACATTACGCCCTGGCCCGTATCTGCGAGGACATCGTTTGACTGACAGGTTGGGACTGTGGAAACTGTGGATTCGCCCGTGGAATCATCCTGACACAGCAGTCGTCTTTAATGACGTCTGATGTGATTTCAGTCTTCATGTGATTCTCACAAGCAGTTTTCATCAAATGTGTTTCACACGTGTGAACGTGACAAAATAACCTAACAAGTGTTTTCACATTAGTATGACTCACTATAATTCACTAAATATGTCTCCCTGTTTTGCAGTTAGGGACTATAAAATGTTTGTTTTCATAAACAACAGGATAAAAATGCCAACGGCTGCATATTTTCTCAGGCTCGGGCCAACACAGTGTGTAGCTTCGAGCTGGGTCTTTGAAACAGACTGGAGTGAGCTTACAGCAATACTCCCGAGAGAAGGAAAGATAGACTGTTCCACCCCATATGGAAAAGATATATATAAATCTTATAAAGTTTTTATCTCTCTTGTATGAAACTTGTATAAAAAGCATACAAGAGTGAAAACAGATATAAGATCCCTTCAAAAATTATATAATGAAACTTGTATGTTTTGTATACTTACTAAAAAAATATATGAAAGTAATGAGAAAGTGGCCACTTTCATGAGTAAATGATGTATGTTTTCACTATTTCTTTTCCATATGGGCCTGCTGGTTCATTAAACAAACAGCCGTCTCCTGCTTTAAGGGCCACAGTCTTATCTACACTTTGGGGTGATTGTAGCTCAGGAGATACAGCAGCTCATCCAGAGGTTTGATCCCCAGCTGCTCCAGTCTGCATGCAGCGTCCTCAGGCGAGACAACCCCAAGCAGCTCTGTGATGCCTCCATGGGAGCATGAATGTGTGTGAATCCACCTTCATGCCTCTGCATCAGCAGACTGAACAGAGCTTTACTGAATAGATCATTGTGGAGAGAACATACACGTTATGATCCATGAGCATAAACTAAGATTTACACATGTGTGTCATTTTTAGGACTTTATACTCACAAAGTGGCCATCCATCCAACCTGAATAAATGGTGATTATTTCTGTTCAGTGACTCACGGTTTGACCTTCATAAACATCTCTCTCGCTCAGTCACAAAACCTTAAATGCACCGGTCGCCTGATATGCACAGAGCACATCCAGGTGGGGTTTTGGTTCATGTTGCCAGCTTTGCACAGACTCACAAATGTAAGTTGTATTCATGCAAGTCCCTGTATGAAACCAGGACATCTGGTCGTCCTCTGGATTCCTGCAGGGGGTTGTTTTTTAAACAGAACAGCTAATCTACGAGGAACATCCTGCTAGGATAGCCAGTCAGTGCGCAGCTGCAGAGAGGGGACACATGCAGAGGAGTGAATATATGCAAACTAATCTCTGTTTATTTTGGATATAGTTATAATCCAGGTAATCTGGAACAGCACTGAGATATCAGTCTCACTGTTCTCTGAGAAAGCAGGCTAACACTGATGCCAGCTTAATGTCTCCTCCTGAGCACCTCACGATACAGAAACAGTTCATTAAAGCATATATTAACCTTCATAGGCGTTTTTGTAATGCCTTTAATTGTTAACCCTGTGTTTTATTAGAGCTGTGAAGCAGTTGTGTTTATTTAGAAGAAGAAACTCCTATTGTGTTAAAAACACAGTGAAAGAACGAGTGTGACATGAAGGCAGCTCACATTTGTGGATGTATCAGGCGAGTGGATGTTTCACGTAGTTTGACACATTGTTGGAAGTGAAAATGATGTAAGTGGTGAACCTAATGATGTGTGCATCAGCATTTACTCAGGTCTGGATGTGTGTAAAATAAATACACACGTGGTCAAACACGTGATTTGTGAGTCCTCAGCGGTTACACACAAATCACTGCACACATTTGTAAATCATACTTGATGCTTGTGGATCATATCATACACATTCATAATTTCCTGTCTGTGAAGTTCATTATAAAAGTCAGTTCTCTGTACAAGGATACAGAGAACTGACTCAAGACTTTGTGGACTGGTGCCAGCTGAACTACCTCCAGATCAACGCCAGTAAAACCAAGGAACTGGTGGTAGACTTCCACAGGCACAAGCATTCTCCACTGCAACCACTGAACATCCAGGGTATGGACATTGAGGCTGTGGACAGCTACAGGTACCTTGGTGTTCATCTGAACAACAGACTGGACTGGACTCATAACTCAGACGCCCTCTACAGGAAAGGGCAGAGCAGGCTGTACCTGCTGCGGAGACTCAGGTCGTTTGGAGTGGAGGGCCCACTCCTGAAGACCTTCTATGACTCTGTGGTGGCTTCTGCTATCTTTTATGGCGTGGTCTGCTGGGGCGGCAGCATCTCTGCTGGGGACAGGAAGAGACTGAACAGGGTGATCGGAAGGGCCAGCTCTGTTCTAGGATGCCCTCTGGACCCAGTGGAGGTGGTGAGTGACAGGAGAACGGCGGCTAAGCTGTCATCCCTGATGGACAACATCTCCCACCCCATGCAGCAGACTGTGACAGCACTGAGCAGCTCCTTCAGTGGGAGACTGCGGCACCCACGGTGTGGGACGGAGAGATTTCACAGGTCTTTCCTCCCCACTGCTGTCAGACTCCATAATAAAGACTTTAACTGATCAAGCACACACATCCATACATGTGCAATAATACTAAGTGCAATAATCCTTTCTGTCATCGTTGTATTTTTAGTCAGTTGTATATAGCATTCGTATTCTATTTTTATCTTATTGTATATTTTATTCTACTGTATATAGTATTTTATTCTATTCTGTACAGCTGTGTACTGTATTTATTCTTATTGTATTCTAATTTTTGCCTCATAACTTTTGCACTGTCCACTTCCTGCTGTGACAAAACAAATTTCCCACGTGTGGGACTAATAAAGGTTATCTTATCTTAAAACTATAAAACTGTTTCCAACATTTCGTTGTTTTCGTGGATAACACGTTCAGGCGCGTGTTAGTTAAGAGTGTGCATCACAGTGTGCTTATCCACGGCGTGTGCAGACGGTGTGTGGTTCTTACTGGGTGAACTCAGCAGCAGAGCAGCTTTGAATGAAGTGGACCAGACGTGACTGTGAAATGTTTGTTGACATTATTACGTTTCTTCTTCGAGGATTATCAGAAGCACGGAGACTGCACGCGCCTTCATCAGTGAGTCACGTCAGCCGTTTGTTTTCACAGCAGCACAACACAGCCCGGCCCCACGGTACCGACGCGTGGGTGCGTGGATCGAGCACAGAGCGAAACCCCGTAACGGTGCGTGTTCCGCTTTAGGAAAAACCACGTGACCGGCCTGTAAACCGTGTTTATCGGGAAGCGCGACTTTCGTGCTGCGGGGGCAAAGTGGGTTTGATGACGTAGTGCTGTGGCACGACGTTCCTCGTGGCTGGGTCACAAGGAGAAATCAGGGCAGTGTTGCTGTGGAAGCTGTAATCTCCACATTTATTCTTAAAATGACGTTTTTATTAAACTCCGTGTTCCTGTCTGCAGCGTGGAGTTTGTTTGGTGTCGCTCTCCACGAGGCGCCACGCAGTCTTATTGAATCACGCAAAGCTCACGTAGAAACACACGAACAAAACATGTTCTCCTTCGTTTCTGTCAACCACACGTTTGCAGCTATCATGGTTGCTAGGCAACCTGGGCAGCGCGACCGCCCATTTCACAAGCCTCGCACTTCCGGCCTTGGCGGTCTTTGAGTACGCCCCTTGAGGACCGTTGAGGCTGCAGACCCTGAAATGCCGTTACATTACTCCGTCGTGACAACCCACAGTGGGCAGCCGGGTGTAGTGATGGGTGGGTGATAAGTGTGTCGTCATTACGTGGATAAGCCGGAGAGAACAAGGCCCATTCATCTAGAGACATTTCATACAAACATAAGTCTGTGTTTGTAAGTAACTGGTTTGATAATGGGATTCATGGTGCTGCACAACTTAAATCCAGCTGGAGGTTTACTCTCTTACTCAGAATCTTTGAATACATATGGTCTTCCTGTTCAAAGGAATGTGCCGTAGTGTTTGATGCTATCCCTGCTGGGGTCTTAATGTTGTTTAGAAATCCTGTTGTTAGTGATTTGACCCCTTTACCACTGGACCCTGCTGTTACTTATGTCGGTCAGGTGTGTTTCCCGTCTGTAAGGAGGAAAAACAACCGTGAAATACGAACTCTGTTTCCAAAAGACAGAACTTGTGTCGCCTACTGGAATAACTTCTACCAGGACCTGGAAGGGGAGAAGATTTGGACCTTACCGTCGAAATTTCTATTAAATAAAGTAAAGGAAATATCTTTTAAAGTTATTCATCGTTTTTATCCAACTGGGTCTTTTCTTGTACGTTATAAAAAGGACATTGATGTTAACTGTACATTTTGTAATTGTGTGAAGGAAGATATTTCTCATTTACTTTGGTCATGCTTATACACGAGTCTTTTCTGCAAGAGTTTTGTGTTTTTGTTGTTTCCTTTATCTTTTCTGAGTTCTCTCTTTGTTACGAGAAAATATTGTTTGGTTTCTTTAACCATGCACAGGGCAAACGAATTTTATTTGATTAATTTATTGATATTATTGGCTAAATTTCATGTACATAAGTCAAAATTTTCTAACGCAGAACCATCCTTTCAGTGCTTTTTAACTGAAACTAAACAATATGTTAAAACCATACAACGTTCTCAAAATCTAAAAGCTGTCAAAACCATAAACTTATGTTCCCTGTTCAATATCATGTGATTCTATAATAGACTGTGTCTATTTTGCTTTTTTATACGAACCCCCTGACATTGTGTTTGCTATTTTGTATTTGTATGTCTGTATTTTGTGCTTTGTCAATAAAACGTATTCAAAAAAAACAAAAAAAACAAGGCCCATTCATTCTGACATGCGCACAACAAGGGACTGTTTAGCTAGGCTCGGGTTACAGCGCGCTAACAGCACACGGGAGGGTCAGTAACAGCCAAAATAATAAAGCAGCACGATGTCACAGAACACATTCTATTAAGGGAGTAACGTCGAAAACAGGAATCGAAGTGAAAGATTTGTTTTGGAAAATTGTGTTTCTGTGAGGGTGAAAGGTTAAACGATGCCAGACTGAAGACGAGGTCCTTTTCCTGTGACGTGAACACACAACCGCACAAACAGTAAACACATCCACAGTGTCAGCGCTGAAGTCTGAGGTTAGTGACGACCTCTCCTGCCCTCCGACTGCTCCACACAAAAATGTATGCGACCTGATTTCCTGATCAGGTAAAGGCACTACATCCTTCAACTGGACCTGATATGAGACAATAACATATTTCAGTAAAGGACGCACACTTTGAATGGACATTTTTCCAACTAATGATGTTATTAGACTGGAATTTAAGGTGGATGTAGTCCTGGGCAGTCCTGGAACAATGTGGGGAGTCTGGACCCACCCCCACTGAAAACAATCTGTTCAGTGAATATAAACGTGCAGACTCTTCACAGCCTGACGTGAGTTACTGGACCAATCCTCTCAAGCTGTTTATTCTGTCTCTGAGGGAGATGGATCAGCCCAGAAACTACTCTCATTACTCAATAGCCCTAGTTTAATATTCGGTACATTTAACATTGTGTTCAGTGCCGCTCATTTGCTCTTTATTACCCTTTTTGTCTTCAGTATTTAAAGTGGACATGAAGCACTACATGTATCCGGACTTCTTGATTCTTTAAGCACCGTTTCAAAAGTACCGGTTTGGTACTGGTATTGGAGAAAACCACACCCATCCCTCGTCATGATTTTCATTCACAGAAACATTGCTACAGCTCTGATACAGCTTTCACTGAGTCGGCTGATCACAGCCTCGTTAAATCCCTTCTGCCTGCTAACCTTCTGTTTCAGCCCAGCTACAGGCTTCTTCACAGGTTTCTTGGTATAGCTTCGTTTAAGTCGAGAGGTGACGTGACCGTTCCCTTGAAGATGGTTTTCCCTTGTATGTCACACACACTCTGATGCCCCCTGTTGAAGCTCCATGGATTAAAGACACGTCTGCACCTGTGAGGAGCAAAGCCCTCAGACTGGAGGAGACGCCTCAGAGAAGGAGGTGCAGGGAGAGCACATCCTGCATGTGGTCGGACTCGGCTTAAGCAGCCAAAGAAGTGCAGGAGACAGATGCTGTCCAGTGTAGCGAGTGAGTTATTCACCATTTTGTGACCAAACAATATTTACAAAAATAGATAAAAAACTCATAATTAACTCAGGTCAAATAAACACAACTGAACTTAACAGATGTTAAGGTCGCACAGCTACACTGACCTGCACCTCTGGACTCCAGTAGGTAGGTGAGACAAACATTTCTATACTCAAACCTGTCCTGCTGCTCTTCCTGGCAATAAAGCTCTACGCTCAATACATATCACAACAAATCCATACTAACACTGTAAAATCAGCTTTGTTAAATTACCAAGATCCTCCCCCTTCTTCACCGGAGGAAGCTGCAAAACTATACTTCCTCCTTTTGTTCCTGGAACACAGCTGATAAGGTGAGTTCTAACTAAACCACTTAACAGCTGAAGGAGTGAACCAAAGAATATTGTCAGTGATGTGAGGCAGCCGCTTGCTGCCTGCTTTTTAAATCAGGACACGTCCTCCATGCACCCCGTGTATACAGAGCCTGCTCCAAAGTATTTTTCATTCCCTGATCCAAACATCGAAATTAGCAACACAAAGCTCAGCCAGTCCATGTGGTTGTATACAGTGGATGCAAAAGTATTGGGCCCCTTGAACTTTCCCACATTTTGTCACATTACAGCCACAAACATGAATCAGTTTTATTGGACTTCCAGGTGAAAGACCAACACAAAGTGGTGCACACGTGAGAAGTGGAACGGAAATCAGACATGATCCCAAACATGTTTTACAAATAAATAACTGCAAAGTGGGGTGTGCGTAATTATTCAGCCCCTGAGTCAATACTTTGTAGAACCAGCTTTTGCTGCAGTTCCAGCTGCCAGTCTTTTAGGGTCTGTCTCTACCAGCTGTGCACATCTACAGACTGAAATCTTTGCCCATTCTTCTTTGAAACAGCTCCAGCTCAGTCAGATTAGATGGGCAGCGTTTGTGAACAGCAGTTTCAGATCTTGTCACAGATTCTGGATTGGATTTAGATCTGGACTTTGACTGGGCCAGTCTAACACATGGATATGTTTTGTTTTAAACCATCCCATTGTTGCCCTGGCTTTATGTTTAGGGTCAATGTCCTGCTGGAAGGTGAAGCTCCGCCCCAGTCTCAAGTCTTTTGCAGACTCCAAGAGGTTTTCTTCCAAGATTGCCCTGTATTTGGCTCCATCCATCTTCCCATCAACTCTGACCAGCTTCCCTGTCCCTGCTGAAGAGAAGCAGCCCCAGAGCATGATGCTGCCACCACCATATCTGACAGTGGGGATGGTGTGTTCAGAGTGATGTGCAGTGTTAGTTTTCCACACACAGCGTTTTGCATTTTGGTCTCATCTGACCAGAGCAGCTTCTTCCACATGTTTGCTGTGTCCCCACATGGCTTGTGGCAAACTGCAAACGGGACTTCTTCTGGTTTCCTGTTAACAATGGCTTTCTTCTTGCCACTCTTCCATAAAGGACAACTTTGTGCAGTGCACGACTAATAGTTGTCCTATGGACAGATTCCCCCACCTGAGCTGTAGATCTCTGCAGCTCGTCCAGAGTCACCATGGGCCTCTTGGCTGCATTTCTGATCAGCGCTCTCCTTGTTCGGCCTGTGAGTTTAGGTGGACGGCCTTGTCTTTGTAGGTTTACAGTTGTGCCATACTCCTTCCATTTCTGAATGATGGCTTGAACAGAGCTCCGTGGGATGTTCAAGGCTTGGGAAATCTTTTTGTAGCCTAAGCCTGCTTTAAATGTCTCAATAACGTTATCCCTGACCTGTCTGGTGTGTTCTTTGGACTTCATGGTGTTGTTGCTCCCAATATTCTCTTAGACAACCTCTGAGGCCGTCACAGAGCAGCTGTATCTGTACTGACATTAGATTACACACAGGTGCAGCCATCAGGGCAACAGGAAACATTCAAACATGTTTACTGTAAGAACTGCACAAAGGAGGAAACACAATCCTACACACGAGCACTTTAAAATGGACATTTAGCTTTTCAAACATCAGCTGCAATAACAACACTGTGCCCATTCTGATCAGACTGAAAGATTTATAGAGATTTATCCATGTGCTGCAAAAGGATTTGATATCAACACATATGCAGATTAGTAGGTGTCATGGTCCTGGGTCGGTGACCCAGCGCTTTTAGTTTGTTATCATTTTCTAGATGATGATTGTTTAAGTTCTGTGTTATTTTCGATCTGCCTCTGAGTCTGCGTCTGTATCTGTCTGTCTATGGTGTCTCCCCATCTGTTTGTGAAGCTGTCTGTTTAGTTCAATGTCTTGTCTGGTTCCATGTATCTGAGTTTCCTGTTTTATTGTGAAGGTCCGTGTCATATGTGAGTGTGATCAGTTTACGTTTCCCCTGTCCCGTCAGCCCAGATTCCTCCCAGCTGTGTTGCCCTCCTGTCTCTCATCCCCTGATTACTGGTGTGTGTATTTAAGCCCTGTGTGTTCTCCTGCCTGTTGCCGGTTCGTCTGTGTTCCTCCGTGTCAGTCTGTTACCCTGTGTTCCACGGTGTCCTGTTCCTCGTCTGTGTCTCTCTGCTATTCATCATCCGTTGTCATATGCTCCCAGGTCTGTTATTTTAGTTCTCCCAGTTTAGGTGTCTTTAGTTGTTTGTTATGCCCCACTGTTTGTTTGCCTCTACACCTCTGTAAATAAAACCACCGGTATCTCATCCACTGCCTGCATCTTGGGTCCTCCTTCTGTATCCACACGGCTCGCCTCGGCAGCCGTGACAGTAGGAGGATTTTCTTCAGACTGATTTAGAGTTCAGTACCAGGAATATGTAGAATTAACATCTGTGTACATGATGAGTGATGAAAATTCAAACTTTCAAAGGACGTCAGAATCTCTATCTGTGACTGTCCCAGAGGAACCTACCTGAGGATTATTAAAGATTCACAGTGTACAATTCTTTCTAATCTATCAACATCTTCCTCCAAATCCTGTTTCTGCTGCATCAGAAGGGCTCAAACCTCCTGCTGTTTCTACTGGACCATCAATTCTACTTTATGATGATCTTCAAAGATAAAAACGTGAGTTTATTTGTGAACTCTGTGAAATGCGTCTGACGTTTAGTTTGAACCAATCCTGTGTCAGCTGCAGCCACATCATTGCATACAAATGGCTGCGTTCCTGTTTAGACCTGCTGGCTGTCAGTGGGCTTCATTCCATTTCAGACTGCTGGTGGTCGGCTGTGATCTAAACTCAACATCTTTAGCATCGTAGCGCTCAGAGTCTGATGTTGGCTCATGTGTTGTCACCAACATGACGTTCTAATCAAGGCCTCAGCTTAACCCACTGATGCTGATCACACAGACCCACTAATAGAACTGTTTTATCAGGTTTATGCAGCGTCACCATTAATGTCACATTTAATCAGACACATTTACATTACAAGCCCACTACAACCATTACCAACATGTTAAATTACATTATACATCTGCACTGATTTAAAGTATTTTAACCTGATTCATTTTTTCACTCTAACAGTTCATTCCTCAAATCAAACAAGATATTTGACCCTCAAAAATGTACCAACAAATAATTTTGCAATAAAATATTTATTTTTCAACGTTTCCAAGTGAAATCAAACAAGTGTGTTTAAGAGTGAAACCAGAGTGGAAGCTGCTCATATAGAGTCCAGCCCAGGCTAAAGTAAGCTGAGTAGAGCAGCATCATCAACGTGTCGGCTCTCTGAACACGGTGCAAGATCGCCATCTGCAGGACACTCCTCGTCAACATCAAGATGACGTCATCGTACAGGAAAGCATGCAGAGCAGGTGACATGACTGTCTGAGAGGCGGAGTTAAACTGTGGCAGGTAAGCATGTGGAGGAGGAGCAACAACATGACGCTGGAACATCATCAGGCGATCGTGGCTCAAGAGTTGGGAGTTCGCCTTGTAATCGGAAGGTTGCCGGTTCGAGCCCCGGCTTGGACAGTCTCGGTCGTTGTGTCCTTGGGCGAGACACGTCACCCGTTGCCTACTGGTGGTGGTCAGAGGGCCCGGTGGCGCCAGTGTCCGGCAGCCTCGCCTCTGTCAGTGCGCCCCAGGGTGGCTGTGGCTACAATGTAGCTGCCATCACCAGTGTGTGAATGACTGGATGTGTAAAGTGCTTTGGGACTAGTAAAGTGCTATACAAATACAGGCCATTTAGTAGTTGTCCTATGGACAGACCCCCACCTGAGCTGTAGATCTCTGCAGCTCGTCCAGAGTCACCATGGGCCTCAAGTTCAAGGGGGCTGAATGCTTTTGTTTTATTGCAGTGAATGCAGACGTCCGGTGACTTCGAGCAAACTCTCCCACGAGGACAAATAAACTGTCTTGTTGTTTTCCTGCTTCTGATGTCCTCAGCAGTTCTGTTTGTGGCAAAGTGCAGGTTTGTTCTTATTTTCATGTGAAACAGAAAACACAAAGTTGAACATGCTTCACCTTAAAAGCCTTTTTACCTTATTTTGATCTTCTCAGAACACAAGGACAAAGATCCAGACAACCACCGGAGACATCATGACGTGTGTGTGTGTGTGTGTGTGTGTGTCAGTCCTTTGAGCCGGACAGGAGGGCCCATCAGAGCAGTCAGCTGTACTCTGCTCACTCTGGGACTGCATGGATGTGCTACTAGTACAAACATGATGACAGCACAGTTTCATAAAAAGCTGCACACTCCAGGTGTTTGTGCACAAACGCATCCATGCGTGACACTCATGTTAACTGTGTCAGTGCTGTGGTCTGTACATTTATGAATGGAGGTCTTTGGACAGCAGGACAGTAACCGTCTCTGATCACCAGGCCTGTGAACATCTGCCCTTTTTTAACAACAGGACATCGTTTACGCCATCCGCTTGCTTTGTACAGAGAAACCGCTGGAGCAACACTTCCTGCCATACAAGCCATCTACAGGAAGCGGTGTCTGAAAAGGGCTGGGAAAAATCCCAGCACACGGACTCCTCACCCTCCTGCCCTCTGGGAGGCGCTACAGGAGCCTCCGGACTGAGACCACCACCACAGCTGTCAGACTCCTGAACTCCTGACGTCTCACCCACATTAAACTCATGGACTGAACACACACACACACAACCACCTAAAACTGAACGCACACACAATGGACAAAACAAACAAATGGCCGACTGCACCCTCACACACACAATAATAACATGGACTGAGCCACCACTCACAACCACCAGCACTTTATATACCACTGTACTGTATCCATATATCTCACTGATCTCAACTGCACCACTGTAAATGCTGTATAGACGATCACACTGTGCAATACAATAATTATAGTTGTTACAACAGTTTATTAACACTCACAATCGTACATCTACAATCTGTCTAGTTTTCCTATTTCTAACCATATACCTGTTCATAGCCTGCACATATAGCATATTCATAACATACAGGTGTGTCACACTGTAACATACCTATAACAGATCCATATTCTGTAATATATCTATATTTGTGCTGAAGCACTTCTGGATGGATGCGAGCTGCATTTCGTTGCCTTGTACTTGTGACGTGTGCAATGACAATAAAGTTGAATTCTATTCGATTCTAAGTTGTATGTGCATGTAAAAGAAACCATAGTAAATGTGCTTGTGTGGTGTTCTTGCCTGTTAAAGTTAAATCCTTTTCCATTAAAAGAATTCCGCCTTTAATCTCAGAGGAACATCTCACCTCTTTTTGCCTGTTCTGTGATTCAGAGGAGAAGTTGTTGGTTTATTTTAAGCAGGTTTGGCATGTAAAGAGAATTTTCCCCATCTTAGATCCTCTGACTGGAGAAAAATGAAACCTCTTTGTTGACTACAGGATGGCAGGTTGGCTCTTGCTGCAGAGATGCATTGAATCACAACCTGAGCAGCTGTGAGAACTTGCATGCTAATGACGTCCACGCCTTGCAGGACGACTGTTTCCACAGACACCCAAAACACAGCATATTACACAGAGCAGCGATGATTTCAAACAGAATGATAAGGAGGAAGTAGTTCATCTCCTTCAGTGATGAGCATTTCTTTGTCCACAGTTCTTCAACACAATTCTGCTGTTTTGATAAAAAAAACCCTGTAGATTATTAGTAAAGCCTGGCCGGCGTGTTCCTGGGCCCCAGCACTATGTGTGCCGCCAGCGGTCCTAGCCAGTTTGGCGCCCTGGGCGAACACTCCCTCTGGCACCCCCCCACAAAACATATTAAGGATTGTACATTAACATAAAATTGTTGTACACACACACATAGGAAGAGAGAGAGTATGCATAGTATGCAAACAGCCATCATAATTCGTCACACAATGAGAACAGGACAAATCAACAACTGACAATGACTCATTAATATTAAAATCTGTAACTTAATGTGTTGTTTGGAGTTTAGTCTGTTACTGTTGCTATTTTTACCATTTCTTCTGTAACCCACATAATTTTCTTAGGGATTAATAAAGTATTCTGACTCTGATAGTTTCAGGATGACCTGCCATTATCCAATCACACGTCTGCTTACCTCTTCTTTTCTCTTTTTCTAACCTGAGCACCTGATGGCTTTGAACTTTTCTTGTCCATCTTCCATTGGTTTTAATTTTGCACTCCAGTATGAACACCCATCCCTCAACCCAAGGATCACCACAACATGATCTAACACACCTACACCTTAGTTCACAGATTCACTTTGTCTAGGGTGTATTTCTGAGATTTCACACAACCCAGGATTCAGATCATGAATCCATGATGGGCTTGGATTTACAGCATTATGGATGAAATGTGCTCTGTTTGGAAGCAGCCGGCCCCGCCCCTTTCGACGGCTTGTGTGAGACTTTAAATCATCAAACTGTAAATTTTAAATTGTTATTGATCCTTTACCCCCTGGTCCTAAAGTGTATATTTATTTTCTGACTCTTCTTACATATATTTTTTGTTTGCTTGCACTGCTGTAACTGGAGCCTCGTCGTCTCGTCTCTCTATATCAGGGATGCCCAATCCCAGTCCACGAGGGCCGGTGTCCTGCAGGTTTTAGATCTCACCCTGGGTCAACACACCTGAATCACATGATTAGTTCATTACGAGGCCTCTGGAGAACTTTAAAACGTGTGGAGGAGGTCATTTAGCCATTTAAATCAGCTGTGATGGATCAAGGACACATCTAAAACCTGCAGGGACACGGCCCTCGTGGACTGGGATTGGGGACCCCTGCTCTATATACTGGACTGTAGCGGAGATGACAATAAAGTTTACTTTGACTTCAGCAGCGAGCAGGCGCACCGAGGGCTCGCGCGCTCACTTTTCATGTACAGAATTTCGAAAAAACATCAGTGCAGATTATACGTCTGTATCATGATATCTGGTGTTTTTGTGTTTGTTGGTTTATTTTTATTTTGTTTTACTTTGCGAGTCGGTTATTAGACGCTGCTCCAGCCGGTCAGAAAATCCTCGTCGCCCCGCCCTCTCCTCTCTGCCCCGCCAGCAGCAGGCGCACCTTGCAAACGGAGGGCGCCCTTACTCCCAGCAAATGGGCGATAGAAAACCGATCGGTGCCTACGAATTTCCCAATATGCGCTGGCATGACGTCGGGGCAGCATGAGTACAAGCATTTTTTTTTTTTTGCCGATGCCCGTGATGCCGCCCCGGGCAACCGCCCGTGTCACCCGTATCTAAAACCTCTACTGTGTGCCGCAGGAGCACAGGACGGTTTGTGCTTGCATCGAGGCGGGCCTGCAGGACTGCCCGTGCCTTTATGCCATGCCTTCTAGGGCCCTCTGCGGTTGCTGCGGTTACCACGTTTTTTTGGACTCTATCATTGAGTCTTGCGCTTTCACTCTGGATTCTGCAGCCCTGTACAAAGCAGCGATTATTCCTGAGCAGCAGAGGAGTTGGGGAGGCCTGGGGTTAAAAGGGGCTTTGAATGAAGGCCATCTGATTCTCATGAAGCTCACTGGCTGCACGCTCTTTGTCTTCAGCTTTCTGAAATGCCCGGGCCTGACTGAGCGCTTAGAACAGACAACAGCTTGTCTCCTCACAATTAGAGGTCTAAATTTAACTAGAAGGACACAGGCTGAATATTTTCATGGCTCTTCAAACTGTCATTATTTCATTATTTATATTGCAGACAGACCATGAAAAACATGAAAGCAATTACAACACTCAAGAAAATTACTTTAACCAGTCTCTGAAGCCCAGTGCTTTAATGTGTGGCCATGCAGAGCAGCTAGCTACACTCTGCTCCCACAGAGGGTGGGTAACACTGTGGCTGTTCTGATAAGCCACAGTGTGGCTGCAGCTCAGGAGGTAGAGCAGCTCACCTACTGATCGCTTCTTTCTAATATTGTCTTTAGCTAGCAAACAAAGCACGTGACACAACTGTGAATGAACACTTTATACATAAAAGTGAAGTGAACATAACTAGAGGAGCACTTTTACTATAGTCAGAGCCCTCGTGTATCATTCAAGCTACACTATCCGTCTGAGTTAAGCTGGATATGTGGGCGATATTACAGGACAAGCAGAAGAAAGACACAGAAGCCAATGCTTATTATATCACAGCCAATTAGACGCTGTCATTATCACATGAGCTCAGGCAGCAAACGATGGGTGCACTGAGAGGAAAAAGAGACTGTTTAAAGATCTAAACTTCATATTCTGCCTTTTGTCAGTTACTAACTTTCAGAAGTATGACACAATGGTAACACAATACAGAGTTAAAGGTAATGGAATACAATTTAAAAAGTGTACCTGCACATGGATGTGGCAGCCAGTCACACACTGAAAACATCTGTTTCCAGGCTCTCGTGTGTTACCAGTTGAACACAGGGTTTCTTATATTAGCTGCCATGTTGACATTTTCATGCATCTTGGAATTTTCTGTACTGAAATCTGACCTACTTGGCTGATTTACTGGATTTTCCCTCGCAGAAACTTCTCTTACATGCACCATGAAGAGCCTTTACAGTCTTTTTATTGCACTATGGGAAGAATCTCACGTAATGCATTTGAAAGTTTTCAGCCATTCATCTGTCTTCTTAAGCTTCTCCAGTTCAGGATGAGAGGGTGGTTTGAGCCATAGTGTACACCCTGAACAGGCCAGCAGTCTGTTGCAGGGCTGGCACATAGAGGCAAACACTCATTCACATCTACCACCAATTTCAATCATCAGTTAACTGAACCCCACGCCTGTGTCACCTGCTCCACACAGAAGGATCGTGGCCTGGAGTCAAACCCAGGACCTTCTTGCTGTGCGACATAATGTTAATCATCATTTGAAAGATGATGATTAACATTATGTCACACATTTAGCAGATAAAAGACGTCCCTCAACAAAACGAAATCAGGGTAAAGCCGTGTGTCCATGTGGTCGTTATGAATAACAGGAGTCCAGCCATGAGCGTGTCTGGAAACAGTTTCATTGCAGAGCTGGTCCTGAGTGGGTGCTTAGATGTCCTGTGCACAAATACTGTACTAATATGGGACCGAGTGGCTCCCAGTAGCACTCTACACAACAGCGTGGCTGCTGCACACTGACCAGCACATAAGGAGATTCTGCAGATAATCATTGTTGGAATTTACAGGGTTTATTTTCACTTCTTCCTTTCATGTTTGCAACGCTACATTGTTACATAAATGTAGACATGATATACTCCCCAGATAAAAAGTAGTAATAGAGTAACATTCCTGTACTGTTTAACAGCGTCTACTGCACACTACATCGACTAGCTACACACATCTTTGAGTTCAGGGAGGCTGGAAAGCCTGGATCGGTCATTCCAGCAGGGACACCACATTATTCCTTCAACCTAGCACACGTGTCTGTGCGGTGAAAGAAAGCAGCCACAGGGGGAATAGGATGAAACCCGGACCGGAAGAGGAGGGTACTTTAGTCCTTGCTAGGAACAGCTGCTGCTAGGGAGCCGGTGCTACCAATCGGGAGGTTGTTGGTTGAATTCCTGGCTTCTCCCACGTAAATGCAACATGTTCTTGGGCAATTTGGCGAAGCCCAAATTGCCTCTGATGACTGTGTATGCACGTGAGGTGGAAAGTACTTCAGCACAGAATAAAGCATCTGTATGAGTGTGTGTGTGATTCAGGCTCTGAATACAAATAGTGCTTTGATTGTTAAAGTACCGTGCACAGGTCCATTGTTGCCATCATACGATTCAGGTACTCTGAATATCTCCTATTAGGATCTACAGATGATTACATTTGGGGTCACACACTCTTGTCACAGACGACGCCTGTTAGCACCGTACCTGTGTGGGGGAGTGGTTACAGTCTGTTCCCCAACTACGAGCGTTGATGTCAGCCTCCAATCAGAGCGAGCGCTGATTGGAGGCTGACACGCTCGGAGCCTCTTTCCACAGACGTGACCTGATTTCCACGTTAGCAGTAGAAGCATGTTATAGGCTGGGATTAGTGCGTGGTCCAGGTTTAACATTAAAGATTTAAAACTTTATTTATAACATGTCGTTTTCATTGTGAACAGCAGACTGCTTTACTTTGGGACACTGCACATAAATACAGCTCAGCCAAACAAGAGGGCACAGAACAACAAAGAGCAAAGGGAGGCTGGAAATTCAGGACTACTCCGGTCTAGCCATTAGCATGAACGCCAAACGAGGTACGTGCTCTTGGAGCCGACGAATGGATCAGCAGCATTAAGGAATGCAAAGAGCGGGATTCATCGGATTCATCGGCAGCAGCATCTCTACATCAGTGTGCCATCATTTCTTTTATAAAAGAGGCTATTAGCTTAAAAACAGCATCTGCCACTGTGTGCGTGTGGTGATTCTATGCTACGTCTTACAAACTTTGGAGCTGAGATCAAAGTCTAGGTGAAGATGAAATACAAAGCAACGTTTCAGATAACAGAGAATAAAAAGACTAGCGATAGCAAAAGACTTGCTCTGTTGTAGTGATAAAACACATCTGCTAACAGGTGGAGAGCCCGACTAGCAGATGTTCTGATCGTTGTAATGGTAGTCGTGGTGGTAGCCGGCGTGGTACTCGTCCTCGTGGAATTCAGCCTGATAGTCACTGTCGCTGATGTCGGAACCGTTGGTGCCGGTGCCTTGGCTGCCGTTAGTCTGGACGACCGGCTCGGTGGGGGGGGCGCAGTACTTGGGGTCGTAAACCTGGCGGCCCAGCCCGTACACGCTCATTCCTTTCTGAGACGCCACCTTGTTGGTGCCCATCTGCAGAGAGATGGTGGTGTTGTCCAGCGGCTGCACGGCCACTTTCTGATCAAAGATGTCTCTGCGAGTACCGGGGGCCGGCATGCCCGCCTACAGGAAACATGGCGCACATCAGCACGACAAACACATTTACACAGAGAGGACTCAAAGTGATCACTGAGCAATAACGCAGAGCTTCACTGGGCACACGTTTCAGATCAAACTCGTTTGATTATTAGACAAAGGTGACTTTTTAAAATGATGGCTTGGCTAATTAAGCTTCATTGTATGTAATTGCATTTTTCAGACTGTGTTTTGTCCTGATGCCAACCATGCTAACCTCTGATGAACAGAATAGCAGGTCGGGTTAAGCAGCCGTCCTCCTGAAGACACGTCAGACTTTTTATACAGTGCAGGATATTTTATTTAAGCTATTTAGCAGGGACGCAGCAAAAGCTAACAAGAGTCCCACAATCAAATCACCTGGCTTTCATAATCAAACTGCTCTGTGCTTGATGCCAGTGCTGATTTCTGATAGGGTCTTCAATGCACGACGCTCCTTTGAGACGTTAATGAGGAAGAGACAGTCTTAAACCCACAGTGGCTGTTTCCTTCTTCAGGTGTTGACCAAAAAAGCTAAACTCATTTATTTATGAATCTGAGCCGCACACCTCACTGTCACTCAGCATGTGAAAAGTCGTATAGATGTGGGGCTCACGTTCCACTCAAGTGTCTCACATGTTGTCGAGACACTGTTGGAGTAATGTTGGGAGGTCGGCCACTCCTGGGAGGGCTGCTCCAGGTCTCCTCCATTTGTGGTTTGAACGAGGCCCAAACGGCTTTGTTACCCAAATGCAGACTGATTTCACTGAGCTTTTCTCGTGTTGCTTTTTGAAAACTTCAGGACTGGCCTGGTGTAGCGAGTGAAATCAAAGCTTTTCCTTTAAGAAATGAAATCTTCAGGTTATCTTTGTCTAAACACACCAAGTGTGGACAATATGCGAAACAAAAGACCATGATAATGATCAGGGAGTGGGCCAATACTTCTGTCACAGCACGACACATGGTAGAGAGTAAAGACTGGGTTTCACCTGGCTGGCTCCTTTGTTGGTGCCCATCTGCAGGCTGATGGTAGTCTGGTCATAAGGTTTGTCAGTGTGAGTCTTTGGATCGTACAGATGTCGTCTCGTTCCATACGCAGTCATTCCAGCCTGACTCGCACACTTGTTTGTTCCCATCTGAGAAACCAGAGACACGAGCTCAGCAAACACAGTTCGTCTCATTTCACTCTACAGTGAACTGTTGGCATTTAAACGTATCAGGTTAAACAGGGAGTGTTTCTCTGCTCCATCAAAAGACACTGAAATGGTTTAAATCTAATGATGACACATCTCAGGTCATGTGACAGTCACACTTCATTTACCTGCAGTCCGATGACACACTGGCCAGCCTTGATCTTCTCATCATCGAAGTGTCGAGCTTGTTTGTCTGCATATTTCACTCCGATATCGATCTTTGTGTCAATGCCTTTAGTCTTAGCCTGTCAGATAACACACGCTCGTCAGACTGATGGCGCTTTGTGTTCTATAACAGAAGAAAGACGCACTCGTCCTCTGTGCTGTGCGTGCACTCACCATGCTAGCCAGTGCGAGTAGTGTTGTCTGGACTTGAGTCATGTTTCCGTTTTCAAACAGGTCATTGGCCTCAAAGATGTCATTGGGCTTCAGGCCGTAGGCCAGGATAGCTTTTATGAAATTCCCGAGGTTTTCCAGCTGCAGAGAGCATCAGGGAAACAGAGTGATAAGAGACGGAGCACTAATAAGACGAGTGACGTGCTTCAGCTGCAGCTCTGCAGTGTTTGTGGGTCGCGCTCACCTTGTGCCAGTTGAGCTGTGAAAGGTTGATTTTCTTCACTGAACCAGGCTGCAGCTTATTAATCAGTCTGTGAGACGCAGGGAAGAAAACATCACATTAGTCCCACTGCTGCAGCGGATATCATGCAGTTCAGACACATTTCCTTCATTTGAGAGGACATTGCATCACTCACATAACTTCCTGTTTTATAACGCTCAAAGTACCATCAAACCAAAATTCACCTGAAATGTGAATTTCTTCAAAATCAAGTTCAAACCATTAGAGAATATTCATAACCACCCCACAGACATAATGTACAGGTAAACAGCAGTGCTACTGACATCGCGTCACGACCTTAAATATGACCACGCCCTTTAAGGTGGCAGTAACCTGACCATCACTGAACCCTCTGGGGTTACGACCCATTCAGTTTGTTGGTGGCCAAAAGTAGGTCTGTAGTTTTTATTATTTTTATGGTTTTTTGCCATTTTTTCTGCATAAAGCTTTTAATTAACTTCAGTTCTTTTCATAAATCTAAAATAATTATTACTTTTTACATTTTTAACCCTTTAAACACCAGTTTGTTTGTCCACTGCACCAGCTGGAAGACAACCTCACAATTTTATATAATTACATTGCTACTGAAATTTCTTGTATTGTTAATAGTAGAGTCTGGGGCATGTAATTGATTCACATCAACATTGATTATAATGCATTGTTGTTTTTGTGCAGGGAGAGCAAAAACATAAAAACTCCCTCTCAGCTTGTTTGTGGCCAAAAATGGACACCCCCTGTTTACGTTTACAAAATGCTATAAAATTCATATATATTAAGAAAAAATTCCACTTTTTCTGACTTGATTTTTTAAGATTAGCATCAGTGCTGCTCATGAAAATCTAAATTTCATTCAAATTCAGAATTTTAACCCTTTAAATACCAGTTAGATCACATAATTTTAATGATTTAAATAGGGATAAAAGCATAAAATCCCCATTTTTTTCTAAATAATACATGCAAACTGATTTATTTTCTAACCATGGTGGAGGTTAGATGTGTAGCAATAATTAAAAGTATCAATGAGTATCAATGAATGGCCAAAAAGTAAATCACAAATGGTGTGTTAGTGGCCACAAAGGCAATTTAATGACCAAATAACCACTGAGATGACCAATAAAATGATCAAGATTCATATTCCAGTGTGTGCTTCTGCGTGCATCCTCATTAGCAGCAAGATGTACTAACCACAGTAGAGTGGTTTTTGTAGGCACACTTTCTACACCTGGTGCAAGGGGCTGCTGTTCCAATCCTGGAGGTGCGCCTTTTGCACCTTCTTGTCATTTCGTTGGTGGGGTGGGTTAGGGGGTGTGGGGTAGTCTGAACACTCTGGTTCAGACTACTGTATCTTGAGATCAATGGCAGAAGTGGCTGAGAATTAGGAGAAGGGTGTCTTGCAGTTGTTGAGGTCACCAGCATGTGCCCCAGCTCTCCCAGGACACACATTAGTCATCCAGAACATCATAGTCAAATGAGCTTGCAAAGAAAAGCGTCTGGACTTCTTTAAGTTACTTGAAGACGTTTCACCTCTCATCCGAGAAGCTTCTTCAGTTCTAAGGTCAAATGGTGGAGAGTCCCAGATATAAACCTAGTGGGAGTTTCCCCCCACAGAGGGACAAAAGGACCCCCTGATGATCCTCTAATCGCCTGAGCCGAGGTGCGAAACTGGGTGTGGGTCCCAATCAGCCAGAGTTTCGGGTGAGCTCATTGTGAAACCTGGAGCACAAACTTGGAGTAATCAGGACCCTACACCACCGGGCAGAACATGTTCCCTCTAAGCCTGAAGGAAAAAAGAAGGAACACACGCATTAAAGGAAGCACTCAAAACGTGCGGCTATCCTAAATGGGCGTTCTTAAAGTCAGCAAAGAGGCACAGAAAAGAAGACCAGACACCAGCGAGGGAGGATAAGAAGGACAGACGCAACAACATTGTCATCCCCTATGTAGCCGGTGTATCAGAGAAACTCAGGAGAGTTTTCTCCAAGCATGACATCCCGGTGCATTTCAGACCCAGCAACACGCTCAGACAAAAACTGGTTCACCCGAAAGACAAAACGCCAAAACACAGACTTAACAATGTGGTGTATGCTGTACAGTGCAGCGAGGAATGCTCAGACCTCTACATTGGAGAGACCAAACAGCCACTTCACAAGCGCATGGCACAACACAGAAGAGCCACCTCCACAGGACAAGACTCAGCAGTCCATCTGCATCTAAAGGATAAAGGACACTCTTTCGAGGATGCCAATGTTCACATTTTGGGCAGAGAGGACAGATGGTTTGGAAGAGGAGTGAAAGAAGCCATCTATGTCCACTGTGAGCGACCATCTTTGAACAGAGGCGGGGTTTACGACACCAACTCTCTGCCATCTATAATCCAGTTTTGAGATCCCTTCCCAGACGCCTTAACGCCCACTCACATCCTGGGCCATCTGACCTCAGGAATTCGCATGATAAGGTGGGGCCAGGTTTCACAATGAACACACCCGAAACTCTGGCTGATTGGGACCCACACCCAGTTTCACACCTTGGCTCAGGCGATTAGAGGATCATCAGGGGTTCTTTTGTCCCTCTGTGGGGGAAACTCCCACTAGGTTTATATCTGGGACTCTCCACCATTTGACCTTAGAACTGAAGAAGCTTCTCGGATGAGAGGTGAAACGTCTTCAAGCAACTTAAAGAAGTCCAGACGCTTTTCTTTGCAAGCTCCTTTGACTGTAGGTACGTAGAGGACTCCCCCACTTCAGTGAAGATGTTTCCGGCGGGACAAAGACATCGTATCCCAAGACATCCAAGAGATTGGAGAAAAGAGCCATCAGTTAGTTTTCCTTCTACAACTCGAGGTGCCAACACCCTCTAAGTTATCCAAGCAATATTTGTGCCTATTGTAGTCCAGGATTGCTTCTTGCTTTCACGCATCCTTTATTCCCCATCACTGACTGCTGGTTCCTTGTGTGTTGCTGTCAAAAGAAGCACATTCCTCCGTTGCTTTGGCATGTGGGATATGGCCGTGGTAGCTTTGGTGAAGCCAAAGACAGACAACAAAACTTCCTCTGTTGCAACTGGAGGAGCTGGGGGGGAAGCTCTGGGTTGTTTCCCCTGTGCCCGTTTTCATCTGAGGAGTTCCAATCTGCAATCTGAAGTGTTCCTCACACATAGACTGTGTAGGAACCAGGCCCAGACACAGTCTATGCGTGAGGACTTCCTGCAGCAACTCAGGAAGTTCAAGCTGCCACAGGAGGTCACCTTCTACACCTTCTGTCCCATGCACATCAATTACTGTCTGGTTCAGTTCAGCCCCGAAAACTGCAACAGACAATCAGGTCTGCAGAGAGGATCGTCAGCTGCCTGCAGACTCCTCCCATCCTGTTCAAACTGCTGCCTTCAGACCGCCGTCTAGGTTTTCTTCCCTCAGGCTGTCACTCTGATGAACACTGTGAAATAAGCTGTTATAGCATTCATATGTGCATTGGGCTACTATTGTGCTCAGTTTGTATAGTTTGTTAGACTTTGTGTAACTTGTTTTCTCTTACTTTTTGTTTGCATGCATAGATCAAAGTGACCCAGAGTCAGAGTCCATGTTTGTGGACACAGATTTGGCCAAATAAAGAGGATCTGATGATGCCGACTTTGGAGAGTGGGTTTTTGCAACAAACTCTCCAGTTTTCAAAACTGTTCCAACATCTGTCCTGTTTGTCTGCATGTCTCTGAGCTTCTGTGCAGGAACATCATGAAAACGGCAGTAAAAACTATGATCGTCCACTCAGTGTCCACAGGTTAGAGAAACTGAGGGTGCATGACCGGCCGACGCACCACAAAGATGTGGGTGTTACAATAAACAGAGCCTTGGTTTGGTGACAAACTGAATTCAATCGATTAGAAAACATACTTAATGTTACATGGAATTTGCTTTTGTCTCCATTACAAAGATCAAGAGGCCCAACAACGGCAGTAACACAAGAGCAAACAGAACTTACTCGCAGAGGATGACCCCATCCTTCAAGCCTTTCTGGAAATTCTCTCCAATAGACATTCCGGTCACCTCTTCAATCCAGAAACGGAGCTCCTCCTCTTTCTGTGGGTCATATTTTTGAGCAATCTGGAGAGATTAAAACACAAATAATAATATGACCACATGAGTCTGTGATAGCACAGCTGCTAGCACCAGTGCCCAGCAGACCATGCTGAGCCTTTACCATCTACAGACATCGGAGCTTTCAAAAATCATCAGTCGTGTTTCATCTGACCAAAGCCTCACCAACGTGTATTCTTTGGTTATACAGAACTAAATAAATATTTCACCCTCACAGGGTACTGTAGGGTCAAAGGTCAGCCACACAGGGTACTGTAGGGTCAAAGGTCAGCCTCAGAGGGTCCTGTAGGGTCAAAGGTCACCCTCAGAGGGTAGTGTAGGGTCAAAGGTCACCCTCAGAGGGTACTGTAGGGTCAAAGGTCAGCCTCAGAGGGTAGTGTAGGGTCAAAGGTCACCCTCAGAGGGTAGTGTAGGGTCAAAGGTCAGCCTCAGAGGGTACTGTAGGGTCTGGGCACTCTTAAATGATGAGGTTTGGCCACTTGCAGCAGAAACAGCTTTTTTAAAACCTTTTCTCAGTAACTTTCAGACCACGAGGGACACACTAACACTGCAGTCATGAATAACAGAATTGTGGTTTACAGGTGCTTGGTGGTCTTAAACTATCTTCTGCTGAGGTCCAAGAGTCTCTCTGTGCTGTCCTTTAAATGGTGGGCTGTCACATGGTACACTTTCCATCAAAGGTTTTTACATGTTAACCCTGAACCGTCGTTTTCTCTTAGGCTCTCCATCAATCACAGTAAAAGACTGAAACAGGGCGTTCCTAGAAAGAGGTCAGGGAGGTAACGGAGAGCAGCCAGCAGGGCTTTTCTTCTTATCGGTTTGATTTAGAACAGGCACTGGCATTTTGCTTCTAATTATTACTGCTTTGGGGTTTTTAAGATGCCGAGTAACACATCCAGTTACCCGTTCAGCTGGTAAAGAACTGCTGACAGATTAAAGTGGTTCACAAAGTCTCCAGAATCAACAGGACATAGAGCGCCCTTGCTGATCACTGTGGTTTGTTCTATTCTATCATGTGGACTAAACAAACACTCCTGCTGGGATCAGCTCATGCCCCAAACACATGTGGAAGCCTCACTCTCCACTGAATCCATCTCACCAGGTAATCCTGTGCTACAGAGGACAGATGGACCACAACCCATCCAAAGCACAGGGACTCTGCTTTTCTGAAGCATACGGAGGAACAATGGAGGACTTTTATCTGATAATATCTCTGAGTGTTTGTTTTTGTAGGAAGTTTCATCATATTGTAAATGTATTATCCAGAAAAACAACTTCTTTTTGCTGCTCCAAAACTACTGTTGATATCGTTTAAAAACATCCATTTCCACATATTTATTTTAACACATTCACTCAGGCAGCCAAGCTGTTGTGTTTGTGTTGTGTGGTAACACAACTGGCTGGCTCCCAGTTCAGTTACTAAAACAGAAAACCATGAAAAACGGGACAAAGTTCAGAACGTGATAACAAAACTGTTTCTTTGAACTTCTGTGATGAAGCAGGAAAAGCACAGAGCTCATGCACAAACATGCAAAGAAAGATCTCTCCCAGACTTGGATGGACACAGCTGCTTTATGGCCAACTGTCCACTGAATAAGGGCTGATTATATCTGTGGGGCCTTTCTTTAATCAGTGCTGTCATGTTTAGCTATATTACACGTTTTTAAAAAAAATCCCCCAAAAGTTTCCCTCAAAACTCCAAATTTCAGTCGAGCTTGAGAGCATCTACTTAGGAGCAGGTTTTAGTTTTTAGTTGGCACTCAGAGAAGCTGCTGTCCCACATCATGCCAGAGACTTGGGGGATCCCAGGTTGTTCCCGAACATCCTAACCGACCTTCTCCAATCCGAGGAAGGAAGTTTGAGTCTTCCTCTCGACCTTGGCAAAGAGGGGAGCATTCGAAGAACTTGTCCTTGCATACAACTGTTAGAACTCACGATCTTGGAACCTGCAGTTGTTCCAAAATGGTTCCATTTCTGAACGACTGCACATTCAGTTTGGTCAAACAGATGCTTTTTATACTGGCAGAGAAAAACTACCAGCTCTAACAAAAAGGGCTTAAATTTAGCGGCCTGGACAGCAGGTCTCAAGGGTCTGTTACATGTTACTGCAGCAGTTTAAAAGTTATTTATACTACTGAGGAGTAGTACTCAGATTTTTGCCCTTAAAAAGCCGAAAATGTCAAAAGTTTAGACTTCTTTAATGAAGGATATTTTATTAAAGAAAACTAGCAAAGCAAAAACAAATGCAGACAGTAATAATCCCAAAATAATAATCACCTGAAATATAACCTAGTCTGAGCTAACGCTGGGAGTAAGAAGCTTGGAGAGACGACGAGCACCCTCAGATCTGAAGATGCACTCTCCCCGTGTTAGAGGCTGAGCAGAAATCCAAATCTTCTTGAGCTCTTCAGATTTTAAAGCCCAAACTTTTCTTCTTTTCTGTCTTATTGTAACCTAGAATTTCTACACACGAACACTGAGGCAGATTTGAATATGCTTCATCAGTCTTCAGTTAGATCATGATTCAATTCAATTCAATTTTATTTATATAGCGCCAAATCACAACAACAGTCACCTCAAGGCAATTTTTATTGTAAGGTCGACCCTACAATAATACATACAGAGAAAAACCCAACAATCATATGACCCCCTATGAGCAGCACTTTGGCGACAGTGGGAAGGAAAAACTCCCTTTTAACAGGAAGAAACCTCCGGCAGAACCAGGCTCAGGGAGGGGCGGGCATCTGCTGTGATTGGTTGGGGTGAGAGAAGGAAGACAGGATAAAGACATGCTGTGGAAGAGAGACAGAGGTTAATAACAGATATGATTCAATGCAGAGAGGTCTGTTAATACATAGTGAGTGAGAAAGGTGACTGGAAAGGAAAAACTCAATGCATCATGGGAATCCCCGGCAGCCTACGTCTATTGCAGCATAACTAAGGGAGGATTCAGGGTCACCTGGTCCAGCCCTAACTATATGCTTTAGCAAAAAGGAAAGTTTGAAGCCTAATCTTGAAAGTAGAGATAGTGTCTGTCTCCTGAATCCAAACTGGAAGCTGGTTCCACAGAAGAGGGGCCTGAAAACTGAAGGCTCTGCCTCCCATTCTACTTTTAAATACTCTAGGAACAACAAGTAGGCCTGCAGAGCGAGAGCGAAGTGCTCTAATAGGGTGATATGGTACTACAAGGTCATTAAGATAAGATGGGGCCTGATTATTTAAGACCTTGTATGTGAGGAGCAGGATTTTGAATTCTGGATTTAACAGGAAGCCAATGAAGGGAAGCCAAAACAGGAGAAATCTGCTCTCTCTTTCTAGTCCCTGTCAGGACTCTTGCTGCAGCATTTTGGATTAGCTGAAGGCTTTTCAGGGAGTTTTTTGGACATCCTGATAATAATGAATTACAGTCGTCCAGCCTGGAAGTAATAAATGCATGAACTAGTTTTTCAGCGTCACTCTGAGACAGGATATTTCTAACTTTAGAGATGTTGCACAAATGGAAGAAAGCAGTCTTACATATTTGTTTAATATGTGCACTGAAGGACATGTCCTGGTCAAAAATGACTCCAAGGTTCCTCACAGTGTTACTGGAGGCCAAGGTAATGCCATCCAGAGTAAGAATCTGGTTAGATACCATATTTCTAAGCTTTTCAGGGCCGAGTACAATAACCTCAGTTTGATCTGAATTAAGAAGCATGGTCATCCATTTTAATCCACTTATACAGAAATGCTTTGACCTGTTTCTCTTCCAAACACACACACACACACACTTTAAGCACCACTATTACAATAAATACAATGAACAAGCCAATAAGAATAAAGAAATAAAAATATCACAGTTCTGCAGATACCTCGTTTTATCCGACCACCAGTCCGGCCTCCTCTCCCAGTTCCTGATAAAAGCCACAAGAAAACCAGTCAAACAGACTCCGTCTGATTCTGACCAGGATTCCCCACCGTTGACAGTTTGGTTTTTTCTGTCATCAGTACCAAACAGCATGTATTTGGAAACACGACCAGTGAAACCAGTACACGTATGTACTCTGAACTGGTTCCACAGTGGAACTGACGTTTCAAACCTTGCAGGGCTTCAAACTCCTCAGATTGTGTCACAGCTTTAGTTTCAGGCACAGCTGCTTCAAGGCTGTCAGTCACTACCGTCTCACATTTTTACTGAACAAAGAGTAAAGCAGCACGGAGGAACTCCAGTTTGAGTAACCAGACCAGTCTGACTCATCACACCAACACACTGCAGTGTTAAACGATCATGTTAGGATTTCACAGCTCTGATCACAGCACTTCCCTCCAGCAGCCTGAGGAAACATGCAACAATGTGTCCATCGTGTGAAACATGTTGGCCAAATGTTCAAACATTATCTTTGAAACCCAACAAACCGAACACGTTCCAGTCACAGACACTGCAGCTCATGTTCCCCATCAAATACATGCTCATAGTGACATTTCACTCAATATTTAGTTTTCATTTTCAAACAATGCATTTTTACATACATGCGTGTGTGTTATTTTGGTCTGTCAGCCCACTATCAGGTTTGTTTTTTTCAAAACACACTGGAATCTGTCTCCACATGATGATATCAAACAGCAGGTTTCAGTCCAGCACTCGTGCTGAGCACACAACAGGAAACAACGTTACACTGTAATAGAAAACCAGTGAAATAAATGGTACAATACTGGAAACTGTCGAATGCTTGCTTTCGTTTTATGACCAGCGTAAAATTCTTTGGTCACAATGAAGAAAATTGTACTTTTATGTAACTGGCTGCTCCATTCTGCATGCAGAACTGCTGGGGCAACAGACTAAACCCGAGTCTGATACTCATATAATCAAACTATTATTCTGGTATTTCAGCACAAAAGCAACAAAGAAACCTCACTGCAACTGTTGACAAGTCTGTAAAACATCCCTGCCATATTCATCAATGTCATCCTTATGGATAGAGCTGGGTGTCATCTGCACTGCAGTGAGAACACGTGCTATACTTGCTAATGACACTGCCTAAGAGAAGCATGTATGATGTAGACAGAACCCTGTGGAACTCCATAATAACCTTTACTAGTTACATTAACAATTTGCAGGCTGTTGGATACGATTCAAACCCTGCAGCACCAGTGCAACATTGGCTACTGTACTAATGCTGCATGTGCAGCAGGTAAAGACCAACAGGGGGCTCTAAGCTAGTGTACTCCTGAGCCCAGCTAAACAGGACAGGTTAGGCCATCTGGTATAAAAACCTCGATAAAATCAAACATATCGTAATAAATAAGATTTCCATAGCGGATCAATCAGAGCCCAGGCTAACAATGACACTCAGGAGATGTACTCGACATGAATTATGCAGCACGTCTACTGAACAGACCGGAATAACACGATCTGCCAACTGAGCCGAGTGAAAAGTAGCGGGCGGACGGCTGGATCGAGGCATTGAAGAATCTCAGGAATGTGATGTATGCTGACAGGATAAGAGCGTGGACTCCTGATCGCACGTTACGCAATGGAAGCCATTTGCTGCTCTGCTTTTGTTGACACAAGGGAACAAAAGTCATATTTACATGTTCAGAAGGAACATGGCTTCACACCAACGTGACTCAAAATCCAGAACTTTGGTAGGGAATCATATCCAGTTCTTACATCGACACCATTATCAGAGCACACGGCAATATGACAGCATCCTAAAAACCTGTTTAAAATGGGTGCTCTCCCATTTTAAACAGGTTTTTAGGATGTGCTGCCGTCGGACGCCCGGCCTGCCGTCGGACGCCCGGCCTGCCGTCGGACGCCCGGCCTGCCGTCGGACGCCCGGCCTGCCGTCGCAGTATGGTTTTTATAAGAAAACACTGCTAGTATAATGGACACAAACGCAAAGCAGAGGTTGAAGCATCGTCAAAGATGCTTCCAAGCCAAAGACTAGAAGAGCAGCTGTCGTGCCGACAGAAGGAGTTTCCCCTGCGTGGGGAGCAGCACTGGGCTCTCCAAATCACGGACAAACAGGATCCCACATTCTTGATTTTTAGTTCACAAACACTTCTTATAACGACTAACTACTCCTGAAACTTTGGAGATGTTAGCACTTTGTACAGTTACAGGAGGATAAAAGTAATTATCGGGCAAAATGTCCTTCGTTTGTTAAAATAGTCCCGTCCAACACCACGTGAGAACAATAAATATATAATTTTCTGTTGTAACCCTCAAACTGAATGGTATGGAGGCCCGTTTCCACCACTAAAAAAAAAAAAAGAAGCATCCACATAACTCCAAATTTTGAGTTATTTTCTCAAAATTTCGAGTTAGTAATCTACGTGAATGGCGTCATTTCCTTGTTACCCGGAAGCTGAAGCCCTCAGCTACAAATGCTACAGCTAAGCTACCAGGATTACAGTCATGAATGCACAAATTGCTGATTATTTTCAGCTTGGCTTCACAAATGATGAAATCCTTGTGTTATTAGCTGAATTATTAGCGTTACTATCAGCAAGCGTACTCTCGAAAGCGCCAAGTTGTTGCGACCCGGTTTTGAGTGCGCGTTCCACGTGGATTACTGATTGACAGAGCAAATGACTCGAAATTTGGAGTTATGGATACTTCTTTTGTTGCTGTTGGCTTCCACAGAATGGCGATGTAACGACACTCACCGTTCACAAAACTAAAACATCACTACTTCCCCGTCTAACTCTCTATAATGCAGTAAACTGGATCCCGTGTCCAGCCACTGACGCAGGAGGAACACATTGTGTCGGTGATACCGACCTTGGCACAAACACGGATCCTGCCACAGTTTGTTCCCCAAATCATGGACACACTGTATCCCACAGTTTGAGGTTTTTAAACCCACTTTGCACACAGAGACATTTTTGGAAAAATGTATTGACAGTGATGTTGAATATTCTTGTAAAATTAGGGGGAACCACTGAGGCAGCGTACGGCATCAGGAGCTTCCACGTGTTTTTCATGCGAGCACACAAAGGAACCGTGGTGGTTCCTCTCAGCATGTCATCAAAAAGGAAACGGTAACACACAGAAAGCCTCTCATCCATTCATGTCTATATGAAACACACATAGAAAAGTGTGTGAGCCAACAAACTCACAGAGCTTCGATATGACGTTCCCTCTGTACAAACACACTGTGTAAAGTACACTAGTGTTTCCCCGTTTCCACTGTGATGATGGAAAACCCTTTAAATATTTAGACATTTTTGGGCTCTGGGAAATTTTTACTAATATAAAACCTGCACAGATTCCTGGCCTGTTTCACAGATGCTTCTTTGATACTGCCAATGCTAACGTCAGCACACGCCTGGATGAACAGGAGGGCAGTCGGGCTGAGTGCATTCGTCCCATTGCTGTGTTGTGATCCAGGTAATCATTTACTATCCTTCACAGGAAGCAAATCCTGGAAGTTCACCTGGAACGTTCCGGCGCAGCACCGGTGGCCTTGTATTGGCTGCAGCTCTGTATTAGGATGGAATTGATCATTTAAGTAGGTGGTAATGTGGCAGTTGTTGGTCACACTGATATGACAAAGAGAAACAGGCTCTGGGAGGAGGACCTGCGACAGCTAAAAGCTGTGCACACACACTTGTTGCTGATACGTCACTACAGTGCAGGACTTGTGTGACTGGACTGTATCCACACTGCTGGTTCGGTATGCTGACGGACACTCTGGCACATTTATTTGTGCCTCCCATTTTTGAGTTACTGACCAACAGACGCTTCTTCCTCTCACGTTAAACCAGTTGCTTCATGTTCACTCTGTGTTTCTTTGTTTCATGGTGAAGAGCAACAAAAGCTGACTGATGCATTTCCTTTGCTGAAGCTCTGATGCTGAGGTTTGTGCTGAGCAGTGACAGCTGTATACCAGGTGATATCCCAGGAGGCGTTTTTCTTACACTGAAGGTTAACACACAAAATCAGAAAGCTGTCCACCGTCCAAACAGAAGTTGATGCTCGCCGAGTGTCAGACAGACGTGAGACTAGCTGCAGCGTACAAGTCTACGGTTTCTATGGCTGCTGTTGTATGTCCTGTGTTTTGGCACAGAGCCATGTGACTCGGTTACAGTCTGTACCATGAATGTGACTCAAACAGCATTAGCAGCTAACCAACAGTCAAAGCTAACCAGCAGCTGCTTTCATAATGTCCATCATCAGAAACAGTCTGATGGAGCTTCACATGCTCACCTGCATCTCCAGATGCTGAGCTTAAGTTCTGAGGAGACTGATTTAGGTCACAAGGACTAATTGTTTGTTCATGTTAAGACTGACACACATAGGTTGTGTGCTTGTAGGGAAGCGTCTGCAGCGACATCACCACAGAGCCTAAAGTTCATCCTCGGATGAAACCGGCACGCTGGCTTTGCCACGTCGCGTTTTTATCAGCTGTAGACGGGAAACACGGATGGAACTTCCAGGTGGGAAAAAGTGTCTTCAATCTGCAGCCAGATGACTGTGGTGATCGAAATATTGATTAAAATAAGCTCATGGGAAAACGTTTCTCTTGCAGTCTGTGAGCATCTTCCTTCTTTGTTTTTGGGCTCTGTCACCGACTTTGGGTCGTCCTGAATAAAAAAATAGGTCTGTTTTATAAATCGTTGTCATTCTGTGTTCCAGAAGCACATACTCTCGACCTAGGGGCCTGTCAATCACAAGACATTAGCAGATCGTTACATAGACAAACCTTTTGAATACAAGCGTGCTGGTGCACACAGGTGTGCACACAGGCGTGCACACAGGCGTGCACACAGGCGTGCACACAGGCGTGCACACAGGCGTGCACACAGGCGTGCACACAGGCGTGCACACAGGCGTGCACACAGGCGTGCACAGACACAAACTACACCTTTCTTGGCTGCTACCTCAAAGCACATTGAGCGCTGTCAGTCCTGCGTGCTGCACAATAACATTCAATATTTAATATCTACTGTCAGCTAGATTATTGTGATGCTGTTGTGTTTATTATGCTGCTCGTTTTTTGCTTGTTTCCTTCCTCTCAACAGGTGATCCAGGTGAAAAGTGCCTTTTCTCCCTCTTCCCCTGTGTTTTTCTATCTTGCCCAGTCATGTCTGTCCCGTCTGCAACAACTGAAAATAAAATAAATACATCATAATAATAATAAAGGTCAATCAAACGGACCACTATGGCTAGGCCGTGATGATCCACTTGGTAAAGGAAACCTGTTGTGTATCTTTCTTTGCCTTCAGACCATCATTGTGATGCTGAAGAACCACAGGGACAGAGCCTTTGGCTGACGTGGGGAACATCTACCTTTGGTTCCGCGTGTCATTCGTTCTTAAAATCTCAGACTGCTGACAGGACAGAAGACGAGGCCAAAGGCAAACAAACGTCCTGGCACACGAACAGCCAAAAACACTAACTCGTCCACACACACGCAGACTGCCCACCAACTTCTCATGCTTACACAAAAGATGTGTTTTCAAATCAACGCTCTCGAAAGTCCTTTACTTCATTTTGGCGGACTTTCAAATCCCAAGTTTGCAGAAGTCCCTCCATGCAGCGAGTCATGCGTGGCGTGGGTAATGTAAATCTCACGGGGCATCGTGAACACGCAGTAACAGATGGAGGCATTGTGAGGAGCAGACAGAAGAAACGTGAACTTCGTGGAGAGTGCGCGTTTGTACGTGTTTCTGATGGCGTCATCCTTCAGCCATCCCTCACAGACTGTCCACGGAGACCGTTTGCCGTGAAACTAACAGATGGTTTGGTTCCTCTGAATATTTGCCACGACACTGACTGCTGTTCTAAGTCTGCTCCTAAAATCTGAGGCAACATGGAAGCATCAGTGTGTCCGGGCTCCTCCCAGCTGCTCCACAGATCCCGTTTAGCTTGTCGTCATCAAACATCTTCATCACAACATCTCATCAGAAGTTCAACAAACTGTTTCAAACGCTTTAGAGGCGTAAAAGCAGCGCTTGGCACCGAGGCGGCTGCGGTCACAGTAACGCTCCCCGCGTCTTTCTTCGTGCTGGACACGAAGGGAAAAGTTCCCGAGCGCCGGGAACAAGCGTTCAGACAAACAAGAGGACCGAACCTTTGTTTAAACTCTCGTGTTCGGCCCACAGCGAGACACACCGACAGGCCCGCGGGCTTCTAGCATCCACACAAAAAGTCTGAAAGCGAAGGAAACGCGAGACAAAGTAAAGACGCGACCGAAGCACTTACTTTGCTCTTGACTTCAGCAGACAGGCCGTAGGCTGGTCCCTTATTAAAGTGAGTCATCGTGGCGCTTTTGTAACCCACGGGATTACTCGCAAAGTCCGCGGAGTCGTCTGTGGAAAAGACGGATTCTCAGCGACTGTTTCGGCCCGACGGGAGCTCAAGCAGTGCGCGAGGCGAGAGCACGGTCAGCCCCCCGCCTCCTGTCCCCTCCCCTCAGTGTCGGCTGCATCCTGAAAGCCCTGGATGAGTACAACTTCCACACATGACCAAAACTTTCCACACCGGGATCATTTTTAGGAATCCTGTTCAGCTCAGCTTTGGTCTGCAGGCTGGCTGGAAACGAAAAGCTGGTGCGGCTTTAACCAAGTCCCACAGCACCCGAGAAACACACAGATCTCACCCGCTCCTTTCCCCGCCGTGCCGTGGAAGCAGAGGCTGCGCGTGGGCTTACTAACAGGCCTCGCTGCGTTCAGCTTCATGAGACACACGCGTGTGTACTGTCAGGGAAAACATGCTAACCCACGTGCACTGTGGTGATCCTGGAACGTGCGGGTGGACATGGTGTCCATCTTTCTCCTCTCATGCAGGGACTCGTGCTCGGTGTGGGCTCCACAGCGATCACACGTGATGCCACGTCGGACAGATAACGATCAGCCTCCCCAGCGATGCGCAGGTGCAGCAGTTTCACCTTCACTGCATTGTTTTCTGAGTAGTTTAATAGTAGTGAGAGTAAATAATGGCACAAACAACTCAACAATACAGACACAGCATTTATTCATCACACAGCAGGAATGAGTCCGTGTGGATCGGACACTTTCACACCATTCTTCCCAGGAAAATGGATTTGGGGTATTTGTCCCTCAGAGACGACCACTGTACAAAGAAGTAGTCGGATACAGGATACAGGATCTTCCCAGTGAGCGACAACGTCTGGACACGGCAAATACTCTCAGCGTAAACTATCAGGACTTTCTTTATTCCCAGAATTCCAAGGAGGAGTCCTGCTACACACAGGGGGATGCAGGTCCCCGGGCCGTTACACAGCACCTGAAAACACAGACGGGGGGGCGGGCACACATCCGTGGAAAGAGGTTATTCTGTACATCTGTTACAAAACTGTGTGTCATGTGACAAAGACTGGCTCGGTTCATGTGCACTCCCTGTCATCACAGGACGCCTCGGACATGCAGCGCAGCAGCCTCTGTTCTCACAGTGACCTCCCCTCCTCAGGTCCTTCAGTAGAAACTGTGAGAGTCAAAGAGGGAAACCCTGTTGGGGTTTGGAGCTTACCGAACATATTTAAGGCCAAACCCGGCTGAGCTGAACCGTCTCAAACCACAAATGCATCAGAATGTTTCAAACAGATACGCGTTTGACTCACCGAGGACTGCGTTCAGTAAGACAAAGGGAGGGGGCTGAGTAAGTACGAGGCCTCAGCACTGAAGGAGGCTGGTGGAGTTTACAGGAAAGCTGCCGTGGAGTCTGGAGAAGTAATCATACAGCTCCTCTGCATGCAGAGCCCCACTCTGCAGTCAGCTTACACCCACACCTCTCAGCCGTCTGTTTCCCTGCACAAACCTTCTTACAGCAGCAGGGCTGCAGCGATAAGTTGATCAGAAAATGATCCTTTGCCTCGACGCTTCGTTTAGCGCTCGGCGCCGTCGCCACGTAAGCGCCAGCGTTTCAGCTGCGACTAAAACAGACCTGAAACAGCCAGCGTTTGAACAGAAGCAGTTTTTCAGCAGAAACAAATGTTTTTGTAAAGCGAAACCAGTGAGAAGCCGTTTTCTCTCCATTTACTGTCGCTCATTAACAACACAACAGTATTTGTGACTCAAATATAACGGATGGAATATTCCGTTGGTAACATGCCTTCAGCTGCAGCGTGCTAACCACCGCTGTGTGAGCCACTGTTCACTACAGCCTGCTCCACTCACCATGTCCGGTCTGAGCCTGAACACCAGAGGCAGGGAATAGCGCAGGGCATCGAGAGTGCTGACGACAGACGAGCTCCAGGACTGGTGCACCTCGCGGCTCCGTGGGATCCGACAGATGGTGAACTGAGGAACAAACACGTGTGCGTCACATTCGTCTGAATTTGACATTAGATGTTTAAATGGATTCACTGAGCTGTAAGCTGACAGGGACTGAAGACAAACAGAAACCAACCACACGCCTGGACCTGTGAGACACACGAGGACGTGCTTCTGTAGGGATGATCTGATATCCTCGTGTTGGTGTTGTTCCCAGACCACCATGAAAATGTTGTTCCAGGTTCAACGTTGCAAGTGACCAATCACTTTGTTGTGACGTTATTCTTTTGCACTCCAAGCCATTCGTGCATTTATGAAATTCCAATGTTGCAAGGACAATATCAATTCTGCTTACTGTTTATTAAAGAGTTAGGGTCAGGGTCCGTTGATCGGCGGACAGAGGCGGTTTCTCGCAGCTTAAGTACAGTTTTTTGTTTTACGCCGGTTTTTCCCGAAGTCGCAAAAGTATGACGTCACAACAATGTGATTGGTCACTTGCAATGTTGAACCTGGAACATTTTCATGATGATCTGGGAACAACACCAACACGAGGATATCAGATCGTGCGCTTCGGTAGACAGCTTAAACCACACAGTAACAGGATTACTTCAGAAACGCTGGTGGCCAACAGGCCAAACTTTACTTTCTGTTTTGCTGATGTGCTCTTTGCCTGGCAGTGGAGTACTGTCACAGTGTGATACTTTCCTGAAGGACAGGAAATAAGTAACTCTTCCAGTGTGTGAGCCTGCTGTGTCAGGACTCTCCTGCCTATGATGATGCAGTCCTGTGGGAGCAGCAAGTCCTCTGCAGAGTCCAGCGGTGGCACGCTTTGCTGTATCTGAACCTCTGCACTGTGCTGGGGTGCAGCTGCTGGGCCATGGAGACCACAGAGCTCAGTGAGCTCTCGCTGTGCATCACCACACTGAGTTAAAACCAAAAGCTCCATCATGCGTACCTGTGAGTCCGACTGTTGTTTGAGGCTTTCAAACGTGCAAATTTTCTCCTCGCTCATCCTGTCTGTGTCTGCGAGGACATAGTGTCGAGGTGTGTAGGCTGCAGACATGCACTGCAGCAGGTGCAGGACCTCTGTGGTATGACCACCTACAAATCAGAAAGAAGCACAGCAGCAGTTACAAGGTTAACCACGACCTGGAGGACACTGAACTCTTAGTCCTCACTGCGCTCGTCATACACGCTCATCTTTAGATGGACACTTAATAAAGACAGACATTCAATTTGATTTAGAAAGTATGTTTCATCCCAGCATGAGTTCAAACAGGTCAGTCCGTGCTGGGCGTGAAGCGGCAGCGAGGACACACCACAGGACATCACTGACAGTGTTGGACGTGCACGTGGCCAGAAACAGCCAGGAGTCTGCTCAGCATCTAGGACCAACAGCTCTATAAAGCATCATTATCACTTTGAACTTCACATCGGTCTACTGACCTTAAAGGTCAAATGTGACATTACATTATAAATGCTTTATCATAGTTTATACATCATTCTCACATCAGCAGGTTCCCATAATGACTACAAACTGTTTCTACGACAACTCCAATCTCCCCAAAACGGCCGAGCCCCATCAGACCTCAGAGACCTCTGAGTATCCGGTCGTTCAGTCTGACGTCACTAGCCGTGTCTGGGCCTAAACTCCGCTGCAGGTCCATATATCAAATGATCACTATGGCATTACTGAGAGTTGAAAAACTGTCTAAAGTCTTTCATCTTTAATAAAATGATCAGTTCTGCTCTACCAGGTGTAACAACTGAGTTTAACATCCAGGCATCCATGAAAACGGAATTTATGACATTTAACGGAGTTAGAAGTTAGCAGGGAGTTAGCTCGCTAGCTTCTATCTAAATACAATATAGCATGTCCTGACTGCGGGGTTTTGGAAACAAATTAAAACGTACAGCTCTGTTATCACTTCCAACATAAATGAAGACAGAAAACTAAACAGCAGTGACGTTTGTAGGGTTACTGAAGTTGGGCTAGCTGGTATATAATGATGTGCTACGTGACCGCTAGCGACACAGCTATGTTAGCATAATATAAACAAGCTAACTTTTTTTCCACTGGATAAAAGTTAACGTGAGTGTTCTCGGTGGTCAGGAACAAATGTAATCGCATGGCAGGATGCTGTAAAAGGACCAAACTTCAGCCAGGAGAACAACTGAGATAATCCATCCACAATACGAGGTTAGTCATTCATATACTGCTGCATGGGCTGGGCTGTAGTTACATCCTAAGGTTTTAAAAACTGAGCTTAAATAAATGATTAGCGGTAATAAAAGCCGAGGGAGGTCAACAGTGATCACTGACTGTTTTAGGAGCTTTTTGAGATCAAATAGAAGAAAATACATAACATTAAACATGTTAACAACACAAAAGCCATATTAAACGCAGACTACTTTAGACCCGGAAGTAGGATTCCTCGCGTCATCACTGAACAACCGGATTATCATATGACCCCTGCAGAAGCAGCTTTCTCATGCTGTCTATAGTATATGTGCTATTACTGCATGTCATTAGCCTTTGGAGCCTCTCTCCCATACTTTAGTCCAGTGATCCTGGTTCTGTTTTAGGTCACTTCCTGTTAAAAGGGAGCTTTTTGTCTCACTGTCACCAAGTGCTCGCTCATAGGGGATCATTTGATTGTTGTGGTTTCTCGCTAACACCGTAGGGTCGTTACGTGTGAAGATAACTGCTGTTGTAATTTCACTGTATATAACTAAGACTGAGCTGCAGAGCTACACCCCAGGACCAGCTCTACGCTCCAGACTGTACTGGATCGTCAGCATTAAGCTGAGTATTTTCACCACTGAGACCAGGAACGCTGCACATCCATTGGCTAACGGTCGTGTTGGCTGCACGTTTCAGACCTGCACCCAATTCCAGTGAGCATGCTCAGCAACACTTCTCAAGATGAAGCCTGAGTTGATACGTCAGAGCCTCCGTTTGAATCCAGCAGAGTAATGTGAATACTGCTGACTATTCCTCTCACCAAAGCACTCTGTCACTACCATGGACAGCAGGAACGCTCGTGGTTATCATTTAACCAACTTTCTGATTCATCTGAATTTGGATTTTTAAATCTAATCATTCAGCTGTTACCTAACAGGGACAAACTACAGCTGACAGAAACTGAAGACAAGAATACAAACACATCACACAGCGATGGGCCTGTGATGCACACGAGCACACAGTTACCCCAACATCAAGAACTGCACTGAGAAGCAGGACCACGCAGTACAGAACAAGGAAAGGAAGCAAACTAGTGCGAGATGTGTCTAAAGACCCAGGAACAACTGCAGAGACACTAGTGACTGTTGGGAATTGTAGTCTCACACATGACAGCCACTGGAAACCTACACAGGAATGGACTGAAGAGTCTCAGAAGGAAAAACGTCACCTTGGAGCCGGACAAAGCTCATGCATACTGGAAGTGCATCCTTTGGTGAGATGAGCTCTCCCCGTAGAGATGCTGCTGACGTTTGGAGAAAGGAGCAGGCTCGGATCGTACACTCGTGTCTTTAAACCAGCCCACGTGCCACAGGATGTGGCGTGAAAATCATCACAGCCCAACACCTTCACGTGGATGTGGTTCTGGTTAGACCCACTGAGAGTGAATCAGGAGATTTTCAGTGGAAAAAGGTTCTGACTGAACTGCTGATGACAAACTGACTTCATTTAAAAAGTCGCTTCAAAATCCACGTGTGAGTTTATGTTTGACGTTTCTGAATGAAGACGGAGAGAGGGGTGTCAAACATGTGGTCCGTGTGCAGCAGGAGGGCAGAGAGCAACAACCTCACACAGATGACTGACTCAGCAGTTTCCCCTCATCTCAGCGTGGAAAACCAGCGGACTCACGCCTGTCACAGGTCCACGCATGCATCCAAACTGTGTTTCTTCAAGGAAATACAACTATTCCTGCCTCTAAGGACTTGTAACAACTAAATACATAGAAAATAACCAGCATCGCTTAATCTGGATGGAATTATTAAGAAAAATCCAGTATTTTGACGGATTTTCACTTCACTAATCACCAGAATGACCTTTGTGTACACCCTAGGTATGTATAGTGTACCGGAAGCTCGGGGATGTTGCTTGTACGGTGGCGGAAGTGTCGCACTCCTGCCCGACACAAAGCAAACATGTTCAGTATCCACAGCTAAAACAGCAGATACGTGGCATGGCTAGAATTAGCATGCGTCCACGCCGTGTCCGATACACCCACGGTGTCACAGTGTTGCTGAAACACTGTGAAACATGGCTCCATGCCCGGTGTAGCCCGGTAGCTACGGAGGCCGGCTGACGGCTGTTTGTAACGTAACAACATGAGCGCGCTTTCTCTGTGACACTTGAACGCAGCGCAGCGGGGCCGTGTCCCGCGCTGTTACCTGATCCCGCGACCACCAGAACAGTGACCCGACCCTTGCTTCCAGGCTTGCAGTTGGCGCCCGTCTTCACAACGATATAAAGGCGAATGATGAAAAATAAACACAGAAGTAAAACTGCTGATGTGAACCCCAACAGCAACATCGTGACGGCTACGGCAGCCTGGCGTGCCCAAAACCAGACAGGGCGTGGGGCGGTGAAGCCCTGAGTGCGGGCTGGTAGGCAGAGCCAGCTCCTGCTTGGTGTTCGCGTTACTTTGTTTTTAGCTTCCACATCTATTCAGACGTCCTGGACACGTGTCTATAAATCTGCAGTGTGCTGAGGAGGTGGAGCTTATGAAAGAAAAATATACGTCGACTTTCACTTTAAATTCATTGTAATTTGTAAGTGTAATAATAATGATGATAATGTTATCCGTGTTTTGCACAGCGGAGGAGCGTGTCAGCACACATTTCACTGCATGTTGTACTCGTATAACTCTGAATGTGCCAAATGAAGAAGGTTGAATCTTCAACGATCGGGTTGATCTCAGGGCTGTGGACCTGAAAGCAGCCGTGGGCCGCTGCTGACACGCCCCCTCAGTGTTCAAGTCATACCAAACAAAAACGAGGAAAACAGACATTTCTGATATTTTTGTTCGTTTTCATTTCAAATATTTTATAACAAGACTAAACTTTTTCATACACACATGGGTTGTCTCTGTGTGACAGGAGGCAGCACTGCTGCTGTCATTGTGTTCGTGTCTAAATCAAGCTACACATGAGTTTGTGAGTCTGTCACTGCTCTCTGCTCATAAAGAACTTATTTTAACATTGAAGTCAACAACAAAGCAACCCTGCAGGTTTCTAACACAGCACAGTGTCCACACTGAAGCCAGTTTACAGTCCCAGTGAACCTAAGCCAGGGCGCGTACCCGAGCAGCACCTCCACACAGACCACATTCAAGCCCAGGACGGTGGTGCTGTGAGGCAGTGCTAGCTGCTGCACCTCTCCACAATGGTTACAAAATCAAGTTATACATTGAACTAACCAACGATGTAAACAAGTAGAGCTGAAACAATCAATCAGTTACTGGCTTGAAATAAAGGCAGCAGCTGTTAGAACAGCATGAACATATTAAACGGGCTGGACACCCTCAGAGGTAGCTGGTCCTGTCTTGACATGTCTTTGCCGTCACATGTAGGATCAGTGCTTTTACCCTGACTTACTTTATGTTGTACACAGTTTTACTTCTGTGACATTTTGTAGGACATTTACTTGCAGAATACGTCGTCACAGTCAGCCTTCAGTCGTGAATCAGTGTTCTGACCATCGCCCACATCCTGTTCACATTTCATACTAAGTATATGTGAGCTGTACAGAGACGGCGGCTACACTGATGGTGTTCGTGGAGCTTTTATAGCTCAAAGTGTTTGCGGCCTGGTGTGGGACAGGAAGTGGCTAGAAGATGCAAACACTGATTTTCCTGGTTCTGATGTCTTTGTTCAGGTTGACATCACTGATAGCTGACGAGACCTGTGCTGTGCAGGTTTGGGCAGTAAGAGGATTGTAAACAAGGTTAAAGTGCTACGCAGTAACCACACTTACCTGTGCTTCTGTTCAAGACTGTTTCCTACATGATGTCAAAGGTGTCACCTGTGCACGTGATCACCGTGCTGATATATGCAAACCAATGACTTTAAAAATGTCCCAGATGAGAACGAGGCTTCTTTCACACTGGCCAAATGAAACAGGGTTGTGACATCACTGACCTGTGATGTCGTCACCCTTTAGTAAATGTTTGATTTCTAAGGTAATCAGGAATAAGTGTTGTTGACGTGACTGTCAGCTAAGAGTCAGTGCTGTAGTCCAGACATCAGCTCTGCTGCTCTGATCGTACTGGACTAATCATGGGCTTCCTCTGGCAGCCATGACCACCTAGTTAGTGTTGTGCTTGACCAACGCCTGTGTCTGATGACCGTTTTCATCCGGTCACATCTGTCACAGCTGGGCTGGAGACACAGGTGCACGATCGTGCTGGTTTCAACACTTTGATCATAGAGTGATTAAAGTGCTCAGAGACAAAAGCCGAGATTCAAAACTGGAATCTTTGTCTTCCACTGTGGACGTCTCGCCCTCCCGTGTTAACGCTGATGTGGAGCTACTGTGAATGGCAACACTGCACCACGTGGTTCATGTGCACTGCAGTTAGTTTGGCCCGCTGCTCACTGATCTACAACAGCTGTAATACCATAGAGTGTATATGTGTGTAAATGCACAAACACGTGCACACACTGAGCTGACGTCACCAGACAGAGGCGACACAAGCGCGAGCATGAAGCCCGAGTGTAAACAAAAGCTCTGCCCTCACGTACATGACGTCACATTGTGCTGAGCAGGCAACAGTGACGTGTTTCCTGTTTCACGGTGAAACAGGAGACGGAGCTGTGGGTGATGTACAGAGAGCTTCGCTTCAGTGTTGTCTGCAGATAATATCGCCTGAAAACAACTTCCGCTTGAGTGAACGATGGCGCGAGCGAGTGTGGTGACGTCACGCGGCAGAGGCTGAGCAGGAGGACCGGGAGGGTGAGCTAGCAGCTGCGACAGCATCCCCGCGTGACACACACGGTAACATGGCATCATACGTGTGCGCGTGAGTGGGGTAAACGGGCAGCTCGTCGTGTCTCGGTAGAGCATCTGGTGCAGGTGCACGAGCACACGCGCGACCGCGTCCTTCGCGAAACCACTGTCTGCAGTCACAAGGTCGCGAGGAGAGCCGATGTCGTGTGGGGGCTCCCCGCGCGGTCACTGGGGTAGCCAGTGGAGGCCTCCTGTCCCGGCGCGCGCTCACGCACGCACACACACAGCGTGGACGTGTTTGCTGTAGCTCTCAGAAATGTGGAACAAAGTGTGTTAAATGCGTGAAACCTGCGGATCCTCTGCTGTGTTCTTACAGACACCCGTGCTTCTGTCTCCTCCAGGCCCACTGAAGCAGCACGCAGGATGGACTCTATGTCTCTGATGAGTGGAAGCAGGAACCCCGTGTTCCTCACAGCCTCCTCCTCCCACCACGTCCAGGCCCCCCTGCTGTCCAAAGGCCTGAAGAATGGAGCTGCAGGTCCAGGAAGCTGGTGCGGGGATGCTCAGCCTACTGTGGCCATTCTGGGATCAGGTGACTTCTCCAAGTGCCTGACCATTCGCCTGCTGCGCTGTGGCTTCCATGTGGTGGTGGGTAGCCGCCATCCCAAATTGGCAGCCCACTCATTTCCACATGTGGTGGATGTAACGCACCATGAAGATGCCGTGGGGAAGGCTAACATCGTATTCCTGGCAATCCGCCGTGAGCACTATTCTGTTGTGTGGGACCTCAAACACCTACTGGAAGGTATGTCACACACCTCTAAGTGCTTTCACACCATCACACACATACTGGACACGGTGGTTGATTTTCTTATCCCAGCATGCAGATCAAGCCACTGACCTCCCAAAGGTTTTGGTTTGAGCCGCGTCTGTGAGACTGGAGGAAATGCAAGGGCGAAGACGTCTGGGTTATCAGTGTTGGTGACCTGACTGCTGTGCTTGTGTTTGTTCTGCAGGGAAGATCCTGGTGGATGTGAGTAACAATAAGCGAGCAAACCAGTATCCAGAGTCCAACGCCGAGTATCTGGCTTCACTGCTGCCAGACTCTATCGTGGTCAAAGGCTTCAACGTCATCTCAGCCTGGGCCATGCAGCAGAGCTACCCTAAGGATGCCAGCACACAGGTGCAGTAACCGGGCCACACGTGTCCACGTCTACAGCGTGTCTTTGTCCTGTCGTGTCCCTGAGCTCTGCTGGAGCTTTCCTCCTGTTTAAAAACCAAAGTTTTGACCTGTGACTGTTGCTAAAATGCTCGCCCACCAGGGGTTTGTCTGTAGTGTTGTAGGGTCTTTACCTTAAAATACCACAGCCTCAGCTGAGAGGTCAGCCACGTGCTCATGAATCTGACTTTGTGATACTTTGTATGTAAGGCAGAGAGTTTAAAGCTGTTGATGACACTGAGTCAGTGAAGAAATACCAGTAAGTGCTTCCTTTGGGTTAGTGGCAGCGTTCGAAATGACTTCAATTCAACTTTATTTATACAGCAGCAGACCACAACAACATAATGTAAGGCAGACCCTACAATAATACAACCCAACAATCATGTGACCCCCTGTGAGCAGCACTTTGGTGACAGTGGGAAGGAAAAACTCCCTTTAACAGGAAGAAACCTCCAGCAGAACCAGGCTCAGGGGGGACAAAGACATGCTGTGGGAGATATCCAGAGATTAATAAGAAGCATGGGTGCAGAGAGGTCTGTAGCAGGCTCTTCAGGCTTACTGATGCTGCTGAGATGGACTCTTTATGAGTCTCGCAGCACCGTCCAAACAGGAGGACGCCTCTGAACCGGCCCGTCGTCTCTAACCCGCCCTCATGTTTCTCCTGTAGGTGTTCATCTGCAGTGACTCGGTGGAGGCCAGGCAGCAGATCATGGAATTAGCCCGGCAGCTCAACTTCCAGCCGGTGGACATGGGCACCCTGTCTTCTTCCCGTGATATTGAGAACATGCCTATCCAGTTGTTCCCTGGCTGGAAGGGCCCTGTTCTTGCTGCCGTGGCCCTCTCCATCTTCTTTTTTTCTTACTCGTTTATTCGAGATATAATTCACCCATATATGAAATACAAGCAGAGTGACTTCTACAAGATCCCCATAGAGATAGTGAATCGGACACTGCCTGCCGTCGCCATCACTCTCTTGGCCCTGGTGTACCTTGCAGGACAGTTAGCAGCTGCCCACCAGCTCTACTATGGCACCAAGTACAAGCATTTCCCACACTGGCTGGAAAACTGGCTGCAGAGCCGCAAACAGCTGGGCCTCCTCGCTTTTTTCCTGGCTGCTGTTCATGTCCTCTACAGTGTGTGCCTGCCTCTGAGAAGGTCAGAGAGATACCTGCTGCTCAACACTGCTTATCAGCAGGTCAGTGAAACAGCTTTTTGCACATCTTTACAAACATCAGTGCTGTTTCTGAAGATCACTTTGATTTGAATCGTTACACATTAGCAAGAGAACTGGCAACATCACAGGTTTTCCCTTCAAATATCCAGAAGCGTTACAGGTCAGCACAAGTGTCACCCTGAGGCAGCATCACACAAGCTTCCTGTCTAACACTCACACTCCCATGGATGCATCATAGAGGGTTAGCATCTTGAACCACATGATTGAACCACCAACCTTCCTGGTTTTAACTTTTCTGTTTGTGTCACAGTAGAGACGTGTTCACGTCAGCGTTGTCTAACATCTGTGTCAAACACATGAGGAGCGATGGGAGGCTCGTGGAGTAAACCAGAAACGCTGTAATCTGATTGGCAGCAGCAGTAGGGTTTCTCCTGATGAACTGTACTCTCTGTGACGTGTTCTCATGTGATGGCAGGTCCACTCGAACATGGAAAGCACGTGGAACGAGGAAGAGGTGTGGAGGGTGGAGATGTACGTTTCCTTTGGGATCATGAGTCTGGGGCTGCTGTCTCTGCTGGCTGTCACCTCCATCCCGTCTGTCCACAGCACGCTCAACTGGAGGGAGTTCGGCTTCATACAGGTACCCACAGAGTCCACCAGCCCGTCGTGTCACGTGCCTCAGAGAGTATTCGGAGTCCAGTCTAGTCTGTGTACGTGATCAGTAGTGCGTAATGGCGGCTTGTGACGAGTGTACCTGAAACCAGCTTAGCTGCTGTGTCTCTGAGGCGGCGTGCCGTCACTCCCAGCTCTCCTGCTGTGAACACTTGGGGAAACGTGCTGTGACCGAGATGCTCTCTTAGACAGTCACATGACAGACTACATACGTGTAAACATGTTCTGCTGTAGTCTCGATGTTAGGGGCGTGTCTAATGTAAGTCACTGTCGTGCTGTTATGTGATCACAACAAAAGCCTGTGTCTGAGTGTTCCTGTCTTTGCTCCAGTCCACTCTGGGGTACATCGCCCTGCTCATTGCGACCTTCCACGGGCTGCTGTTTGGCTGGAAACGCGCCTTTGAGGAGGAGGCCTACCGCTTCTACCTGCCGCCCAGCTTCGTCGTGGCCCTGGCGCTCCCGGTGTGCGTCATCGTTGGGAAGCTGCTGATCCTGCTCCCCTGCGTTGCCCGCAAGCTCCACCAGATCCGCAGGGGTCAGGACAGCAGTGAGATGAGGGGCAAGCGCATGGAGCCGGTGGGCTCAGCTGCCCACGTTTCCCCTGAGAGGGTCACCGTTATGTGATCGGCCTGTTCGTAGCTCCAGGTGAGGAACCGCTGTAGTGACTCTCACTGCGGGACTGTGTCTGATGACAGCTTCGTGCTGTGGACCTGTTGCTGTATCCGCTTATTCATATTGTTCCAACGATGCTGCTTCGTATTATTGTGTAGTGTTTATCAGGACATCACGTCCCTGCTTTGAGTCGCTGCTGTAACTGAAACTGCAGTTTGTACAGGTCCTGCTCATCTGTGAGAACAGCTGTTTGCTCTTCTGTGACATCGCATCGCGACTGGAGTGTAGCAGAGGCGCTGTCGGTGGGCCCTGCAGCTTTGATGATGGAGGACAGCTGCAGCACATCTGCCTCTCCTCACTGTAACGCTGCACACCTGCGTTTACCTGTGTGTGTCTGCAGTGCGATCTGAGGCTGTCATTCACACATTGTTTTCCTTACAGACCGTGGTAGAAGTGTGTAACATTTGTGTGTCAGTCAGTGAGACGTGTTCCTGTGACGCTCATGTGACACATGTTAGTTTATAGTATTTCGTTGTATTTTTACAGTGATGAACAGCCGGTGTCTAATCTGCAGTTAACCCTTGTGTGGTGTTCATATTTTTCTTACTCAGCCAGTGTTCATGGGTCTGGTGGACCCGCCAGAGTTTAACACTATCAAACAATTTTATGTTAAATTACTCAACAGATGTTTACTTCATCCCAGTTACAAACCATATGAACAGCAAACATGGTTAATTTTTCCCTTTACCTTTGTTAGATCACATTTATGAATCAATGTGCTTCTCGTTTCTTTTTTGTTTTATAAAATGTTATAAAAATAAATCCGTTATAATCAAGTGGAGTGAGTGGAAAGACAACACATTTACACGTGAAGCAATATGTTTCACAGCTAAATGGGATCAGCTGCTCATCAATGGTGACATTAGGCCCAGGGATGTAAAACAGGGGGAGGTGGTGCACCCACTTATCCCACACTGTCCTGATGGCAGCCAGCTTGTCTCTCTGCCGTCGAGCTGGTCTGTCGTCTCGGTTATCAAAACGAATAATCCTGGAAATTTTGTGGACGTTTTCCAGAGACATTGATGCACGGAAAGGTTCTTGCCGGTTTCTGCATCCCACAGGATTCGGTGGATTCCCCTTTGGACCTGAAAACTCCTGCAAGGATAAGAAGCCCAAAGTAGGCCTTTGGAGTTCTTAGATGAATTTGGTCCATCTCCTTCCACCTCTCTCCAAAAACACACCTTCCTTCTAGATTACTGCAATCCAGAATAATTCTCTGGATGGAATCTGGGATGAAAAGCTCAAATGAAGACTTGATGTCCTGCACATGAGTAACTGCCAGCCGTGTTGGCCCTGGCTTATCACAGTAACAGCTCTGCAGGGTGGCTCATTTCTTGGGCAAGAAGACCATTCAATGTCACCAGTTATTGACATCCATATTTCTTCACTTGCTGTCTGGTGGGCTTGTTCTGGTCCTGGAGCTGGCTGCAGATGGGGTACTCGTCTTCATTTTGTTACTAAATGATGCTCAACCTCATCCTCTTCTTCAAAGTCACTGTCAGACTCTGAATTTTCAGAAATGTGAAATATTCTGAAACCTCTTTGTCAACATCATCATCCGAAGCCCCTCTCTCTTCCAAAATCAATCAGATGGCCCTCGCAGCAGATAATCTTTTGCCATCTTGATCAGTTGTGATAAAGAACCACACTGGCAAAGTCTTATTTATAGTATTATGCCCCTAATTTGCAGGTGGGACAGGGTATGAGAAAATAAAATTTGGATCCCTCAAGAAAGAGGGTAAAATGTGCGGGAATGTCAGAGCAGACGGTGTTGATAGTTGAATTTTCAACAATGCTGCAACTTTGTGCGCCAGCAGGAGGGGAAGAAAACACTATCAGCAGCACCAGAAAGGAGGAAGACAGAGTGTGGGAACACAGGACCTGCACTTTCAACACTTTTATTAGACCTGGGTCCAGTGGACCCCAACACCTTGTATGTAATCAGTATGAGGTCATTGAAAACTAGTTCGGATTTATGTTCTTCACAGAAAATAAGCCAAAGCCAATGAATTTCAGGTTGAAAAAAATAATTGTTTAATTTTTCTTTTGGGAAAAAGTGAAAACGGGTCTCACAGACCCGAACACCATACAAGGGTTAAATGAGCAGCAGCGCCCTCTGCTGTCCGGCTTCACAAATCGTACTTCTCTGTATATGCATTGAGTTTGTGAGCTTTAAGGATGAAGGAGATCTACAGCAGCTGGATCAGACGACGGGCCGGGCGGCAGACCCAAGCTCGACGTCAGAGTACAAATAAACTTTATCATGAACAAGTCTGAGTTTGGTCATTTCATTAGAATCTCGTTGTTTCTGCACACAGCTGCAAATCATTACGAGGCTCAACGACAACTCTGACAGTGGGTAACCTCCTCACGCGCTCAGGATGCACGTCTGTGTGTGCGGGGGTGGATTGGTAAATAAGGAGAAACCTGTGATTGGCTGAATGAGGCTGGTAGCCGGGCCCACCTGCAGCCGTACACTGACGTGAAGAATCTAATGCAGTTTGTGGTTAAATACGAACACAATGGCAGTCAGAGAGGACCCATGTGTTTAGTGCTGCTACACAATATTTGAAATGTAAACAAACTGCTGCCCTCTAATGATGTGAACTCCAGACAAACGTGGCATAAAAAAGAATTTTAATGAAACCCATCACACCCAAATATCACGTTTCACACACATTTAAGAAACATTTGGAAACTGTCACAGATGGATCAGGACGCCTGGGAGGAAACGGTGTCCTGGTCCCACAGGACCGACCTGACAGCAGCACGAACAGCTGAGAGGAGAATAAACCAGCTCATTTTAATGCTACAGTCTGAGGACTATCACACTTATTATTTGCACAGTAGAAACATGTAGTCATAGACGCCCAGCGTTTCCTCAGCTTTGACCTGGCCTAGCGCACAGTGCTCGTTTCCTGGAGCTGAACATATTCGAACCCACAGCTGTCCACACACCCGTGCGCAGCTTCGGAGATCAAATCAGGTCTGTGGCTGCAGCTGCTCCAGGGACGACAGCAGCTCCTGGGCGCTGGGTCTGCAGGGGGGCGTTCCGTTCCAGCAGCGGCTCAGCAGAGCCCGAAACAGCCGCCCCGGCTCCGACCGGAACACCTGGTGGTCCTGAACAGGAGGCCGCAGATTGTGAGCCACCACCGCGTAGATGACGTGCTCCCTGTCGCCGGTGTAGGGCGGCTCTCTGGTGAGAAGCTGCCACAGAGTGATGCCGAAAGAAAAGATGTCCGCTTTAGGAGTCACCCTCTCGCCTCTGAGCAGCTCTGGGGCTCTGTGCGTGTACGTGCCACCCACGAGAGGCTGGTGGCTCGCGGCGCTGACCTCACAGCCAGGGTCCAGTTTGAGAGAACAGCCGAAGTCTGCGATTTTGCACACGTCCTCGCTGGTCAGCAGCACGTTAGCTGGTTTAATGTCCAGATGCACGACGCCGTGGGAGTGGAGAAACCTCAGGCCGTGAACGATGTCCGACGAGTACCTGACGCACCTGTGCTGTCCCAGCGGCTCCGTGCCACCGTAAATGACCTGCTGGAGGTTCCTTCTGCCCACGAACTCCATCAGTATTACCCCGATGCTGCCTTCGTCTCCACACTGTGGCGGGACGCAGGTGGTGGCAGCTATTACGCGCACTATGTTGGCGTGGCGCAGGTGCGCCGCGTTCAGCTCGGCCCAGAAGCTCTGCTGGGACGCCAGCTTGTTCTTGGTGGACCTGTTGACCTTCTTCACCGCCACGGTCTCTCCGAAGTACTCCGCCTGGTCGACCGAGCCGAAGCCTCCCGAGCCCACGGGCTGCACGGAGCGCAGCTGCTTCCAGTGGATAACCGAGGACCAAAGCCGAGTGGCGATTCGGCCATGGAGCCGCTGAGCGGGCACTTGTAAGGTGGAGCCGTGCTTAGTCAGCGGGCTGCTGCAGGGCCCCGTGTCCAGAAAGGGGCAGAAGTCTTTGGGCAGCAGGCGGGTCAGCGGGATGGGAGACGGCATGGCACGCTGTGCACCATACTGCTCTGTAAGCCGAACAGCTACTCTGCGCTCAGCTCAGGCTTTTACGCGCTCCGCACTGCCGCCTGCTGTTCTGGAGGACGTAATGCTTCTGTTTGGGGTCACTGAGTTCATGCCGATGGTTCACCTCAGTTTACTCTATACAACAGAGCAGAGCCGGGTAAAAGGACGGCTTTGTGTGAACAACATCTGGGATAGTGAGCATAATAACATCTACGGTCATATATACGACTCGGCGAGCCGTGTGAGCTGGTAATGTGTGCGCAGTGTTTAAAGCTGCGGATGGGGAGCCCTGCCTGAACAGTCAGGGTGGACTGAGTGTGAGGCTGGGGGAGGGTGCTCCACCGAGGAGCGTGGAGCTCACAGCCTGTCTGTTTCACTCTCTCCGACTTTTCCAGCACGCAAAAACAGATGCTCACTTTCTAACAGCCTGCTCACTGGTAACAAAGGAAAACATGGAGCTGTACATTACTGTGTTTTAATGCAAGCTACTGGAACCAGTCTGATGCGAGCTTCAGTGTACCAGGTATCATTTTCATGGGTCAGAGAGATTTTTCATGTTGTAAGGAAGCGTAACTCTCCAAAAGTTGATTCTGTTCATCTGGATGCTTTCAGTAGGAGAAACGTGTCGTCATCATCAGGTGACGTCTTCAGTCTCAGCTGACTGCAGGTTTCCCCAATGGTATAAACAGCACATTTACATAATGACTGAAACCACTGAATGGGCTGGGAGGTCAGTTCATCATAATTATGCAAATTCTCATGACCATTGATCAACAACCACTGATCAAGACCTGTTTGTAAGGTTGGGGAAACCTGCAGTCTGCGTGTCAGTAACACTGTGTGTCACTGTGTGTTACTGTAACAAAGTTCTCAGAGTGACAGGTTGAAAACAGACGAGCTGGATTCTTCTGTTTGATTTCTTTTATTACATTGAATAAAACATCGGAGTTGTCAACTGCAGCTCTTCTATTATAGCAGCAACATATGTGAATGAAATCAGGTTATTCTGCCAGGCAATAAATAATCTGCTTCTTTGGATGATGTCAAAGCTGCAGCATTAACATTTATTTTACACAACCTATAAACACACACAGACAAGTGTGAGCTGTATATGTATTTGTGTGTTTAGGTGATACTTTGCCTATAAAAATACAACAGTAGTTTGTAAGATAAATGTAAAAGTAAAAAAAAGTAAAATATGAAGAACATTAAGAATTTGCAACGAGTCGATCATCGTCACAGGATGCTGTTTTTAAATGTGGCTGGATGCAGCTCACTGCTATCAGTTTCCCAGCATCAGCGTAACCTCCCAACACAACTCAGTCTGTGGACGCTCACACGCAGGTGAGTGCGGGTGGGGGGCTATATTAAAGGCAAAGACTACAAAAGTCACAGTACAAGAAAATATATGAAGCTATAAAGTACGACTAGGCACACACATGCCAACTGTTCAGCTACACGGGATACTTTGTACAAACGATACATCTGAAGAGATAGTGAGGAGGTCTGTAGCACCTTAAGGAGCTTTAGAAGTGTGTTAGCAGCTTGATCCAATACCAAAATATATTGCAGTGTTTTTTCATAACATTCAATAAAGTTCACTGGTACCATTGAAGCTTATAAAGAAGTTTGAATTGGTCTGTGCCTCTCATTGAAGAGCATCTCCTGCCTCAGCACGTGCCAGGACCACGCACACACATGCATGCGTGCACACACACACACGCTAAAATACTTGTAATCAGCTTTGATCCACTGTTATTGCTTCTCTGTACCTGGAATCTGTCGTACAGTCCATAAGAGTTTTACATCACATAGTTGCAGCTTTCAGACAGAGACCACGAGGAAATCAAGTAATGTACCACACCGAGGTGTAAAAATGACAGAAGAGGACACACTCATGGAGTTATTGGACACATCTTATTTTTGGAACATCTAAACACTCTGTGACACAGTGATATTGTTAAGTAGCTTCGTTTCAGCTTCACCACGGTACACTGTGACGTAAAGCAGCGTACGAACGGTCAAAGGAGACAATTAAGTCAAAGCTGCAAAGCAAGAGGCCTCAATGAGAAACACAGAGCAATTGTGCAAGTAAAGCAAAAATGACACTTTATAGGAAAAACACTGTCAAAAATTGTACCTGCAAAAATAAAACATTTATATTGTATTTACATGTTATTGTTCTCTAAAAGAGCTAAATATAGAATCTATACATTTGTAATAAAAGACTCGATGCTGCAGGAAATAAACGCATCCCATTTACAAAAAGTGCTAATAAAAAAGAGCGGCTTGCTAACATCTCTTGTAAAACCACAAACATTCACAAGATCCAAAGAGCAAACTTCCATAAAGGTTGGGAACATTCAGAACTCAGCTCCACGTTTCACACGACCTACAGAAATATGGTTTCCACTGGTGTTCATCTCTGCTCACTCACAAAGGAGACGGGCACTTTCTGTCATTATTCTCAGAATTCTGGAGCTCAAAGAAGAACAGTGAGGTAAATTATAACACTATTGGGTTATACGGGCATCAGGCGAGTCACCACACGTGTGTGGAAATGCTAACCTATGTGGTGGAAGGGAAGTGACGACTCAATTTCTGTGAAATTCACATTTTCTGTAGAGTGCGCAGCCCAGTAGCTCTTCAAAGGGATCAGGTGTCCAGACAGGTTCACTGGATGAAATGAGATTTGTTTATGGCTGTCAGCCCCCTGCAGGCAGGGCATGCACACAGCTACACGGAGTCAAACCATACAAGAACGTGCTGACGCTATCGCACTAAATCCCATCTATTCACCTTCAGGGCAGGTGTGGCTGACGCTCGTGGAAGTGGTGAAAGCAACAAACATGAAGCAGACTTGTCTGTGCTGTCACTGCTTGATACCAGAGTTTAAAAAAGACTCCAACCAAACGAAAAACAATTCATATCCAGCTACAAGAAATATGAAACCACATATTTATACCTTCTCATTTACAACAGAAGCCACAGTGCTGAGCATGAACCATCGTTACTGACCTTGGAAACAGCAGTTTAAACAAGACTCAACGCTTGTTTAGTAGATTCTGTGTGGGAACACTTTCCCATCTGTCAGTTTGCTGTGGCCCATCAACCAAACTTTGGTGACAGAGTAACATACGAGCTAATACAGTTTGGATATGTCAATTTAGTCCAGGGCACAAATACACAGGCATTACTCAAATACATACATTTCCCCCCATTAATCAGAAACATGTCCATGAAGAAGAAATCTTCATTCAAATGAAAAAACCTCAGAGAAACTCAAAAGCACGTCAAAGTGACGAACCCTAACCCCACAGCGTTTCTCTGTCTACACATCACCACTCTAACTGGAACCAGTACGCCATGGGGTGTACGGTGCTTCCTTCATACTGGACACAAACATGGAGCGCACTGCCAGCTATGTTCCACGCCATCAATGCATTCATGCAGATGGAGAGAAAATGTGTTCGTGAACATCTTTGAATCGACTCCATACTCAGTTATGTACAAAACTCAGAAATCCAACCGAGAGCATCGTCTTTGGGACTTCACGTCCAGGAAATGAAGATGACGCCTGCGGCCTGTATGTCTGCAGCCAGCAGATCTACAGTTTCAGTCACACTTGAATGATTCCTGAATGAAATCAAGAATTACAGATGAATACGCCCGGCCACTTAGGTCTGCCAGCAGCACGAGTTCATGTTGTCACGTAGTTACTGTGTGGACTACAGTCCGACACCGTGATGCTTCAAAGTGTGACTACAAGCTGGCACAAGGTGAGCTCTTATCCATTTGTCAAGATCTTTAACCTCCTAAGACCCGAACTCTTCCACGGCAGCATTTTTAATTTCTCTTTGATATTTGATTGGGACCCAATGAATGTAAAAACAAAGAATTACCAGATTTTTTTTTTTCCTTATTCTTGTTTTTAAGAAAAATAAGAGCCACACATGAGGATATTCGTTTAACATTTTGATAGAACAGTAGCAGCATAATGTCCTCGTAAAAGGATATCAGGCCCTTGTAGAGCAAAATTGAGTATTTTGGTCTAAATAACCCAAAATGTGATGTCCACATATGTGGACGCAGGTCCTAGGAGGTTAAGCATCTTTCACTCCAAAGGTCAAGAGAACCAACAGCTAACATGGACGACGATGCATCAGCGGTGTCTGATTTTTATGACTGGAACACTTGTTGTTCAGCTGAGATCTGATGCTATCCTGAACCATGTCACGAGAACCAGCCGATTTAGGCAGCTGGAGCTGAGGCAGAGTGGAGCTCCCACTCACTGCCTGCTGCTTCTGACCGAGCATCAGCCACATCAGCCCGCTCTGTGAGAAGTCATCCTTTTGATCAAAGAATTTAAAGAAACCACATTTCAATAAAAAACCATTCAAAATCGTTATAATTAAAGATCCAAAAACACTCCATGTATTAACATCTACCAATTTGACTTTCTTTGTCCAGGATTTGAGGTTTCTACATAAATGAAAAGCACTGTGTGGATGAACTGTGACGATCTGTGAGCTGTGAATCCTTTCATTTGAACGATCATACAGGAGCAGAACTGTTTCAGTCTAACATGCTGCACACAGGTTTTCACCTCAGAGGCAGGTTTTAGGACTAAATGTCAAAGAAGTGGTTTCATCTGTAAAGACCAATTAAGCACTGCAGTAAGATGTTTCCTTATAAACAGGATTTCAGTTATTTTCACACACTGTCACACAGCTACGTCTCCCGGGAAGTTGTTTTAGTGCTCAGATCTTCATAGATGTAGTCAGCAGAGACTAATGTACGACTAGTGTCTGACCATCAAACTGATCTATTTGTCAGCTGTAGTTGATGCTGGCTTTGCACAACACTGAAACGTTCCCTTCAAGTCACACTTCACAACTTAAGAAAATGCTCAACAGCCTTTTTAAAAATGGACGACAGCCAGGATGTGACAAAGTAACCAGTAAAAACCAAAAAGCCTTCATGTCACAGTTGTGTTTAGCTCTTTGTTCAGAGATCACAAAGCCTGTTTGCTTGGTTAACATTTTAAATGACTGAATTGGACCTTATTATTCGTAAGATATGAACGTCAGTCAAAGGGAAAAACATTAGAAGTGATGCCTGCAGTTTGATGGTTCATCAATGGTAACATTTGAAACTCCCAGCATTTCTGTGTTGAATACCCAACATGTGGTCTGATCTCTCTGTATGTCATGATCATCAATCAGTCATGTTGTAGGGCTTAACATGTTCACCTACACATGAAACTGGTTTGAGACTGGGAGAAACCCAGTCTCTGGTGGTCCAACCTTGCACAGTGGCCGTCCCAGATAAATGTGGGTGCAGTGTGACATTAGTGCCAAATGAAACATGTGGGTCCATCTGCTGTGGCAGCCCCTGAAAGAAGCAAGCAGCTGAAAATACTTTATGACACATTCTCACAGTTTAGGGCCGTTTTGCCTCCTCAGGTCTTAGATACCAGATACCGAGGAAACATGGGTCACTTAAACTTCACAGCCTAGAGTCAGGTTAGTCTGTGCAAAAGACAACAGGAACTACAGTAGCAACTGAAGGGACAGCGGCAGCATCCAGGAAGCTCCACTGGGGTCCCACTGTCACTATGACCAATTGTGAAACTATTTTTCTACCACTCAATAGTCTGTTTTTGAGCCCAACTCAGCAGCACAGACCCTGACAGAGAGGGTGGGCGACACGTGGATGGGACTGTGTCACTGTTGGTCATTTTCTGATAACACTTTCTGGTGTTACTGGACTGTCAGTGTGGAAACTGTGATCAGACCACAGATTACAGGTAACCAATGCAGAAACTCTGGTAAGTCCACAGGCCCGACTTCCAAACACTGAGCAGGTTATGAGGGTTCATTCCCAGTTATTCTAGATGCGCCTACAGAGCTTCGTAGCAGTGACGTGATGAGTGAAGCTGACTGATGATGAATTTGGTGTCAGTAGAACAGCTGATAACACTTACGATGCAAAGAAACTGATGGATGTGCTTTCAGCAGCCAGAGGCACGCTGGCTAATTTACTCTGAAACTGTGAGAAAGAAATGTTTGCTTTAAAAAGAAGAAGGAGGTACTGCTGTGAACTGCAGGCAACACTGAATGATACAGTTAATGGAAACTTTGGTGGACAACTGTAATACTGCTGCTCAGTAACTTTGTGTATAATAGTGTGAATGAACCACCACTTTAATGGATCCATCAACAACATGTTTGTACTGTTCTGTCAACTTCCTGTCTGAGCTCTGCGAGCAAGCTGTGCTCCAGTAAGACTGCACATGCTTCCCACCTTCCAATAGTAAGCTCAGGAGCAGTTGGAACTACAGACAGTATAAAAGGTGGACACGATGTGACAGAGGGGCAGGTCTGACAGTGAAGCCACGCGTTCATTGGCTAACAACTTGTGAATCACACGTCTTTAGCCAATGAGCTTATCACAGATAATCCTTTTAAACACAATACTGTCATTTTTTAATTCAATGCAACCTGGAATGAGTAACTGAGCATATAAAACCCAGCAGGAAGTCTTTACAGATGTCACGTGACAGAGATTCAGGGTCTCCACGTCTATAGGACCAGAACACAGTTACAGTTTATTTCTATGGCACCTGTCAGGACAAACATCACACAGTGATGCCAGATCATAGAAACAGAAGTTCACCAAACACAAAGCTAGTTTTTTGAAAGAGAGCAGAGATCAAGAGCTCAGAGGACGTTACTGCAAACACAGCTCTCACCATCTGTTGGTCATTTAAGATGCAGGTTTAAGGCACTTCTGCACTGGCTTCAGGTTTCAGACCTGGAGTCCATGTTTTATCCTGCCTATGGCTGAAACTGGGCAATCCCACACGCTGAGCACATGGTCTTACTACTGACAGTGCAAATGTATGACACAGTAAAGCACCTGGCTGCTCACTCGAGTACAGTCAAAAAAGAAAAGTTCAGTTCTACGACCCATCATGGCTCCCAAAAACCTCCTGTTATACTTTGGCTCCTAAACAGAAACCCTCAAAACTACGGATGCTCTTTAAATCTTATCACATATAACGATCTTTGAAGACCAGAAATCCAAAGTGCTATATGAAGAACTGTACGCATGTATAACAAAGTCAATCAAGTGTCTGAGTCGTAACACTTATCCATGTGAATCATCTCAGTGTCAGCTCTGTTCATGCTGTTATGCAAAGCAGCCCTTTAATGTTTGCATCAAGCTTATTAATGAGCTACAGAGAGAATGGTTTGAGTCTGAGCACGGCTGCTTCACGTGGTAACCAGCATGCATCTGAAGTCTCAGGATTTTATTCATTTCTTTTTTAAACTGCCCGAGGCAAAAAAAACAAGACTCTAAAAGAGAATAACTTACATTTGGCCCAAAACAAACCCTCATCATCAGACAGCTGACCTGGCTGTGTGGTGCGAGTGTGCTGCTGTCAGTGCTGTGTCTCCTGTCAGGTTAGTGTCTGCTGGTATCATGAATGGACAGATGTGCCAATTTCTTCAGTCACTTGCATCTTGTATGGCGTTTAATATGGGCATGCAGCTCTACATGTGTGTCAGTGTTTGTGAGTGGCATGTGCCGGATGTACTGGGGTCACTGAAAAGCTTGGTGGAAGCGGGGCAGTGTGGTTGGAGTGCTCAGGTTGGATATGAAGGAGGAGGAGAGCCCCTGAAGTGGACTCTCAGCAGCCTCTGAGCCCGTGGCAGCCTGAGAGGGCAGCTGAACTAGAGATGCAGGCTCTTCATTGGGTAGAAAAGTGACACCCTGCCCCCCACTGCCCCCTACCTGATTGTACGGAGGCCCGTTGAGCGGCAGGAAGTTGAAAAGCTGTGAAAAATCCATTAGAGAGGAAGATAAGGCCAAAGAGTCACCTGCAGGTGCTGCTACTGATGTGGACATTTTGGACAGGGACATCTCCTCATTGGCTTCCTCCAGCACACCCACTTCAGGAACCAACTCAAGTTTGGAGGAGGAGAGTTGGGCTTCTTGGGCTTCAGAGGCAGAGGATGGCATACTGCTCTGCAGCTCCATCAGGTAGGTCTCCAGGTCTCCCTTAAGATTCTGCTCCCGCTCCTGTGAGGACACGGCGTATGAGGTAAAGTTGGAGCCCAGTGGGTACTTTAAAGAAAAGGGATGTGTGGGACTGGAGAAGGGCTCGGTGTCGAGGACGGGGCCTGTGTACACGTTCAGCTGGTGCAGTCTTGGCGTCAGCATTCCCGGGAGCTCCCCCTTTACGCTCCCAGACGCCAAGTCGTAGACGACGGGCTCCAGCGAATCGCCTGGCTCAGTTTTAACCCTCAGCAGTTCCCGAGCGTGGCTCTTTTTCATGTGACGCGTCAGATGGTCCTTCCTTCCAAAACGCTGGGCGCAGTACTGACAGAGGAAGTCTTTGCGTCCGGTGTGCACTACCATGTGCCGTCGCACGTCTTTACGGGTGTAAAACCGCCGCTCGCAATGCTCGCAACGATGTTTTTTCTCCTTGGTCCCACCGGAGGACTTGCCAGCATGTGTTTTGAGGTGTTCCAGAAGAACCCCAGTGCTGGGGAATGGCTGCAGGCACACTTGGCAGGTGAGGTCTCCACTGTTGGCAGCATGGAGGGCAAGGTGGCGTTTGAAACCCAGCTTCGTGTTGTAGCTCTTGCCACACTCTTGACAAGTGAATGCCTCCTTGTGTGGATCGTGAGTATGTAGGTGATTCTTTAAGTGATCCTTACGGTGGAACATTTTCTCACAGTATGAACACTTGTGGTTTTTTTCTGGCGAGTGAGTTGCCATATGCCTTGGAACACAGACACATTCTATGAGCACTCACAATTGTTGCAATCATGTTTAAAGTAGGCATGCTTTACACATAAACACAACAAACTAGAATTCAACACATCAATCTGACCACTACACAACATTACGTTACCAAAAGTGCAAAGAGAAAGCAACATGTTGCAGCCTGTTATGTACTGCTGCTTGTCTGTACCGTAGCAGCTTGTATTTGGAGACGAAAGCCTTGGTGCATTCAGGGTGGGAGCAGCGGTAGGGTCTTTCTCCTGTGTGAGAGTATGAGTGCACCTTCAACTTCTCCAGACTGTTGAAAGCCTTCTGACACTCCTGACAAGGGAAATTCTTCTTCAGCTTGCCTTCTGCTCTCTTGCGCCTCCCCAGAGGTACTGCAAGCTTGGCTTTGTCCAGGACTTGGTCACGGTGGCCCTGGGTTCCCGTGGCCATGGCACCCTAAGGCTGACCAGCTACATGGACCGATGCACGGCGCCGGACTAGTACTGATGTGATTATTCTGTCCAGTTTTATGTGTTCAGCACTGCCTGGACACAGGGGTCTGTGAGAGAGGGAGAGAAAGGGCAGAAATATCGTCAGAGCTTCGGTATAGGACAAGGCTGTAACACGGCAGGAGCGCCAATAACGACCTGCAGTGAAAATACATCAACATAGAAACGGGATAACTCCTGCAAATGATGTCAAACTGGTGACTAATAAGCACAACACACTCATCCTGCAAAATACTGGTGAAAGATGCACCCAGCTCTCACCCTATGGCAGCTGGAATAGACTCCAGGCCCCAGGAACCCTCAACTGGATAATTGGACCCTCTTCCTGTCCCCCGAATCAGAAACCATGACCAGTTTAGATTGGTAGCCCCTTCTGAACTGAAAACATGGGTGCAAATTGAATTTCTTTTGGATTTGCGCGAAAGTCTTACATACCGTCTCAAATGTATACAATGGACTACTCGTGATAATTGGCTCATTTAAAATAAGTGGTTTCCATGTCCAAACCGTACTTTTATGTATAGTGCAAATATTTTCACTAAGGTTGAGGTAGATGTTAGGGAAAGCCATCCCAGAAGCTGAGTGTTGGCCCACTTTAGCTATTCTAAAAGAAATTCTGATGAGCCAATCGTCTCCAAGCTGCTGGTTTGAGGTGAAGCTGAAATTTGTCTTTATTATTCCATCGTATGAGCTCAGTGTTCTTGGGTCTGAAAGCCTTACTTCTCCAAACATACGTCATCGTCGCGGCCAAATACCCCATTTGGCTTGTCCATATGGGGAACTGGAAATTTCAACTCGGGCTGAAGACGGTGATTTTGGAGCACAAGCTTCTTTTTTGTTGCCATGGAGTTCCATCAGTTTCCAGTTCATGGCAGGTTTGGTGGTTGGTGGTTCCTGTGTTCTTCCTGAACTTCCCAACCAATTTCCTCTCATCTTAAAGTGATAGTTGGGGTCTTCTTCCAGACGACATACAGAATAATTTGCACTGATATAATATTGTTAGAATGGTGAAGATTTAGGAATATGCAGCTGTTTAGATATGGCTCCAAGAGACCTTCCCAACACGTGTAATTCTTCTCCTTAGATGTTGACTGAGCTCCTTGGACAGTACTGGTCAGTCGAGTCCTTTATGCTGGCAAAGGGACACGACCTGTCACACCATCACTAACATCAAGTTCTGGGCCTGATGGGTTCTGTCGACCCATCAGCAGGGATGCAAATCCAAAACAAATTCAAACGTGTGCACTCAGTTCTTGCTTGTTAAAGCCATCAAAGATGTGTGCTGTACAATCATGTCTTTGTAAGTGCACAGAAACCTCTGACCACAAAATCATTTATTTAAATATTTTTGTAGGTCATGTAGAAAAGAACCACCCCAGTGGGCAGCCCTTTCATTGGCCACAGTGGCACCAGATGGCTGAGCTGTGATCAATAATTTAACTATAATTAGATCTAATAATTGTTTTATTTGGGAAAAAACAACCAGTGGACCTGAAGCCTGGCAAAGTGGAAAACTGTCTCATGGTTTGACTCATCTGTATTTTTAATTCTTTTGTGTCCTACGGGCTAAAGAGGAGTCAGACCATTGGTCTTTTTAACTAGTGCAGAGTTTAGCAGTCATGATGTGAAGGGGAATTAGTGACATGGCAAGAGAAACTTTCATACACGTCTTTTTCAGGGAAAGCTTTGTTTGTTATACCAAGATAATCGAACTGAACCGTCTGTCAGACTTGTCTCCCTGCAGTCCAGGTATTTAAATCATATCAACAGCGTCTGAAGCGAGCAGCAGCTGAAATCCTACGTTAGACAAAAATGGGCCAACATTTCGATTTAATCACAGGTGATGTAACACACAGGGAACATGGTCTTATCCAACCTTACAGAAATATATATAGACCGATCTAATAATGCTAATAACGTGACACACATGCATGTGTACTTTGTCATTTAAAAGAATGTAACATAAAACAAAGATGTGGTTATTTTAGTTTATTTGCTTACATTTCTTTAAACAGAGAAAGGTCTTATTTCTGTGTGCAGGGTCCACCAGCTAAGCCCTGTACATGAAGCTGTCCTGCTGCTGATGCGGTGAGGTGCACTGAATCCTTCAGGATCAGTAGCTAACACCGACAGCCCTTCTCTTTCTAATTACACAATCTCACACACCATTACTTTCCCCAGTTAACCAACTTGCTGGAATCTACAAAAAAGAAATAAAATCTCCTTAGTGTGAAATCTTTAACTGTGTATTTCAAACTATTAAAAATAAAAACTATTCTGTTGGACATTCTATTCAAATTCTATTCTAAATTAGTTTTCAAACACAGACAAATCGTTCCACAGACGATGCCATCTCTCATCTCCTCCACACATCACTCACTCACTTGGACACTAGAAGGGGGAATTATGTTAAAATGCTCTTCATAGACTACAGCTCTGCATTTAACACCATAATTCCCTCCACACTCACCACCAAGCTGGAGCATCTGGGACTCAGCTCATCTATGTGTCAGTGGATCTCCAACTTCCTAACTGGCAGACCACAGGCAGTAAGGATGGGCGGACATGTCTCAGCCTCCACCACTCTCAGCACTGGAGCCCCCCAGGGGTGTGTTCTGAGCCCCCTGCTGTACTCTTTGTACACATATGACTGTGTGGCCACTACCAGCTCCACCACCATCATCAAGTTTGCTGACGACACCGTCGTGGTGGGCCTGATCTCTGATAACAACGAGACGGCCTACCTGAAGGAGATTAGGAATCTGGAGAACTGGTGCCAGAGGAACAACCTCCTTCTAAACGTCAGTAAGACAAAGGAGCTGATAGTGGACTTCAGCACTAAGCAGGAGAGGAACTACCAGACCCCCGTCATCAACGAGTGCCCAGTGGAGAGAGTGGACAGCTTCAAATACCTCGGAGTTCACATCACGCAGGACCTGTCATGGTCCTGTCACATCAACACCGTGGTGAAAAAGGCCCGACAGCGTCTCTACCACCTCAGACGCTTGAGAGACTTCCAACTGCCCTCCAAGGTGCTCAGGAACTTTTACTCGTGCACCATAGAGAGCATCCTGGCGGGAAACATCTTAACCTGGTTCGGGAACAGCACCATGCAGGACAGACGAGCTCTACAGAGGGTTGTGCGGTCAGCTGAGCGCACCATCCGCTCCGAGCTCCCTGACCTGCACTCAATCTACAGCAGGCGGTGCTGGACCAAGGCCAGGAAGATCGTGAAGGACCTCAGCCATCCCAACAACAGACTGTTCTCTCTGCTGAGGTCAGGAAAGCGATTCCGCTCCCTGAAGACCAACACAGAGAGACTGAGGAGGAGCTTCTTCCCGCAGGCGATACGGTCTCTCAATCACACCACCACACAGTACTGACCCACACATATGGTTCTTACACACACACTGGACTTTCTGGACTTTGGTTTTGCACAACACTGGTCACTATATTCTTCATTTCCAGTTAATACTTGTACAGCTGCTGTTATTGTGTATATATTTATTTATATTTAGATTTCTTCATACATTCTTATATAGTTCTATATTGTGTATTTTGTTGTACAGTTATTTTATTTTCAACTTTAATTTATATATTTTATCTTATTCTTTCCCAGTTAAATTTACCCCTCATTCTAATTTGTGTTGTACAGTTATTTCATTTTTAACCTTAATTTATATTTTATTCCTTCCTAGTTAAATTTACCCTTTTTAATTTTTCATATTTATTTCCTATCTTATTCATAGCCTTTTCCTTTTTTGTTTTCTTTAGGTCACGAGCAGTTGTCCAAGCATTTCACTACATATCGTACTGTGTATGACTGTGTACGTGACAAATAAAATTTGAATTTGAATTTGACAAAGAGAAGAGTTGTTCAGTGCACACAAACAGATCACATCTTGCATTTTCATCCATTTTTGACCAAAGAAAAAATACAATTATTTTATGTCAAATTAAATGTTGCCTGATCTGCAAAGTAGTTCACGCAGCACCATGAAACCTTGACAATAAAAACACTGATGAATAAAGACACTGCATCACTCCTTGCACCGGATGATGGTTTGGGGCTGATACCTCTATAATTAAACACATTTAGAATTTCGTTTAACTTATGAGCTGAAAACATTCACTAAATGATTCCACATAACTACACAGTACATGCTCGGTTATTTTGTAATAATTAAGAATTAGCAGAAGAACTTTTAATGTTTACAAAAAAAAAAACAAAAACCATAAGAAAACATCAAAAAAGGGGAAAAAAAGGACATTTTTTATGTATAACTGTTTATTTTAGAGAAGTTACAAATGTATCTACTTAGTATCAGTATTCTTTAGCAACATGATTAATTGTTACTACGGTCACTACTTGTGCCTGTTTGGTAAAACTTTGAAGCATTGATTCATGTTTTAGTGAAAGTGTGGATAGATTCTTCTGTGCACAGTGTGCTTGAGTGTTCTGAAAGGTGCTTTCAAATAAAATGTATTATTGTTATCATTATTATTATTCTTCTTTAAGCAGCTCTTTGCTTTAATCTCTGAAGGTCTGAATGAATTTATACTCTTGGAATAATCTTTATTCTTCGAAGCAAAAGGAAACTAAATGTGTCTCATTCCAACAAAGAACTCTTCATCTGTAAAAGAAAAACAAATGAAATCGTTTCCGTCTGATCAGAAAGAATAAAGCGCTTTAAACTTGGTGAATTGTACAGAAACAAGCAGAAAGTTACTTTTTGGCTGATTTAGGATCCGGTTATACCCGCATTTAAATTCTCAGAATTTCCCTAAACTTTGATCAGTTCCTAATGTGATGAAGCGGGTTGGACAGCTGTGTCTCTGCAGTCTCTTTAAGCAGCACATCGGAACTACGGGCGGGTTCAAAGCAAGCGTCGCAGAAGCTTTAATGTATGTGAGACAGGTACAGACAGACTGGCTGCTGATTGGACAGCACCGAACAAGTCTGTGGAAGCTTCACGTTTAAGGCACCGTAGCCTGACATATGACCGGCTGTGCACGGCGGAACAGCGACAGGCACACATTTCATTAACAGCCCACGAAGTGTGAACCTGCCACACAAATCACACCGAGCCACGGTAACTTTAAAGACACTGTGCTGGGTCGCTCGGCGCTGCCGCATTAGTTCTCCCTCCATTTTCTACTTTATCGACAAGAAACGGAGCCGCTTGTTTCGGGACGCGAGCTTCTGTGTCACACTGATCAATAGCGCGGAGGGGAAACGCCATACAGTACACGGCCGCAGACAAAATGTCAGTGCGGCCGCTGCGGCTTTGCGAGGAGATGCTTGAACCGACACGAATGTTGACACTGCGTGCGCTAAAGTCAAGTCCGCGCGGAGGAAAATGAACATTATTCCTCAGCGCGCCTGTTCGTGACGGGGCTCACGGCACTGCCATTGTTATTATATTAGAAAAATAAACCAAGTGTTCAACTTTCCTCAAGTATCCTTCACACCACCGCTTCGTGGGATCTTTAATATTCGTGAACACGCACCGTCACACTAATATCAGCAGTGACACCGCTGATTTGACATTTCTCAGTCCTTGTGCCCTGCCTTAGTTTTCTCTGTGGTCCAAAGCTGGGTACTGATTAACACTAACTTTTCCCCCAGCTCACCCCGCTCATAATTTAAATAACCCCGATATTTTAATTGAAGAACTGAGTAACCGTTTCCTTATTTTGCACCAGACTTACCCCGGACGCTTTATCATCCTTTCTGTTGAGTTTTTCTTCACTTTCAACTATTTTCCGAATTTTTAATAATTTTTTTCTCATATTTTTTGCGAGACGCGGCGGGCCTGAAAATTGTTTGCTTTCTCCTCTTTCGAGCAGCCATTGTGTATGCGCTGCGATGCAACCGAACTTGGAGTTAGTCACACCCATTTAAAGTTCCGACAAGGCGCTTTTTGATTTGTGAAAGGCGCTGTCGTTTTCACTTTAGTGTCGCTCACATTGTCTGTAAATAAAACTCAAAAACTGGACTCGCCGTTAATCCCCGAAACTTCTTTTCGCCCCTGTTTTGCAAGGATACGAAACCTAACAGTTAGGGTCGGAATCCTATTGGCTCGCTGGATTATCTTTCTACGTTGCAGGTTTTTACAGCGTCTATTGGCTCATATTGACGTCAGTCCTCGGTGACGTCGCGGTGCAGTAACCAGAGGCGGCGGTAAGGTGACAGAAGGTTGCGTTATCAGTTAGCTTGGTGTTGCTCGGAGTCTAGCCTGGTTGTGTGTTTGCTAAAGCTGGCTCGTCTTCACTGCAGTGGATGTTAGCTGCTTGCACAGCTCGCTAGGCTAACGCCGGGTTCTACAAGGCACGTTGTAACATTCAGGCAATGGTGAGTATTCCACTCACATTCAGCTGCTGCAAAGTTTCTGCACCGTTTGGAGACATTAAAGAAGCTTTCGCTTGATACGATATAGAAACGTGCTGGGGGAGGACGCTCAGCTGCACCCACCGTCGTTAGGAAATCTGCTAATTAAATAACAAGTGCTCTTTTTAACGCTTCCGATCTCCAGGAATCATTAAAACAGTGTGTGAAAGAACTGCCTTTTAATTCGGCATGTATTTCAAACTACACACATTTTTTTATTTCACTCATTTGTTTAATCCTAAGAAAAACTGTAAACATGATATAAAAGTCTCCAAACTGATCACAACTTAATCTTTGATATCCTCAAGTTGTAAATCGACCTGTGGCATAAATAATGATGCGTTTCATCAAACTCGAGCTTCACAGTATAAACATTTTGGGGTGTGTATTACAGTAAAATGCACTGGAATGATTTCTTGGTGCACAAATAACCACAACCACGTGTCATGTCAATGTAACAATTGAAAGTGAGCTAATGTGTATTGATCTTTAAATGTTGTCCACAATAACAGTCCAGTGTTGATATAGTACCTCTGAAATGCCTGGTTCACTGCAAGACAAACGTCCATCATACATCACAATGTCTGCCGCTGAAAAAGGAAAAAACGGCCTTTGAGTGGGGCAAAAGGAGGCAGTTATGTAGGCGTCTGCCTTCCTGTGCAGTCACTGTGTTATCATTATTTCAGTTCAGTTAACTAATTCTAGTGGACACAGATGATGGATCCAAACAGGGAAGCCAGCGGCTCACTTCTGGTTGTATAGATAGGAAATTGTGACATGTAGTTAAAAAAAGCTACAACGATGACACTGAAAACAGTCACATAATTAACATGACATTGACCATGTCTGTATTTTCTGTCTAGTCTATGGGTTCATGTTAAAATGCTGCCTGGAGTCACAAAGAGAAGAGGTAAATGCTTCTGAGAAAAACTAGCCTGTTTCTTTCCATCCATCCAGATTCAGATGGATCAAAATGCACGGAAAGTTCGGAACCAGGACATTAACCCCTGCATCGAAGTAAGCTCGCCGTCTGTCACGTGCTGCGCTGTGTCGGCTGTGTGCCTGCTGCTGGCACATGAGTGTTGCGGCTTTCTAATCCTGTGCTTTGAAATACGCCTTTTCTCAGGAGAGCGATGACTCCCAGAAGTGTCTGAATGCCTACAACTATGATAAAAGCATGTGCTCCACCTACTTCCAGAGATATAAGAACTGTAGGAAATACTGGGTGAGTGTAATGTTTTCATGTTTCGATTTGTTGTTGGCAAAGATCTTGAAAGATCTTCATCCTTGATGCTGCAGTGGTGGATGCTCAAGGCACCACAAGTAATGAGCAACACATGTTAGCCAGCAGTATCAGTGGTTTTGGTATCTGATCGACACTAACAGGATGGACTCGATGCTTTAGTTTGTTTCTGTCCTAAGTTCGGCTCCCGCCCTTCAGAAAGCTGGCGTGTCTGTGCAAACACCTCCTCTCCTGCAGGCTGTGATTAGCCGTCCTCTGGTCACGTGACTCAGCAGCACTGAGCAGAAGCATGCAGGCTGCAGTGAGTGAGAAAAGCTACTTTACACTGTAAACACGACGGAAACATCACCAAGTTCAGTAAAGACATGAAAGAGTAGAGAACAGAGCTTTGTCCTGGAACAAACGGAGAAAGGGAGTCCCTCAGACAGACTCGGACCCCCGGCACAGAGACCAGGCCACAGTTCGGTACAGTTTCATTAGGTCAGAGTACCTGCTACCAGGTCCTTTTTTCAGTACCTACTCGGCCGGGGTTCCAAGCAATCCAAGGTGAGCCCAAAATGGGACACCAGCAGACGGCAGGCCTCCGATTGGCTGGGCAGGGACGTCACTCGATGAGTCATCACAGCGTCTCCTTCACAAACCCAAAACTGACATTTTTTTAAACCTGGCAACTAACATCGCCATGGTCCCCGAGTCTGACGCAAAGCTACAGGCCGAGCAGCGGGTGTATCATTGGCTCAATGTCCGCCTTTGTTGTAGCATATTACATACTAATTATATCACGGGGTGCTGTTGTGTCGCCATGACAATAACGACACAGGTCAGGTGGTACTCGGTTGTAATGAAAAAGCAGTCAGTGGAGTCGTGGCGAGCCTCGGCGAGTTGATCTGAGTGGGTGCTGATGGAAACGTGGGTTAACACGCTCCTTCATGAAGTGCTCATATCTACAAATAAAATGGACATCCTGCACTTTTAGGGTCAATATACCCTCATAATTATATCGCCACAATTCTGTTTGTAAGGATGTAAATGGCTGTTTGATCACTGAGTGCAGCGAACAGTATGCAGGGCATCTTAGTCTTTTCATAAGCGCTATGATCAGTGACCGCTATTGTGGTGCAGTCGTATCTCGCGTCACATCAGCACATTTCTCAGTTGCTCTTATGGACATGACCATAGAGGGATTTGTGTGTCTGGGATCAACTGGGAATCTTTCAGTAGGCTAACCTGTAAACCAGTACACCATGGAGCCAGAGCGAAATGGCATCAGTCAAATGTAAGCACTGAAAGTAGCCTGCTGTTGTTTCAGCTCCACGTGTGAGTAAAGGATCAACCTGCCTGCTCGCGATAGTGAACTCTTCAGAATACTGTCACAGCAAAGCCGTGCTGTTGTAACTGTGGAAGTGTGTGTGTGTGTGTGTGTGTGTGTGTGTGTGTGTGTGTGTGTGTGTGTGTGTGTGTGTGTGTGTGTGTGTGTGTGTTAGGGCTGCCACAAACGATTATTTTGATAGTCGACTAGTCACCGATTATTTTTGCGATTAGTCGACTAATCAGATCATCATCCATTGGACGTAAAACGTACAGCTTATTGCACCAGCAGCATCTGCTCTTATATAACTATCATTAGCTTACAGCTTTAAGTGTTTAAGGTGCTAACTAAAAATAAAGACAAGATGATAGTTTGTTAAATTTTTATGAAATCTGCAGATTGTTTCGGTGAAGTTTAATAAACTCCTTGCTATCTAAAATATAACAGGACACCGGAGTAAATTCTCGAGCATCTCACACTTCTGATAATCAGCTGTCTGCTTGACGTTTATTCAGCTGTGTAAAAACTTTAATCTCAGCCAAACCGATTTACTCAGGAACAAATAAAATACTAAAAAAAAAAAAAGCCAAACAACAACATTTTAAGTTATCCACGTGACTCATATATATTTAACCTGAGTAGCGAAAGACGGCGGTGGGTTTGAAAACGATTTGCAGGGAGTCCGGTGTTCTCACGGCTCTAGTTAGCCTTGCCCCCGGCTCGCTATCGAGCTAGTGGGTAACAGACGTCTCCGAAAACGTCGGAGCGCTTTTGAAAATATGCGGTGTCCTGATAAACTGAGCAGATATTTGAGGTTTCCACAGCTACATTCTCGGCTGAAAATATGTTAAACGTTTATTTTGTGACCCAGAAAGAATAATAAGAGTAAAGTTAAAACTAACTAGCTGCCGCCATTGTTGGAAACTGAGCTGGGCTATGAATTCTGGGACACAGCTTCTTCTTCTTCGGGGTTTAACGGCAGCTGGCATCCTTGTACATGCAGTGCTGCCATCTTCTGTTTCAGTCCGTTATTACACTCTTAAATCCTGCTACTTATTCCTGCGTCTTTTGTGATCTTACAAAGCTTCAAACGACGCGTCGACTATTAAATCAGTCGTCGACGATTTTGATAGTCGACGTAATCGTGACTAGTCGACAAATCGTGGCAGCCCTATTGTGTGTGTGTGTGTGTGTGTGTGTGTGTAAAGAAAAGGCCACCAAACGGGGGTTCTCTTAGTATTGGCTCACATCAACAAGCAGGGCTAGCTCACTAGGTAGAGTGGTTGCCCCTTGATCAGAAGGTCGGGGGTTCGAATCCACTGAACGGCTACCCTGAGGTGCCCCTGAGCAAGGTACCGTCTGCACACGCTGCTCCCCGGGTGCTGCACTAGTGGCTGCCCACTGCTTCACTGGGTGAATGGGTTAAATGCAGAGGAGTCATTTCCCTACAGGGACTAACACATTATCATTATTATTATTATTATTATTACTATAATGTAATTAACTTCAGCCTCCTGTCACACGTCAGACTCCACAGCACAAGTGTTTCACACAGGTATGGTAACTGTGTGCTCTTGTGGTACAGAGGGCTGTGAGCGCCGATCTAAATGTAAACCTGTGGTCAGTTTCTAAAGCTGGAGGATATTTGCTGAAGTGTTTGGAGCTGTGCTGCACCGCACCTTATAAAGTGGGACACAACACCCCCTCCGCCTGTCACAGGTGGAGCTCTGATGGTTGTACGTGTGCTGTACTTGTTTCAGTCTGTCATTTTCAGCGTTGGGTTTGAGGAGCGTTGTGAGTACGAGCTGACGCTGAGGCCCAGCCTGAGGCGGTTCACTTATGTTTGTGTTGAAGCCGTGTACCTGCTGTCATTTGCAGTTTTAGCCGTTTGCTGGTTGTTGAAATAGTTTTGTGAGCTTTAGGCTGAGTTTCTGCCGTCTTTAAAAAGCGATGTACTGATCCAACTTTAATCAAACTGAAATCAGTTTGAATCAGGAAGTGATTTCTTTTTTAAAGCCACCCTATTGCTTACAGTTTAGAGCAGCACTGCCACTTGTGATTTGAAATGCATTGTGGGATACCTGTTCATCATACCTGGCGATAGGATGGACCTGTCTTACACACGTAATGAATTGATTAAATGCATCAGTTAATAATTCTGAAACCAGCTGAATTGATGATGTAATCGTTTCAGTTTGGCACTCAAAGCCCTCCATGATGTCACTGTGATGTCATCGAGGTTATTTCCTCAGACCCACTGTGACCTTTACAAGCGAGACTTGAGCAGTCACACTGACTTGGTTAGAAGGTGTCGTGCTATTTATTCAGCCGTCATTATTAGCAGGTGCTGTTCTGATAATTATCTGATGTGCTTTCTTTGGCTGGTCTGTTTTGTCTTGCAGCACAACATCATGGTGCAGAGGAGAAGAGATGGTGTGAAACCTGACATGCCCACTGCTGCAGAGAGGCTGGAGATGCTTACTTCACTGGGAGGCAAACCATACTAAGAGCGAGCCCAGTCACATGCACACTGGGAAGAGCAGCTGGCCTTCAGCCTGTGGTGGAGTCAACACTACAGTTCTGTGCTCCAAAGACTCGCCTACTCAAATCCAGCTCATCAGAAACTTGGAACAGTTTTACTTTTTCTGCTTTTAGCTGCAGACTTGGTGCTGTTTAAGGATTTGACAGTAAAGATTCAATAGAAAAACACAATTTCAACCTAAGGTGGGCACAGGTGTCTTTGGATCATATGTTATTGCTTATAAAAATCCATATCTCTTATTTTATTACTCACGACACTGTGGACTGTCTGCACACAGGGGGACCAGGTGTGGTGTCACTGTTTTCAGTGATACCTGCTGGTCTCTGACCTGCAGGAGTTTCACAGCATAGGTTACCTCGATGAAGTGAACCGCCTTCATAGAACAACAAACCCACCATTAGCCCTGAAGTCACCTGGATAAGCCCAAAGCCAGCTTAGCATTGCTGCTAGTCTAAAACAGCCTGTGAGGAACTAGATGCTGAATGTTTTCTATGACCATGGTCGAGTGTGCAGCCTGTGAACCTGTAACGAGTGTTTCTGTCTCTTAATAAACATGCCTCCATTACTAATGTTTGATTTCTGGCTGTTGAAAAGTTTGATGGAGAAGAAGAAGAGCATTGTGGGAAGACTGGAAGAAACAGACCGGATTTTTTGATAGATAGATCTATCTCATATATAGATATATCTATATATGAGATCTACGTTTTTAGAATAATTTTAGATTCAGATCTTAAATTTGACAAGCATGTAAAAAAAGATTGCTAAGACGGTCAAGGCTGATCTGAGTTGTTTTAAGTTAATTTGGCACTTTATACCCACTTCAGCAGCTCAGATGTTTATGCGTTCTATGATATTCTCTCATTTTTCATATTGTATGACAGTTTGGACCCAAGCAGCACCAGTCAGCCTGTGGTGTCCTTATATCTTTAAAAATAATGGATAAAAAATCTGTTCAGTGGCATCATTGTCACATTTTAAAGAAATATTGCTACTACTTAGTTTTAAGAGTTTTAATCATTTGTGTTTTCTTAAATGTATAAATAGGATGGCCCCAGAGTGTCTCAATAGAAACATCCAGAGACCAGATAGTAATCGTATTACCAGGAGTAAGGTGAACGGCAACTGCAAGATGTCATATCGCAGATCTGCATTCGGTCAGTCAGCTTGCCATCTGTGGAACACTTCCAACCAAAATCGAATTGATTACAGACATCAGATCCTTTACATTGAAGCTTAAAGTGTGGTTAAAGGGAAATGTAGTCAACTAAGGATTTTAATTTAATTTTAATTGTCTATTAATTAATGTAATTGCATTTATGATGTAATTTGGTTTTATTGTAAAATGTATCTATTTTGATTGTAAGCCCAACAAGGCACAGTTATTGACAATTAGCAATAGCTATAAACGTACGTGCGTTACTTTCATGTTTGTACTTGGACTATGTGAAACTGCACTGTCCCTTTTAAATATATATATGTATGTATGTGTGTGTACACACACACACACACACAGGTGTGATGATGACTACAGTGTGCAGGTCGTAGGTGGAGGAGCTGACAGGAACCGCTGGGTGATGGTTTTCTACTGAACCGTAACCATGTCATCAGTCGGTCAGCCTGCTCAGTGCTGCCACCGTCATCGTCACTCAGGGTTAAACCACGCCCCCAAAAGTCCGGAGAGTGCACGCGCACTGTTCAGGAGAGGGTGTTCTTCAGAGGTGACAGGTAGGAGCGCGCGAGTCCTCACCAAGCGAACTGTTAGCAGGCTAACAAACATTAGCAGTAAAATGTCACATTCATCACCTGCAGTCAAACTCTAGTTAGCAGGCTGAGCGAGGCTAATGGATGACAGCTTAGCTAGCTACCTGCTGCTAGCTCGGACTCGTTGAACAAAGGCGATGTGGACTGAAAGTTTCATCTATAATCCACATTAATTTGGTTCTGTTCAACGGAAACCGCATCCAAAAGGTTCTGCTTTACTATGAGCGCATTTCGACTTTGACACAGAGCAAAGAACTGTTTAAAATAATAAGTTGTAATAGTAGCTGTGTGGTCAGGAACGTGAGACATGATGAGCTCATGTCCCTCCTCCTAGAATTGAAATGTAAATACAAAATGTTTTATGGTATAAAAATATCCTTTGTTACAAAATAGCAATAAAAACACAAGGCGTTAAAATGTTTCAATTATCCAGAGTTACTGAAACATTTTATTGCAGTTCCGTGGATTAAAAAAAATCCATAGTAATGAAATAACAGTGTTAGAACAGATAACAGCTGATATTCTTTATGTGTGCGTGCATCAGTGCATTGATCATGTAGAAAAGCCCCACTTACCAAATGTACCGGTCCAGCTAGCTTTATACTGTTGTTGGGGTTCGTATTAGTTATAGGTGCTGTTTGTATTCACATTCAGCAGAGTGCTTTTTACTGACTATAGTTTTAGTTTAACTATAATAACCCTAATATGCTGTTGGCGTTCTCGTCCACAGACATTGCTGTTGTCCATCATCATGAATGTGTATATTGATCTCTGCCATTCACTCGGGTAAGTTCAAGTTTCCCAGCTTTCAGTTTAGAATCCAGCGTCGAGTCGTCCAAAAGCTGTGACAGAATGACAGAACATCCCCACGGGGGTGAAAACATACATAAAGCCTGATTGTTTTAGTCATTTTTCGGCTAAATCATTAATGTGCACCTGCTGTCAGCTCCAGTTCTTCTAAAGTGACCCTTTAATGAGTCCTCTAGCAGAGCTGTGGTATTTGGTACGAGGGCACGTGTCAGTCAGCAGTGTACTTCACTCTGGCTTTCGCCTGGATGTAGAGGAAAGTTTACCTCGGGGCCCGCCCACTTCCCTTCACCTGTGCTGATTCTCCTTTAGTCACTGTTGCTCTTGTTCACTGCAGAGTTCATTATGTATATCGCTTCATTCCTGCCATTCGGTCCCTGTTATGAAACACTTCCTGGTTCTTCTTTGGACAGTTGTTTCAGAGCATGATCTAAACGAACCTTAATAATTCATGTGGAATCAGATGAAACGAAGAACTGAACAAAAACCTGTTTCCACTGTAATTCTACTGTAGACTCTACTGTAGACTCTACTATAAACTCTACTGTAGACTCTACTGTAGATTCTACTGTAGACTCTACTGTAGACTCTACTGTAGATTCTACTGTAGACTCTACTATAAACTCTACTGTAGACTCTACTGTAGACTACTGTAGATTCTACTGTAGACTCTACTGTAGACTCTACAGTAGACTCTACTATAAACTCTACTGTAGATTCTACTGTAGACTCTACTATAAACTCTACTGTAGACTCTACTGTAGACTCTACTGTAGATTCTACTGTAGATTCTACTGTAGACTCTACTATAAACTCTACTGTAGACTCTACTGTAGATTCTACTGTAGATTCTACTGTAGACTCTACTGTAGACTCTACTGTAGACTCTACTGTAGATTCTACTGTAGACTCTACTATAAACTCTACTGTAGACTCTACTGTAGACTCTACTGTAGATTCTACTGTAGACTCTACTGTAGACTCTACAGTAGACTCTACTATAAACTCTACTGTAGATTCTACTGTAGACTCTACTATAAACTCTACTGTAGACTCTACTGTAGATTCTACTGTAGACTCTACTATAAACTCTACTGTAGACTCTACTGTAGATTCTACTGTAGACTCTACTATAAACTCTACTGTAGACTCTACTGTAGACTACTGTAGATTCTACTGTAGACTCTACTGTAGACTCTACAGTAGACTCTACTATAAACTCTACTGTAGATTCTACTGTAGACTCTACTATAAACTCTACTGTAGACTCTACTGTAGACTCTACTGTAGATTCTACTGTAGATTCTACTGTAGACTCTACTATAAACTCTACTGTAGACTCTACTGTAGAGTCTACTGTAGATTCTACTGTAGACTCTACTGTAGACTCTACTGTAGACTCTACTGTAGATTCTACTGTAGACTCTACTATAAACTCTACTGTAGACTCTACTGTAGACTCTACTGTAGATTCTACTGTAGACTCTACTGTAGACTCTACTGTAGATTCTACTGTAGACTCTACTATAAACTCTACTGTAGACTCTACTGTAGAGTCTACTTGCTCATGGCTTTGTGTTATTGAACATCAGCTGAGTGTCAGTAGGAGCCTGAGTCAGTGTGGGACGATATTCTGAGGTTTACATTGTGAGTTACAAATGAAGGGACAGTGCATGTAATGTTAAGAAATAACTAGTAATATTGTAACAAACTGCTTCCTATAATAATAATAAGTGTGTTTCTTTTTAAGAAATCATTTGTTTAGTATTGAAGAGCACTGCTTATTGTGAAGTCCTGAGCTGTGTTATTCTCTGTGTACGGGGATGATTTGGTTCCTGTGTAAACTCTGTTTAGTGTTGTGCGTTTCCCTGAGCTTCGTCTTGTGTGTTTGCCTGACTCCGTGTCGCCCGTGTGTGTCGCTCGCCCCTCCGTCTGTCTCGTCTCCATGTTTGGATTCCCTCTCTCTCCCTCCCGTGTTGCTCTCCTGGTGTTTCTTGTCGTCTCGTTGCCTCCCTGTTTTATCCCTAATGTTATGTCAGGTGTGTGAGTCTTAGGCCCGCGTCTCTGTGCTTCCTGTTTTACTTTGACAGTCTTGCGTCCCGTGTTCAGTGTGTTCTGTTTTGTTCCCCTCTGCCTCATCGCCCCTAATTTGTCTCAGCTGTGTCCACTTCCCTCATCACCTCCTGTCTGTATATACTGGCTGTGTCCCAATTCAGGGTCTGCACGCTTGAAGTACGCGCAGTACGCACGGTTCGTACTATAAGTACGAGAAGTGCGGAAGTGAGAGGCGTGTGAAATGGGACGGTCTGGCCTCCGTCGCGCTGTTCAGGTTGCCTAGCAACCATGATACTAACCGCGAGAAACGTTACATACAGCTTTGTGTGACAGAAATGAAGGAGAAAATGTTTTGTTTGTCTTTCATTTTTGTCATGACATCACTTTGATTGAGTATCTGAGGCTGAGACCACGGGACTGTAAACATGATTGTTGGGCTTCATTTCTGTGCTGAACACTCATTTAAGATTAGTTAGTAAATAACAATTAGCTCATGTTGTTCATGAGACTAAAGTCATCTCACTGTGGTGATGTAAATATAATATGGCCAATATTATATTATTGTCAGATTATTATGATATATATATATATATTACAGCAGTGAGCTTGAATTCTGGGTCAAAGATTCAAGTTGCAGTTATTTATATTTCCTATCACCTTAAATCTTCAGTCAAGGACGAGTATCTTTGACAGTGCATATATAGGTGTATCATATATAAGAGACAAATATTGTTCATTTAATATGTTGGCATTACTAAATGTGGCTCAATGCTTACATACATGTGTAAAAAGCAAATGTAGGAGCTGTGATAACTGTGTCTGATAGAATGAAGAGTAGACTGATATATGAAATATTCCTTTATTGGGTGAGAAAATCAGACCATGTCATAACTGCTGTAAGTCACACAGAATAGATATCAGAGCCTTAAACAGGCTGACTTCTGCTAAATGGGTCAAACTGGGCAGAAAGTCTACAAACACATAACATCCTTATAGAATATGATGTAACACTATAGATCAACTTAGCTCAGAATATATAAAGCATATAAACAGTTACAGCAATATGATGCAACAAACACAGCAGCTACTGATCCAAAATACTCAAAGCTTCATAGAACTGAAACCAACATTTATTTTAGCTCCATTCTGCTGCTGATACAGACTTTAGGTTTCTGAACATTAAACTTGTTGCTGCCTTTCATAGTGTGTAACTTGAAGGCCCTGAGTACTCTGAGTACTTTCTCCCACACTGGAAACACTGGGAGGATCACATTATTTGAACATTACCTAATAAGACTGATTCAGCACAGACAGTTATGTTAAACTTTCCTAGCAGTCCTTCACAAACAGGGAACAGTCTGTCTATTCTCTCCATCTGTCAGCTGCTGCTGGCTCTTCCTCCTCCTCTTCCTCACACCCTGCTGAGTTTGTCCTGGTGGATCATCAGGGCTGCAAAGCCTCACAGATGATGTGCAGCAGTGGGTCCCTCAGTCTGTCCTCACTCTGGACACTTGCAGTCGTCACACATGGAAATCAAATGTGTGATAAGCTGCAGGATTCAAACACAAGTGTGACTTATAAACACATGTTCATACTTTTATTCCACAATCAGAGAGAAAGAAACAGAGAGAGAGTGCAGGACAGACAGACAGGTGACAGTCTCAGGTGTACACACTGCTACACAACAGCACAGAGAAGCAGGATTTAGTGTTTGTGTTATTACGAGTGTAAACAAGAAGAGTTCCAGATGGTGCAGTGGACACATGTGTGACTGCTGTGATTAAAGCATCTTTCTTTCAGCTTAACGAGTGAACCGTCAGCTCGTTCAAACACACGTTAAAGTCCGTTTGGCTCGACACCACCGAACAGAGGCAGCAATATAACACAGCTCACATTAACAGTGCAGTGGATCCTGCTTGTGCCGTGATGTTCAGGACTGCAAACCGAGCAGCATCACTGACTTTCAGCTTGTTGTGTTTGTGGATATATGACTGACTTTAATTATCCATAAATCATCAGATTCTCTGTACGATTAAGGTCGACTATATATATATGTAGAGGCTTTAAAACCAAGTAAACACTGAAAGTACAAACATCACTAATGTCGCACAACTCTGCCAACATGTGGCCAACAGTAATGTTTTAATGTTCTTCGTTATTAAACATTCGCACATAAATAAGTGACGTCATATTCAGTACTTACTTTTCACAGTTCACTCTTCGGCCGCTCCCTTCTGCCGTATTTTGCAGCAAAATTATCCACACCCACCGCCGCACTATGAACTGTGGGATATATGGGACCACGAAGCGTGCACCGGACCACGCTTGATATTTGGGGAACTCGACGGCGCATTTGGAGTATGCGTTTGAAGTACACTTCGAATTGGGACAGCCGTCGTCGCGTGGCGGTGACGTAACCGCACTTGAAATGCGTACTTCAAGCGTGCAGACCCTGAATTGGGACACAGCCACTGTGTGAGTTTTCCGTGACCTTTGTCATCGTGTCCATGGTTCCTCCGTGTCTCTTCTGTTTCCCGCTGGTGTTTCCGAGGTTTTTCTAGTGTTCCAGGCTTTTACTTTATGTCCTTAGTTCTTCCAGTTCAGCCGTTCCTCTGTTTAGTTTATTTATGCATTTTTCCCCGTTTGGTGTGTCTGCCTTAATAAACGGGACGTCTTTCGTTTATTTTTCCTGTTTTCCTGGTGTGGATTTGGGTCCTCACATAAACAGTCCAGACGATCTGCAAGTTGTGACAGTTGGTTGCGTTTCTAAACTCAGCATCAATAATGATGACATTATTCTAAATGTAGGATTTCTAGTTAAACCTTAAGACTACCATTAGTCACTGTGCAAGTATACTGCTTTATATAAATGCAGATAAGTGTAATAGTTAAATTAAGTGAGGAATATCCTGCACCACAGTGTGAGTCTTAGTGTCCATGTGGAACAACGTAACTTAAAGCAGCATTTACCAAACTGTAACTGTAACACTCCATCCACCCTGCCAATGCTGATGCACAGATAAATAAGTACTTGATGGCTGTTCAGAAGTAGGCGTTTAAACTGCATAGAAACATGTTTTTAGGTTTATCAGCTGCGCTCTAAATCAGAACACAGAGACAGGGTCAAAGTCTTTATTGCAAAGCAGCCCAGAGGATATTGTAAGAATATGCTGGGACTGTGGAGTGAGCAAAGCTGGGTGGTATATGGTCTGGTACTTATCTACTTACGTTAGAGGGTGGTAGCTGCAGGGATAAGGTACAGGAAAGAGTTATACCTACACTTATATCTATTATGGCCACTTCTGCAGGCTTCCCGGGTGGTTAGCATCTTTGCTACATGCTGCCACACGCCTCAGGAATGACCACGCCCGTCGCAAGAAGGTCTTCCGTCTTCTGCAGAGGAAACTGGTGTGTACTTTAGTAGCAACACGTAGATGTCTTTACAGTACTGCGTTCTCTTACCACAGAACAACAGCACAGTATATGCTAGTGTTTGACGGGGATCCCATATATGCACATAAGAAGAGGGGCCTGGGAATCGATCTCAGCATTGCAGAGAGTTGACTGAACCCCTTCTGTTCAAGCATGGTTGTCCACAGTGGACACAGAGAAGACAGAAAGAGGAGTAAAAAAAGCCATGTCTGTCTACAATGGAAACATTTACATTCTTCAAAGAGTGACCTTTGACCTTTAGATGCAGATGTACAGCTTCTATGTTATTATTATTAGAATTCATTTTTAGTCTGACGGACATATTGAGTAATGTTAGAAATACAATTGATTGCTTTCAAATTCAAATGTCTCCTGGGTCATTATTTTAACCAGACAACAGGCTGGTCTTCACAGTCTTGAGCAGGTGAGGTCCTGGAGCCTAGAACAGGTGTGCCCACAGGAGGCGGAGATAAGAGTCACTGAAACATTCAAAGAACAATTGGTGGATTAGTCAGTTACCAAAATAATCTTTACCTGCAGGCATAGCTTCCAGTAAACTCCAATGTTGAGGACTTTCTCCTCACTGTGCAAAGCAAACTTTTATTGTTTGAGTCTGCCCTGGTGAACTTTCTGTTTCTATCCACTGAGCTGATGTGAACAGTGAAGGCTTCTACTACTCTACATCCACCTATCTGTGCCAGTGGCTTGGTGCTGTACTTTCCAGGTAAAGGTTGGCTACGATGGGTGACACCGGGGAGCCATGGCACATGTTTGTGTCTGTACTGTTTTGTTCAGCTCATTAATGACAATAAGCAAGGTTTTCTCCCAGTGGTTACAGCACTCCCCAAAGCTTTGTGCCATCAGAAAATCTCCTGCAGACATTCATGTAGAGATGTTTCAGTCATGACAGACTAATACTCACACTGAGTCCTCAGATATTCCAAAGCCAGGCAGGATATATAACCATTAGAAGAAGCTGAAGGAGTCTTCTGCAGAGGACAAAGTGTGGACTTCATTTCATCACGATTCAATTCAGGACAAGGAAACTGAGACTGAGACTGGGTGATGAGTGGTAACTGCTCACAAACTGGTCTTCTGTGTTTACAGGTGGTCCCTGTCATGAAATACATTGTATTATTCTATCATCTTTATCATATAACTCCTGTCACCCCCGTCCTAGTTTTTTAACAAGGTTGGCGTGAAGGAGGGGGATCAGTGTCAGCCTACCTACGTCTACCCTAAAGAGGTGAAGATGTTGATACGGTCTGCCTTTCCAGAGGACATCTGTGACTATCCAGATCCCTGCCATGATAAGGTGAGTGTAAACCATTCTTCATTGCCTAAATGCTCTATCACCAAAGACAGGTTTGTTTTCCCCCAAAAGTTGGTTCTGTTCTTGTGGACGAGGAGTTTTCAGCACTCATCTAAGTGACATCTTCAGTCTCAGCTGACTGCTGGTTTCCAGCCTTATAAACATCTACGTTTGCATAATGAGCTAAACTGGCACCACTGGGTCGTGAGCAATGTTCCCTCTAAGCTGCGCGCGTGCGCAATTGTGCACTGCTGGCACGGTCTCTGCGCACAGAAAATCTCTGTAGCGCACAAAAATAAAAAATCTAACCTGAATTGAAATGAAAATAAATACGTTAGCAGTTGATTCTGTTTTGTAGTGTGAGTCAGTAAGTGAGCGGTGACTGGCTGCTCCAGCCAATGATGCGATTCACATTCGTATATGCACAGCTCATCAACGTGGTTGACAGGCTATGACAGCGTCCTTAAATGCTGCTCATGTTTAGCTAACAAAGGGGTGTGGCCGATGTGGAGTGCTGCTTATGTTGAACCTTTAAAATAATGGCAAAACGAACGGGCAGTGGCACACAGTGGCCAAAGTAAAAAAGAAATGCGACTCTTTTAAGATGGAATGGCTGTCAGAATATGTGCAAACAGGAGAAAAAACTGTGAAACTGGGACAGATTTTTTCTTTTTTGAGCGAGAAAGGTCTGGTCTGCAAAATATGTTGCGAAGCTAAAATCGCAAGCGAGTTTTCGGAGGGAAAAGTGTGGACAGAATGGAAGCTGGAATACCTCAAGCGCCACATTCAACAGAAAAGTCATTTGAAAGCAGCTGGAATTGTGAGAAGATGTACGATTTGAATGGGGATCGGTACGTTGTTGGGAGAGAGCGCCAAAGACCGAGAGAAGAGGAACGAGCTGTCACTCAGAAAGAAATCCAACCCCGAAGAAGTTAAAGTTCTCATCGACAAGATTCTACCAGCCTTCAAAATGAATTCTTCTCTGCTGTCGGTTCAACAAATTGACCATCACATGGCAAAGTATGTGAGTGTACCAGAAAGCTGGCGAAGCAAAGATGATGCCTTTGAGTTTGTGAATTCAATCAATGAAGTAGTGCAGAATGAGACAATGTGTGAAGTTAAAAATGCACCTCGGCACACCCTGATCATAGGTGAGAGCACAGACGTAACAGTGCACAAAATGCTAGTCCTGTATATTAAATCCAGGGAGGAAAATAACGTCAACCATAAAACTGTTTGGTGGCATCATCCAGCTGACCGCATTCACAGCATGAACTAGACATGCAGAGAATTAGGGCTGGGCGATATGGCCTAAAATTCATATCGCGATATAATTTGAAGCATGTGCGGTAACGATATATATCACGATATATTCTGTTCTTCTGTATAACGTATTTTCCAAACTTAAAATCCTTTAATTTTCTCAAAAATCGAGAGTGGGCCTTATGTATGAATTCTGGTTGTGCTTACTGACCTCGAACCGATTTGGGCAGAAATCTGTTAAAAATGTTTTAAGTTTAAAAATGTTGGTAAGCTGCACTGCTTGATGGATGTCAGAGCATTATGGCTGCCGTAGTGAGGAGCTTCACGGAGTAATCTGGGTCCTAAACTCCGTCTGCTTCAGGTCCCAAAGTCAAACAAACACTGAGAGTTAAAAACAGTCTAAATTCTTTCATCTTTAATAAAATCATCAGCGTTGCTGCTTTACCAGGTGTAACAATTAAGTTTAACATCCATGAAAACAGATTTATTAAATTTAACGGAGTTAGAAGTTAACAGGAAGTTAGCTCGCTAGTTTCCACCTAAACATTTCCTACCATGTTCTGACAGAGAGATTTGAAACTAATTCAAACGTACAGCTCTGCTGTCACTTCCAACATAAATGAAGACAGAAAACTAAACAGCAGTGACGTTTGTAGGGTTACTGAAGTTGGGCTAGCTGCTATATAATGATGTGCTACGTGATTGCTAGCGACACAGCTATGTTAGCATAACATTAGCACAGTGAAGCTGGAGGATGAACGCCAACTTTTTCCACTCGATAAAAGTTAACGTGAGGGATTCTGGTGGTCAGGGACAAATGCAATCACATAGCAGGATGCTGTACACGGGCCAAACTTCAGTCAGGAGAACAACTGAGGTTATTCATCCACAATACGAGGTTAGTTATTAATATACTGCAACAACATGGGAACAGAGCAGCTGCGAGAGAATCCAACATTAATGAATCAATGTTAGGGAAGTGGAGGAAGTGCAGTTTTTGGCTTTCCCCATATTTCAAAGGTGCTTCATCTCTTTGCTGTGACTGTCAGCATAATTTGCAGTGATAATGGTTGTAGCCACTGCGATGCTTTCGACCAAAACAGGTGCAGCTTGATGACATCATCAACATGCGCTATCGCGATAGAGCGGTATAGTCAAAATCTCTATTGTTGGCCAAATTTATATAGTTTCTATCGTATATCGTTTCTATCGCCCAGCCCTACAGAGAATGGTGATGCTGACCTCCGATGGTGCCTCAGTAATGCGAGGAAAGCACAACAGAGTTGCAGCTTTATTAAAGCGGAAAATACCACACTTAACTGAACAACACTGTGTGGCCCATAGAGAGGACTTGGGCATTGATGATGCGTGGAAAGATGTACCTTTGATGTGTGATGTGGGAACTCTTCTTAGAACAGTTTACTCCACTTTCTCTAGATCCACTGTAAAGAGGGGAAAACGGGAAGACCTAGAAATGTTCTTGATGAGGATGCACTGTCATTCAGGCCTCTGAGTGAAGTGCGATGGCTGTCACGTCACTGAGCTGTGAATGCTGAGGAACTACACTGTGCTGGAAGAATACTGCAAGAGAGAATCCAGTGATAACAGACATCCAGTGGCAAATTACTGTTACAAAAAGCTAACCGATTCAAACTTCAAGGTTACTCTCACCGCTCTGGGAGATGTTTTGGGTGAGCTGGCACACCTGTGTCTTTCTTTTCAAAGATGCAACCTGACTGAAGGGCACTGCTTGGCAAGAGCAAAGATTGAGAAGTTGCGTTCCAAATACTTGACAGAGGAAAAGGATGTTAAGTGGAGTGACCGTGTCATAGAGGCGATGAGGGCCTTATCTGCTGATGGCAGGAATACCAGTGAGATTACTCGTGTTATTCGTAAGCTTTGTGATCACTTGGATTTTCCAGAGGATGAATTATAGGAGTGGTCTGCACTTGACATTGAGGCATTGACCTCAGACATCAGGTTTGAGTATGGAGCAGCAGACATTGCCACGCTGGCAAAGAAGTATGAGGCCATTCTCCACCCTCCACATTCAGTGGAGGTCATAAACAGTGAATATTCTGATTTCAAGTACATACTGAGGCACAAACTTAAACATGGGTCAATCAGCACATTCTCAGATATGGAGGCTGCAACGCTAAAATGTGAGGAGCTAAAACACATCTCGCAGCTTGTGGATATTTGTGCTATATTTCAAGCATTCAGTGCAGATTGCCAAAGAGGCTTTAGTTTAATGAATTGTCTCAAAACAGCATCCAGAAATCGTCTTGAGGCGGAGCATTTGGACCAGCTGATGCGCATAAAGTCAAAGCTGCAAGCAGACGAGGCCATCAACCTGGACGACGTGAGAAGGACAGACGGGAAACACTAGATGAGCAGAAAACTGATTAAGAGCTTAAATTTCACCTTGTGTCATTTATTGAGTTTTCATTTATGGATATTGATCATTAAATACTGTCACCAGTTTGAGGATTAGAAAAATGCATATAATCATTATATACTGACAGACAAAGAGTTACAGGACAGTAGGACTGTCTCCCAGACCGCAGTAGGACAGGAGCTTCACAGACTGGCTCATCATAACTAGAGATGGCACGATACCACTTTTTTATGTCCGATACCGATATCATAAATTTGGATATCTGCCGATACCGATATGAATCCGATATAGTGTTTTTTAATCAACAAAACTGTTTTTTAAAATATCTTGCTGCATTTTGCAAGTCTGCAAGTTCATACTCAAGTTTAAAACAACAACTACACTAAAGCTATTCTGTTATACCTGTATGCAAAAAAAAATATTTCATAGTTCAGCAATACTGATCAATCTAATAAACTTAAACCTACACCATCCTCCCTATTCTGGTATTTTAAAGAGTACTTAGCGTAAATATTAAGCAACCTAACTAATAGGGTTCCAACTCCCAGCAACAACAAAAATAAATAAATAAAAAATAGGGAACCACCCCTCACGCTCCACCTCATGATGCTTAATCGACGTAATCAACCTTAATTTGATGCAGTGTGAAAAAAAATGCACAGAAATATTAAATAGATTCAACATCTTTCTTCAACAAAATTGCAGACTGCACAGATGGTACCTTCCCAAAGGAAAAAGTACTATAGCTTACTAGGGTATATATATTAGACTTAATAGTCACTATATACAGTAATTGACTTCTATTCGTTTTACATCAAATTAAAACTTTGGGTGTCAGATAATTATTTATTAAAAGCTCGACATTTTAAATGAGAATAAGAAAGAAAAGTATGTCTTTGTGCCCCCTTTTCCCAGTTAATGCCCTATCGGCCCCCCTGGCTAAACTTTGCTAGATCCGCCCCTGCACAGTTACCAGCGTCAGCTACGTAGAAAACGATCCTGGTGTAGAAAGTAATATTAAATAAATTCTAACAACACCTTATCAAGCTTAAACGTGCTGCTGTTGTTCAGCCGCTGGTTTCCTCTTTCTGGTGCAAAGTGGGCCAAAAGCAAACAAGAAAGACAGACTCGCTACAGAAAAGCCGATCAGCTGATCATTTAAGCAGTTTCATGATTGAAGTAGCAGCCGGAGAGCGAGAGGCAGTCGCTCGTTAAGCTTAACGTGGGAATGCTTTACAAACATTCAGAGATGGACTTACACACTTGCTTTACTTCTCTCGGGGATAACTTTGTCGGAGATGAAATGCTGGGTTGCTAGCGAAGCTCCACATGCTATCCAGACCACCGACAGGTCCCGCATGCCACAGCCGCTCTATCACGTGATGCATACTGCTCCGACGTGCTAACGTTCTGAGGTGAGTTACGGCATGTTGCAAGTTTTGTGAGGTGCTTTCGTGATATTTAATGGATCGGATTACATTTTTTATTTTTCTCCGATATCCGATCCAGTAATTTAGGTCAGTATCGGACCGATACCGATACGTAATATCGGATCGGTCCATCTCTAATCATAACACAAGTCAGAGCTTTATAATAAAAATGTTAAGTTTCAAAATTGGAGTTTATAGTAGGCTTGATTTGGTTGGCCGTTCATGTTTTGCCATAGTTCAAATATTCATACTTCCAATAGCGTTGACATAGTGCACAGGTCATTAAAAAAGATTTTTGTAATTGTCACTGTAAGTGGGCTAAAGCTCTTAATTAAAGGGATTCTAACAGAAATGTAAATGCTGTAATTTGATTATTTTTATAAACCATGTAACTTCGATGGATGCGATGCTGTCGTCACCACAGTGCACACGTCTGATGTCGCTCACAGTGGTCCAGGGGGCCGCTCAGGGAGTCTGTGAGTTTGCTCACACACGTGAAAAATTAGAGGGAACATTGGTCGTGAGGTCAGTTTCATGATCAATAAGATCATTAATGATTGTATAACCATCTGTGAAGACAGGAGGCAGCTTTACACACAAACTGTCTGAACCTACAGCGCAGTTCTGAGGTGGCGTGCCAACATCCTCTCACATCAATAGGTCACATGACATGGCTTCACCTGAACCCTCTGCTTATAATGACCACACCTTTTTTCAAACCTTGGCTTGTGTGATGAGTCATGTGATCAATAGTGGCTCAGTGACCCAGGTGTTGAAAGTGTAGTAACCTGCAGTAGAGTTCAAACAGCTGTGAGTTGGAAGTGAAGAAGCTTTTCAGATGAGAGGTGAAACGTCTTCAAGAAACTTTTCTTTCCAAGCTCCAGTTTTCACAACAGTAACCTTTGTTCAGATCGTGTGCCATCACTGATCTTAGAAATGTTTGTGATGTACGTATGCTGCTGTATGACAGATGGCTGTTACTGTCTCCCTGTGGTTACAATTCCCCACTATAGTGACGTCTGAATGTGTTTCTGCAGGTGGTGTACATCACTGTGGAGGATCTGCACAAAGTTAAAATCATGTGATGTCTCTCATTTCCTCTTTTTGAGTTTGCACTGAAAGTTAGAGACTGGAGCAGAATGTTTGTGGATGGTGGGAAGATTAGTTCTGTGCGCTGTTACGTTTATTGCCAACATTTGTACGGTGCTGTTCAACATTAATAGCATTTTCTGCCACACAGTGTGTACTGATTGTTATATGTGCCACCTTTCTCAGGTCTGCATGTTCTGAGCTGCTCATGTGTGGGTGACAACTACAAGGACTGTATATAAAAGATGGATACAGCTACACTGGAGTCATCGATTGATTTCTGCGCTCTTTTTTGAAGCTTTATTGACACCATGTGTTATTTTCATATGTGGATAGAAAGCCATCCTGGTGAGGACATCCCTGCTCATGTGGACGTAGCAGAGAAACTGAAAAAGCTACGTCCACATGAACAGCATCAACTTTGTGGGATTTGGACAGAAGGTGTCACAATACTGAATCGTTGGTGCATGCATGAAGCACAAAGAACAACAAACTGTACCGATGCATGCAGTAAGAAAGCTCACACGACCAATACAGCTGCCGTGTTCGTGCAGTGAGGAGATGCCACGCTGTGTTTATACTGAGCGGAGGAGGGGAGACTGGCTTTGGTGCTCTTTGATTGGCTCATCATCACCAATGGAACCAATGAGAAAACTTTTCTCCAGTGAGGCATGATTTAACCCCGCCTTCTCCACTGCCACAGACAAACCCTGCCATGAGCGCTCTACTCAGGTTACCTGCAGCTGCTTTTTTAATCCAGCAGATGTCACTATTATACAACACACTAACACAGTGTTGCCACGGTAAGGGGAATGTGCCACACACTTCACGAGGAATCAGATCACTAATGCTAAAATATAAGCTAAGGTAAGAAAGCCTGGTTTGCAAGCTGCATCCACACAGCATGTACACTTTTAGACCACGTTCAGTGAGTCAGACAGCAGAGGTGCTGCAGAGCAGACAGTGAACACTGCAGATAAGGGAGGAGGAAAGAAAAGAAAGGGAAATATTTCTCCAAATAAATACATCCACTTTCTTCCTTACATCCTATCCAGTCTGTCATAGAGCCAGCACATACAGACAGGCATCATTCACACTGATGAGCAGGAGAATCCCATGGATGTTTCTGGACTGTGGGAGGAAGTTGGAGGACCTGGAGAGGAGAACCTACATAGAAGTGTGGAGAACGCAGCAACAAAGAGACCCCCAGCAGGACTCTCCTGGCGTGGAACGACAGTACTAGTCACTGTTCATACATCAGAAGGATTGTATGCTATGTGCCTCTATTCAGACTTTTGAAATTTTGTACAGTTGCTGAAATTTGTACTTTTTCTGTTGATAGAGTGACATTGGCTTTGAATGGAGAGACCTACCTCTCTCAGTTTTCTGGTCGCTCCTTTAGGCAGACACCCGTATATTCCCCTACAGCTTTTACAGTTATTATCATAAATGTCACACAAAAATCTATCAAATTCCTCCCCATTCATGGCTATCAGAGAGCTGGAGGCAGGTTAAAGTGTGAGGCACACAAAAGCTCTTGAACCTGCCGCTGTGACCGTAATCTTCACCCCACAGCCATCATTTCACCCTCAAAATGTAGCTACGCTTGTCTTCTTTCTCAGAGCCTACAGATATACTGTATATTTTTGAAATGGAGCCCTTTGTTTCGGAGGAACGCCATCACGAGCTCAGTTTCATCCTTCCATCCTCTGCTGCTTGTCCTTTTCAGGGTCGTGGGGGGTGGAGCCTATCCCAGCTGTCATAGGGCGAGAGGCAGGGTACACCCTGGACTGGTCACCAGTCTAACACATAGACAACTATTCATGCCTGTGGGCGATTTAGAGTTTCAAATCAACCTGACCCCACTGACTGCATGACTGTGGGCTGTGGGAGGAAGCTGGAGAGAACCCACATAAGCACGGGGAGCACAAACTCCCCACAGAAAGACCCCGGCCGGGTGGTGGAAGCGAACCATGCTGCCCTGTAAGAAGTACATCTTTGATTATTGAATCCATTTACTTGTTTCTCTGTTTCAATATATATTTTCAAACAGAAATTCAATTCAAAACTGGTTTTTGAAACGAGTCCCAAACAGTTGATTGTGTTCATGTGGACGTGGTGTTCCTATCAGCTGCACAAAAACAGACTACGGCAAACCCTCAGGAAATTCAACATTGTTAAATCTTAAAAAAATAAAATAAAATAATGAAAAGTAATTTATATATGAAGCTAAAATTTAATAGCAATAAAATGTTCACCTTTGTGTGCATGTCAGAAACAGCTGAGCAGCAGGCTCGGCTGATGTGAGATGTCATGATCCTCGTCTGTGGATGTGGGAGTGTTTTTGTTTTCAGTGGTTACAGACACACTGACAGTTAGGCGAGTCATTTCATTCGATACAGTAGTCTTAAGTGGCAGCCAACTTGGATCTTCTTTTAATACTCAGGGAGTTTTTGCTGTTCTTTATAACTATAGAATGTGCTGAGAGTGGGCAGTGAGACTATAATAAGTAATATAAATACTAGAACATGTACCAGTTTGCACTGAAGTGCAGACAGCTGCTTAATGTTTTCTTTATTCCAGCCCAGTTAATGTAGTCTGATGGTGCAGCTGGAATATGGCAGACACTTAGATTCACTCACTGTTTCACATACAGAAAGAAACCGTTTACCTTTGCTGCTTTATATAAAATGTTTGAAGCCTTATAAACTGCAAATAAAAGGAGAAGCTGTTGTTGGCTTACTCTGTACATCAGGGGTCCCCAACTCCAGGCCTCGAGGGCCGGTGTCCTGCAGGTTTTAGATCTCACCCTGGGCCAACACACCTGAATCACATGATTAGTTCATCACCAGGCCTCTGGAGAACTTTAAAACGTGTGGAGGAGGTCATTTAGCCATTTGAATCAGCTGTGATGGATCACAGACACATCTAAAAACTGCAGGCCCTCGAGGCCTGGAGTTGGGGACCCCTGCTGTACAAGAAGATGAGGCATTTTTAACTTGGTGCTGAATATCGCTGTGCTTAATGTGGAACCATTCCTGTGTACTCTGAGGACTAGGAAACTTCTGTGGCACCTCTGCTGAGGCATTTTTCATTACATGACCCAGAGTGGATAATCTCTTCAGTATTCCTACTGAGGAAATGTGAGAGAAAGTTACCATTTACATTTTTATGTACCACACCTTCTCCAACAGGAACCAAGGAAAATGACACATCTGCCTGTGTTTACAAATGTGAGCGCTACAGTACAGAGTTGCAGTTCATTTAACAGAAAATGCTTAGCAGACAAATTCTAAACTTAAAGTCAAACCACTATTTTTCAACTCATTGATGTGGAGGCTCTATGGAGAGCATCTCTGAGCAGTATCTCATTGATGACGATGAATGTGGTAAGGCGTCAGTGTTGTGCCTCGGTGTTGTGCACCATCTTCAGCTGGAGAGGTTCCTCCACTAAGCCCTTAAGCTTCTTAAGGCACACAGCTCCACTTAATTAGAGTAAATGAAAGACAGCACTTAAAATGTACGATTTTAGTGCAACAGTTTGGTTGGAATACTTCTGATTATTTTACAAAAGAGTTATCGTTATAACCGCCATATTTATTCCATCAGTTTGAAAGCCAACAGGCTTCTGTGGGTCTTGGCTCTGAACATGTAGTTTAAAGATTAAGTGAAGAGTTAGATCACAGAGCCAAAGCTTTGGCCTTCATTGGAGTTCATTGGTTCTCATTCATGAAATACTCTGATAGATGTATTTTAACCAGGTTTGATGTGAATATCTTTTTCTTCATTTGAAGAAAACCTGAGCAGTGTGACTCTGTTGTTCCAGTAGCACTTACACGTTCAAAAGAACGGTTTTGAACGTGGTTGGGTTGTTGAACTGCATAAGCAGCGCCATCACTGCTGAGGTGGGACGCAGTAAGACAGTCATTTGGAATTTCTTAAATGATCCTGAGGGTTATGGAACAAAAAAGTCAAGTGGAAGACCCAAAAACTGTCACCAGCACTGAGCTGGAGGATCCAGTTGGCTGCCCGTCGAGACACTGGACGATCCTCGACCCAAATTAAAACGTTGCTGGTGCCCACCGCAGCCCCATAACCATCAGATGGCATCTGAGACTGGAGGGTTATAAAAAACATAAAACGTCTTCAAAGGCCTCGTCTCCTTGAAAGCCACAGAACTGACCGTTTGGACCAAACATGGGACGCTGAAAGGTGGAAGAACGTTTTATTGTAATGAGAACAAATGTAACCTTGATGGTCCTGATGGTTTCCAACATTACTGGCATGACAAGCAGATCCAACCTTTTCTGCGCTCCACAGTGGAGGGGGCGCCATAATGGTCTGGGGTCTTTTTCCTTCAGTGGAACAACAGAGCTTCAGGAGGTGCAGGGGCATCAAACGGCCGCTGGCTGTGTCCAGATGTTGCAGAGAGCATCCCTCATGACTGAGGGCCCTCGTCTGGGTTTTACAACAGAACAACGCTACAGTACACAATACCCGCAGGACAAGGGACTTCTTCCAGGAGAATAACATCACTCTTCTGGACTTCCTGCGTGTTCCCCTGATCTAAACCCAACTGAGAGCCTTTGGGGGTGAATGGCAAGGGAAGTTTACAAAAACGGACAGCAGTTCCAGGCAGTAGATCCCCTTCATGCGGCCATCTGTTCCCACTTGGAGAAATGTTCCCATCACCTCATGGAAACACATCAAGCATGCTGCAATACATTTTTGAAGTGATCAACAATAACGGTGGAGCTCCTCACGACTGAGCTCATGTTTGGATCTTTGATTTCTGTTTTAGGGGGTTTACGGGGTTTTTTTTGGAGGTGTGGTCCTAAACTTATGATCAGCTGTAACAGCCTGTTTCAGTTTAAGCATTGTTTTCAATAAACTGCATGCTCAAAAAAAAAAACGTTTTGTCTCACTCCCATTTCTTCTTGTTGCATGTTGAAGCTCTACTTGGAACCTTGTTAAGATCCAAACATGCAAAATAGGATTTTTTGCCATTTTTCAAATGGTCTTAAACTTTTGATGGGGACTGTATAAACCATCTGGAGCAGGGTTTGCAAACTCATTTTACATTGGAAGCATATCTAGCTGACTTTGGTCATATGTGGGTCACACCAATGAAACTGCCCTTTCTGCCAGTGTTCAGAAGTTTAACGACACATTTAGTCCCTGAAATATCTTGTATACAAAATGAAGTGCTATTTTAACAGAAAGAAATCTGTCAGCACGACTCTTTGGCTATAGTTTTAAGAATTAAATGCGGAAAATGACAGAAACCTATGGCTTAATTACTTCTGTGTAGCATGAATGGCCATGCGGGAGGTCTTTATCAGTAGGAAAAGCTGTAAAACCTCTAAATTGCAGTTAAATTTTCTGTTTTCCTTCACATTTTCCAAAGCCATCCAGTCAGCGGGATTTAAGTCCTGCTGAACCGATTATGACCCCCGGGCCTTATGTTTGACACCCTGATCTTAGAGTGTCACACGCTGATTTGTGCCAATTTGTACTTTTATAGTTTTGAAAAGCAATTTATAGCAGACCCAACCAACACACCATTGTGTCTACCATGCACAATCCCATGTCCTTGAGTTACGTGCAGAGATCACGAGCTTCTCTGTCTGAAACCGCAGCTCTGTATTTATAGCAGGGCTTCTTAGTGTCTTTCCTTGTTATTTAGAGATCAAGGTGTACCTGCTGCTTTGAGGCTGGACTAAGCTCTGGCTAATGTAGCGTAACCACAACCCTGAAACACTGCGAAACAGGAAGGATTGCTCTTTGCACTGTCTACGGTTATCTTGCTACAAGACTTTCTGTTAATGAAATCTGTGTGTGTAAAAGAAGAAAAGAAGGGGTGGAAGATCAAACAAAGACATTAACAAACACTAATTATGATCATGGACAAAGCAGAGGAGTTCAGGAGGGATCTTTGAAGATGTAGTACTGGGAAAGAGAAGAGCTTGGACACATGTATGTAAATGCTGGTGTTCGAAGTGTTAATGTATGTGAGCCACACCATGGGAGCTCTGCTGAGCTGGTTTGCTATTCGCGTTCGTGCTCTGATGCTGCACAGCGGTGGTGCACTGAAGAAATGGAGAGTAAGTGCAACCTTTGACCTTTAACAGAATGTAGTATGTGTGAGTGTGGACTGATGCTTCAAACAGAAATGTTTTTACAAAGTAACAATGATATGGAGACATTTCATGCTTGAGGTTCTTCAAAGAGCTGACAGTGCAGACATGTATGAACAATAAGACTGCAGACTGTTCAAAGGTAGGTCTACTATGCAGAAAAGCATAAACATTACTGTGACCTCTGTCTTATCTGTAGCAGAGGCAAAGCAATATAAACAAGAAGAAGGTTGGCTAACATAAGCATTTGATCCTGATATTTGTTAAACTGACCTTAAGTGGCAGCAGACAAGATTCAAGATTATTTATTTGTCACCTGCATACGAGTACAACACACAGTGAAAGATAGCCTGACATGCTCCTCGACTGTGCAAAGAAGGAGAGAACCAGTACAACAGTCAGGAGCCTTCAGCTGCACTAGCTATTCATAAAATGACTCTCTCCATTTTCAGATGCACTTGTTTAAACTAGCTTGGTCAGTCTGATTGATGAGTTTTCAAGATGACCTTGAGTGTTTTGAATGGTGCCTAAAACAAAAAACAGGCTAATGTGCAAAGCTTTGCATAGCACAATGCTAGAACCTGAAATAAACAGATACACAAAACAAACGAGCATACTGTATACGATTTTGCACACAAAGAGAGGCTCCCTGAACCTAAACAGCTACACAGCAATGTGCAGCACCATGCAGGACCCTCTGGTATGTGTCTAGTTGGTCAGGGCTTCGTCCTACAGCAGGATAATGACCCAAAGCATCAGTGCAAGCTGTGTCAGAACCACCTCAGGAACAAAGAACAGGGTGGTGAGCTTGAAAACATGGAGGTCCAGCACAGTCTCCAGACTTAAACCCCATCGAGCTGCTTTGGGATGAACTGGACAGAAGAGTGAAAGCAAAGCAACTACAAGGTCCACATTTATGGGAACTTGTGCTGCAGATATGGGAAGAATTTTGACAGATATAACAGCTGAACACAGCCGTGTTTCTACAATAGAAATCAAATATTCGTCACAAAGGTGGCTACTCTGCTTAGACTGCTGCCCCCGCGACCCGGCCTCGGATAAAGCGGATGGAGATGGATGGATGGATGGATGGTGGCTACTTTGATGAGTTAATGAATTCTTTTTTTTGTTTCAACTCCAATTGGTTATTTGTACTATGCTTTCATTTCAGAGTGCAATGAGACATTAAACTGCATAGTTTTCAATAACAAACTGGACCGGTAGTGTATAAAATGATAGATATATGTCTGTGTGTGCTAAACTTGTTGGTTTGTTACTCAACCTCGTCTTCTTTAATGTCTCCACAGCCACGGGAAGCCCCTGACGACTCTCACAGCCTCTCTGCAGCAATGGACTCAGAGGAGAGGGGCTTTGGTACGGTTTCCCTGAAGTGGTGTGAGCAAAGCACAGGAGATGGGGAAACATTTGAGTACTTTGACTCCTGCTCATGGCACAGTGACATCCTGTCAGATTTTAGTGGAGAAGGAGAGGATTCTGTGGACGCTTTGCTGCGACTGGAGGATGCCTACATTTTTCGACAAACAATGGGAGTCAGCGTCTGCAGTGGGCACACTAAGGCTCGACGCAGAGAATCAGTATCAGCAAAGGACAGCCACCGAGATGTCACAGAGACTTATGTCAAACCATCTACTTACAGCATGAAAAAAGGACCAGAAAACTGTGTGGCACCAAATCTTCCTTTGAAACTCATCAAAAAAGACCTTTTTTCAGTTGAGATCCAACCCCATTTAAACACAGAGAAACTAAAAGAGCAGTGCAGTTTACAAACTGTTGTTACAGGCGGCACAGAGCCATGCAGTCTGCATATTCAAAAGCAACACAAAACGGAGACATTTGATGCAAAGGTAAACACTTCAGACACTCAAGTAGTGAAGTTGCTTGTACAACCTGAGGACAACAGTGGGGACAGACTGAATAGAGACTAGGAAACACAGGACAGTACTGTGGAGACACAGCAGCAGCATTGTGCACATGAAAACAAGACACATTCACAGATTTAAGAAGAAGAGAGAAGGCATGTGGAGTAAAATTAGAAACATGTAACGTTGAGCATGTAGAAGTACAAAATCCTGACCTGCTCAGCACTTATGTGTAAATAACACTTCCTCTTATTCTAAACAGGGAAAACATTTACAGGTTCAATCAGTGTCAAATACAATGTGGAAAAATGCACAGCGAAGACAAAACAGACTTACGTGAGAGTGATATAACATGCATGATAAAAACAAGGGTAATAATACCGATGCAGCAGTTCCTACCTTCAGAGATATCAGAAATATGCAAACGTGTGACAGTATTTCTACATCACCACACTCGCACAGAATCCAAACACCATAGAAGAACACGGCACAAAGACAGTTCATGCATCACAGAAGCTGATATATGCACCCAATCCATAATTAACTGTATTTGCACGTAAGGTGGATATTTGCTGTTCACAAACTCTGTTTGAAGAGATCCCCAGCAAGTAACTGTCAGAGAGCCACCCTTCGGTTTGTGCTACTGCACCAGAGCCCCAGGCTTGGGTGCTGGGTGGACTTTGAGTGTGTAAGCACTGCAATAGAGGCAATGATCTTGCATGATTTTTTTCTTCTATCCTTTTTCCATAGAGACCACAGCCTGCTTTCCTTCTGATACCTGCCCTCTAAGGTGTCTGTAGCCCCGTCAAGGTGGCTCTTCTATGTCGTGCTATACATTTATGGATGTTTGGTTTCTCTGATGTACAAGTCTAAGCACTCCTCACTGCACTGCAGAGCATACACTGTTGCTTAGTTTGCGTTTGGGAAATCTGTCCTGGCCAGTTGTTGCCTGAGTGTGTGGCTGGGTCTGATGTGCTCTGGGATGTCGTGCTTGGAGAAGATTCTCCCGAGTTTCTCTGACAAAGCTGCTACATAAGGGATGACAGTGTTGTTCCATTTGTCATTCTGTTTCTCACTAGTTGGTGTCCGACCTCCTTTCGTGTGCATCTTTGCACAGTTGGGGATGTTGTGAAAATTCAGTGCATTTGCTCCAGGCCCAGGAGTGTCAACAGCGCCTGTACAACACAGGACTCAGGGAATTTTACTGGGAGAAAAAAATGCTTGTATTACTCCCTTCAAGTTCAAAGTTGCTCACCGAGTGGCAAGGACCCTTTGTGGTCACACGGTGAGTGGGCAACGTTGACTATGAAGTGGTACGGTCACACAGCTATATCACCTCAAAGTCCTAAAAGCATGGAGAGAGGCTGAAACTGCATCTCTGGTGAGCCTGGTTAAGGAGATATATGAGCTGGGGCCGGTGGTGCCAAATTCCACCACTGCTGCCTCCCTCCGTTGTAATAACCATTTTACACAGGCCCAGAGAGCAGGTGTTGCTGCACTGCAACAGTCGTTTGCTGATGTGTTCAGCAAACGGCTGATAAAAAGCTTTGTATGAGCACAGTGAGTGTTGCAAATACTGACTGGGGTTAGAAGTGGAGCTGAAACCCAGCTCGCAATGTTGGATCTGCTGCCTGCGTATTGTAGGATCTACCTTACTGTCAGGGCTCGGCCGTCACAGCCGAGTGACGGATGTTGCACAGTTCTTCAACTAATAATCTAAGGCGCTTGGACAGAAAGCAACTGGACTTCTTTAAGTTTCTTGAAGATGTGCTTTCTTCCATTTGTGCAATACTTTCTTTCCCGAGGTGGCCAAAGTGCTTGCACAAAAGGGGGTCATATGATTGTCTTTGTATTATTGTAGGGTCTTTAGCTTTCAACATAAAGTGCCTTGAGACAGCTGTTGTTATGATTTGGCGCTATATG